>NC_061798.1:0-310262 GCF_021462225.1 Girardinichthys multiradiatus
TATATTTGGCTATCGCAGATGAGCACGGATCTTGTACATTTTGGCATGCCCCATGAGTGTGGTGCTTCCAACTGGCGCCCTTCTGGTAGCTGCCCCAGGCCCGCATTCATTTGGGCTTGGACTTTCGCTCATAACTCTGGATGTTAGTGTCTGGCAGTCTGGATTTGCTTTGACAAAGGGCCTTCGGGCAGCACGCCGGAGGAGCCTGTTAATGGGCACGGCTGGGGTTGGCAACGTTTGAGCCGTTTGTTGTAGGATGGCGAATAAGGTAGCTATGGAAAGGCCTCGATGCCCTGAGTGAACGTGCGCAGGAATGGTGACTGTGAGCCTTTCCCGCTTTGGGCTAGAAGGCCTCAAAATCTTGGGATTTGGAGTGTTTTAATTTTTTTATTTGGCAGGAGTAGGTGCTACAGCTATAAAGGTTATATATTCGGCTAGCGCAGATGAGCACATATCTCGTACATTTTGGCATGCCCCGTGAGTCTGGTGCTTCCAGCTGGTGCCCTTCTGGTAGCTGCCACAGGCCTGCATTCATTAGGGCTTGGACCGTTGCTCATAACTCTCGATGTGAGTGTCTGGCAGTCTGGATTTGCTTTGACAAAGGGCCTTCGGGCAGCAGGCCAGAGGAGCCTGTTGATGGGCAAAGCTAGGGCTGGAAACTCTTGAGCCGATTGTCGTAGGATGGCGAGTGAGGTAGCTTTGGAAAGGACTCAATGCCCTGAGTGAACATGCGCAGAAATTGTGACTGTGAGCCTTTCCCGCTTTGGGGTAGAAGGCCTCAAAGTCTTGGGATTTGGAGTGTCTTAATTTTTTTATTTGGCAGGAGTAGGTGCTACAGCTATAAAGGTTATATATTTGGCTAGCGCAGATGAGCACGGATCTCGTACATTTTGGAATGCCCCGTGAGTGTGGTGCTTCCAGCTGACGCCCTTGTAGTAGCTGCCCCAGGCCTGCATTCATTTGGGCTTGGACGTTTGCTCATAACTCTGGATGTTAGTGTCTGGCAGTCTGGATTTGCTTTGACAAAGGGCCTTCGGGCAGCAGGCCGGAGGAGCCTGTTGATGGGCAGGGCTAGGGTTGGCAACTTTTGAGCCGATTGTCGTAGGATGGCGAGTCAGGTAGCTATGGAAACGCCCCAATGACCTGAGTGAACATGCGCAGGAATGGTGAATGTGAGCCTTTCCCGCTTTGGGCTAGAAGGCCTCAAAGTCTTGGGATTTGGAGTGTCTTAATTTTTTTATTTGGCAGGAGTAGGTGCTACAGCTATAAAGGTTATATATTTGGCTAGCGCAGATGAGCACGGATCTTGTACATTTTGGCATGCCCCATGAGTGTGGTGCTTCCAACTGGCGCCCTTCTGGTAGCTGCCCCAGGCCCGCATTCATTTGGGCTTGGACTTTCGCTCATAACTCTGGATGTTAGTGTCTGGCAGTCTGGATTTGCTTTGACAAAGGGCCTTCGGGCAGTAGGCCGGAGGGGCCTGTTGATGGGCAAGGCTAGGGCTGGAAACTCTTGAGCCGATTGTCGTAGGATGGCGAGTGAGGTAGCTTTGGAAAGGACTCAATGCCCTGAGTGAACATGCGCAGAAATTGTGACTGTGAGCCTTTCCCGCTTTGGGGTAGAAGGCCTCAAAGTCTTGGGATTTGGAGTGTCTTAATTTTTTTATTTGGCAGGAGTAGGTGCTACAGCTATAAAGGTTATATATTCGGCTAGCGCAGATGAGCACATATCTCGTACATTTTGGCATGCCCCATGAGTGTGGTGCTTCCAGCTGGCGCCCTTCTGGTAGCTGCCCCAGGCCTGCATTCATTTGGGCTTGGACCTTTGCTCATAACTCTGGATGTGAGTGTCTGGCAGTCTGGATTTGCTTTGACAAAGGGCCTTGGGGCAGCAGACCCGAGGAGCCTGTTGATGGGCAGTGCTGGGGTTGGCAACGTTTGAGCCGTTTGTCGTAGGATGGCGAATAAGATAGCTATGGAAAGGCCTCGATGCCCTGAGTGAACGTGCGCAGGAATGGTGACTGTGAGCCTTTCCCGCTTTGGGCTAGAAGGCCTCAAAATCTTGTGACTTTGAGTTTCTTTTAATTTTTGATTTGGCAGGAGTAGGTGCTACAGCTATAAAGGTTATATATTTGGCTAGCGCAGATGAGCACGGATCTCGTACATTTTGGAATGCCCCGTGAGTGTGGTGCTTCCAGCTGACGCCCTTGTGGTAGCTGCCCCAGGCCTGCATTTATTTGGGCTTGGACGTTTGCTCATAACTATGGATGTGAGTTTCTGGCGGTCTGGATTTGCTTTGACAAAGGGCCTTCGGGCAGTAGGCCGGAGGAGCCTGTTGATGGGCAGGGCTAGGGTTGGCAACTCTTGAGCAGATTGTCGAAGGATGGTGAGTGAGGTAGCTTTGAAAAGGGCTCAATGCCCTGAGTGAACATGCGCAGGAATGGTGACTGTGAGCCTTTCCCGCTTTGGGATATAAGGCCTCAAAATCTTGGGATTTGGAGTGTTTTAATTTTTTTATTTGGCAGGAGTAGGTGCTACAGCTATAAAGGTTATATATTTGGCTAGCGCAGATGAGCACGGATCTTGTACATTTTGGCATGCCCCATGAGTGTGGTGCTTCCAGCTGGCGCCCTTCTGGTAGCTGCCACAGGCCTGCATTCATTAGGGCTTGGACCTTTGCTCATAACTCTCGATGTGAGTGTCTGGCAGTCTGGATTTGCTTTGACAAAGGGCCTTCGGGCAGTAGGCCGGAAGAGCCTATTGATGGGCAGGGCTAGGGTTGGCAACTCTTGAGCAGATTGTCGAAGGATGGTGAGTGAGGTAGCTTTGAAAAGGGCTCAATGCCCTGAGTGAAAATGCGCAGGAATGGTGACTGTGAGCCTTTCCCGCTTTGGGCTAGAAGGCCTCAATGTCTTGGGATTTGGAGTGTCTTTTAATTTTTGATTTGGCAGGTGTAGGTGCTACAGCTATAAAGGTTATATATTTGGCTATCGCAGATGAGCACGGATCTTGTACATTTTGGCATGCCTCATGAGTGTGGTGCTTCCAACTGGCGCCCTTCTGGTAGCTGCCCCAGGCCCGCATTCATTTGGGCTTGGACTTTCGCTCATAACTCTGGATGTTAGTGTCTGGCAGTCTGGATTTGCTTTGACAAAGGGCCTTCGGGCAGCAGGCCGGAGGAGCCTGTTGATGGGCAGGGCTAGGGTTGGCAACTCTTGAGCTGATTGTCGAAGGATGGTGAGTGAGGTAGCTTTGAAAAGGGCTCAATGCTCTGAGTGAACATGCGCAGGAATGGTGACTGTGAGCCTTTCCCGCTTTGGGATATAAGGCCTCAAAGTCTTGGGATTTGGAGTGTCTTAATTTTTTTATTTGGCAGGAGTAGGTGCTACAGCTATAAAGGTTATATATTCGGCTAGCGCAGATGAGCACATACCTCGTACATTTTGGCATGCCCCGTGAGTGTTGTGCTTCCAGCTGGCGCCCTTCTGGTAGCTGCCCCAGGCCCGCATTCATTTGGGCTTGGACTGTTGCTCATAACTCTGGATGTTAGTGTCTGGCAGTCTGGATTTGCTTTGACAAAGGGCCTTCGGGCAGCAGGCCGGAGGAGCCTGTTGATGGGCAGGGCTAGGGTTGGCAACATTTGAGCTGATTGTCGTAGGATGGCGAGTGAGGTAGCTATGGAATGGCCTCGATGCCCTGAGTTAACATGCGCAGGAATGGTGACTGTGAGCCTTTCCCGCTTTGGGCTAGAAGGCCTCAAAATCTTGGGATTTGGAGTGTTTTAATTTTTTTATTTGGCAGGAGTAGGTGCTACAGCTATAAAGGTTATATATTTGGCTAGCGCAGATGAGCACGGATCTTGTACATTTTGGCATGCCCCATGAGTGTGGTGCTTCCAGCTGGCGCCGTTCTGGTAGCTGCCACAGGCCTGCATTCATTAGGGCTTGGACCTTTGCTCATAACTCTCGATGTGAGTGTCTGGCAGTCTGGATTTGCTTTGACAAAGGGCCTTCGGGCAGTAGGCCGGAAGAGCCTATTTATGGGCAGGGCTAGGGTTGGCAACTCTTGAGCAGATTGTCGAAGGATGGTGAGTGAGGTAGCTTTGAAAAGGGCTCAATGCCCTGAGTGAAAATGCGCAGGAATGGTGAATGTGAGCCTTTCCCGCTTTGGGCTAGAAGGCCTCAAAGTCTTGGGATTTGGAGTGTCTTAATTTTTTTATTTGGCAGGAGTAGGTGCTACAGCTATAAAGGTTATATATTCGGCTAGCGCAGATGAGCACATATCTCGTACATTTTGGCATGCCCCATGAGTGTGGTGCTTCCAGCTGGCGCCCTTCTGGTAGCTGCCACAGGCCTGCATTCATTAGGGCTTGGACCTTTGCTCATAACTCTGGATGTGAGTGTCTGACAGTCTGGATTTGCTTTGACAAAGGGCCTTCGGGCAGTAGGCCGGAAGAGCCTATTGATGGGCAGGGCTAGGGTTGGCAACTCTTGAGCAGATTGTCGAAGGATGGTGAGTGAGGTAGCTTTGAAAAGGGCTCAATGCCCTGAGTGAAAATGCGCAGGAATGGTGACTGTGAGCCTTTCCCGCTTTGGGCTAGAAGGCCTCAAAATCTTGGGATTTGGAGTGTTTTAATTTTTTTATTTGGCAGGAGTAGGTGCTACAGCTATAAAGGTTATATATTTGGCTAGCGCAGATGAGCACGGATCAAGTACATTTTGGCATGCCCCATGAGTGTGGTGCTTCCAGCTGGCGCCCTTCTGGTAGCTGCCACAGGCCTGCATTCATTAGGGCTTGGACCTTTGCTCATAACTCTGGATGTGAGTGTCTGGCAGTCTGGATTTGCTTTGACAAAGGGCCTTGGGGCAGCAGGCCGTAGGAGCCTGTTGATGGGCAGTGCTGGGGTTGGCAACTCTTGAGCAGATTGTCATAGGATGGTGAGTGAGGTATCTATGGAAAGGGCTTAATGCCCTGAGTGAACATGCGCAGGAATGGTGACTGTGAGCCTTTCCCTCTTTGGGATATAAGGCCTCAAAGTCTTGGGATTTGGAGTGTCTTTTAATTTTTGATTTGGCAGGTGTAGGTGCTACAGCTATCAAGGTTATAAATTTGGCTAGCGAAGATGAGCACGGATCTTGTACATTTTGGCATGCCCCATGAGTGTGGTGCTTCCAGCTGGCGCCCTTCTGGTAGCTGCCCCAGGCCTGCATTCATTTGGGCTTGGACCTTTGCTCATAACTCTGGATGTGAGTGTCTGGCAGTCTGGATTTGCTTTGACAAAGGGCCTTGGAGCAGCAGGCTGGAGGAGCCTGTTGATGGGCAGGCCTGGGGTTGGCAACTCTTGAGCAGATTGTCGAAGGATGGTGAGTGAGGTAGCTTTGAAAAGGGCTCAATGCCCTGAGTGAACATGCGCAGGAATGGTGACTGTGAGCCTTTCCCGCTTTGGGATATAAGGCCTCAAAGTCTTGGGATTTGGAGTGTCTTAATTTTTTTATTTGGCAGGAGTAGGTGCTACAGCTATAAAGGTTATATATTCGGGTAGCGCAGATGAGCACATATCTCGTACATTTTGGCATGCCCCGTGAGTGTGGTGCTTCCAGCTGGCGCCCTTCTGGTAGCTGCCACAGGCCTGCATTCATTAGGGCTTGGACCTTTGCTCATAACTCTGGATGTGAGTGTCTGGCAGTCTGGATTTGCTTTGACAAAGGGCCTTCGGGCAGCAGGCCGGAGGAGCCTGTTGATGGGCAGGGCAAGGGTTGGCAACTCTTGAGCAGATTGTCGTAGGATGGTGAGTGAGGTAGCTATGGAAAGGGCTTAATGCCCTGAGTGAACATGCGCAGGAATGGTGACTGTGAGCCTTTCCCTCTTTGGGCTAGACGGCCTCAAAGTCTTGGGATTTGGAGTGTCTTTTAATTTTTGATTTGGCAGGTGTAGGTGCTACAGCTATAAAGGTTATATATTTGGCTAGCGCAGATAAGCACGGATCTCGTACATTTTGGAATGCCCCTGAGTGTGGTGCTTCCAGCTGACGCCCTTGTGGTAGCTGCCCCAGGCCTGCATTCATTTGGGCTTGGACGTTTGCTCATAACTATGGATGTGAGTGTCTGGCAGTCTGGATTTGCTTTGACAAAGAGCCTTCGGGTAGCAGGCCGGAGGAGCCTGTTGATGGGCAGGGCTAGGGTTGGCAACTTTTGAGCCGATTGTTGTAGGATGGTGAGTGAGGTAGCTATGGAAACATCTCAATGACCTGAGTGAACATGCGCAGGAATGGTGAATGTGAGCCTTTCCCGCTTTGGGCTAGAAGGCCTCAAAGTCTTGGGATTTGGAGTGTCTTCATTTTTTTATTTGGCAGGAGTAGGTGCTACAGCTATCAAGGTTATAAATTTGGCTAGCGCAGATGAGCACGGATCTTGTACATTTTGGCATGCCCCATGAGTGTGGTGCTTCCAGCTGGCGCCCTTCTGGTAGCTGCCACAGGCCTGCATTCATTAGGGCTTGGACCTTTGGTCATAACTCTAGATGTGAGTGTCTGGCAGTCTGGATTTGCTTTGACAAAGGGCCTTCGGGCAGCAGGCCGGAGGAGCCTGTTGATGGGCAGGGCTAGGGTTGGCAACTCTTGAGCAGATTGTCGAAGGATGGTGAGTGAGGTAGCTTTGAAAAGGGCTCAATGCCCTGAGTGAACATGCGCAGGAATGGTGACTGTGAGCCTTTCCCGCTTTGGGATATAAGGCCTCAAAGTCTTGGGATTTGGAGTGTCTTAATTTTTTTATTTGGCAGGAGTAGGTGCTACAGCTATAAAGGTTATATATTTGGCTATCGCAGATGAGCACGGATCTTGTACATTTTGGCATGCCTCATGAGTGTGGTGCTTCCAACTGGCGCCCTTCTGGTAGCTGCCCCAGGCCCGCATTCATTTGGGCTTGGACTTTCGCTCATAACTCTGGATGTTAGTGTCTGGCAGTCTGGATTTGCTTTGACAAAGGGCCTGCGGGCAGCACGCCGGAGGAGCCTGTTAATGGGCACGGCTAGGGTTGGCAACCTTTGAGCCGTTTGTTGTAGGATGGCGAATAAGGTAGCTATGGAAACGCCTCAATGACCTGAGTGAACATGCACAGGAATGGTGAGTGTGAGCCTTTCCCGCTTTGGGCTAGAAGGCCTCAAAATCTTGGGATTTGGAGTGTTTTAATTTTTTTATTTGGCAGGAGTAGGTGCTACAGCTATAAAGGTTATATATTCGGCTAGCGCAGATGAGCACATATCTCGTACATTTTGGCATGCCCCGTGAGTCTGGTGCTTCCAGCTGGTGCCCTTCTGGTAGCTGCCACAGGCCTGCATTCATTAGGGCTTGGACCGTTGCTCATAACTCTCGATGTGAGTGTCTGGCAGTCTGGATTTGCTTTGACAAAGGGCCTTCGGGCAGCAGGCCAGAGGAGCCTGTTGATGGGCAAAGCTAGGGCTGGAAACTCTTGAGCCGATTGTCGTAGGATGGCGAGTGAGGTAGCTTTGGAAAGGACTCAATGCCCTGAGTGAACATGCGCAGAAATTGTGACTGTGAGCCTTTCCCGCTTTGGGGTAGAAGGCCTCAAAGTCTTGGGATTTGGAGTGTCTTAATTTTTTTATTTGGCAGGAGTAGGTGCTACAGCTATAAAGGTTATATATTTGGCTAGCGCAGATGAGCACGGATCTCGTACATTTTGGAATGCCCCGTGAGTGTGGTGCTTCCAGCTGACGCCCTTGTAGTAGCTGCCCCAGGCCTGCATTCATTTGGGCTTGGACGTTTGCTCATAACTCTGGATGTTAGTGTCTGGCAGTCTGGATTTGCTTTGACAAAGGGCCTTCGGGCAGCAGGCCGGAGGAGCCTGTTGATGGGCAGGGCTAGGGTTGGCAACTTTTGAGCCGATTGTCGTAGGATGGCGAGTCAGGTAGCTATGGAAACGCCCCAATGACCTGAGTGAACATGCGCAGGAATGGTGAATGTGAGCCTTTCCCGCTTTGGGCTAGAAGGCCTCAAAGTCTTGGGATTTGGAGTGTCTTGATTTTTTTATTTGGCAGGAGTAGGTGCTACAGCTATAAAGGTTATATATTTGGCTAGCGCAGATGAGCACGGATCTTGTACATTTTGGCATGCCCCGTGAGTGTGGTGCTTCCAACTGGCGCCCTTCTGGTAGCTGCCCCAGGCCCGCATTCATTTGGGCTTGGACTTTCGCTCATAACTCTGGATGTTAGTGTCTGGCAGTCTGGATTTGCTTTGACAAAGGGCCTTCGGGCAGTAGGCCGGAGGGGCCTGTTGATGGGCAAGGCTAGGGCTGGAAACTCTTGAGCCGATTGTCGTAGGATGGCGAGTGAGGTAGCTTTGGAAAGGACTCAATGCCCTGAGTGAACATGCGCAGAAATTGTGACTGTGAGCCTTTCCCGCTTTGGGGTAGAAGGCCTCAAAGTCTTGGGATTTGGAGTGTCTTAATTTTTTTATTTGGCAGGAGTAGGTGCTACAGCTATAAAGGTTATATATTTGGCTAGCGCAGATGAGCACGGATCACGTACATTTTGGCATGCCCCGTGAGTGTGGTGCTTCCAGCTGGCGCCCTTCTGGTAGCTGCCCCAGGCCTGCATTCATTTGGGCTTGGACTTTTGCTCATAACTCTGGATGTGAGTGTCTGGCAGTCTGGATTTGCTTTGACAAAGGGCCTTGGGGCAGCAGACCCGAGGAGCCTGTTGATGGGCAGTGCTGGGGTTGGCAACGTTTGAGCCGTTTGTCGTAGGATGGCGAATAAGATAGCTATGGAAAGGCCTCGATGCCCTGAGTGAACGTGCGCAGGAATTGTGACTGTGAGCCTTTCCCGCTTTGGGCTAGAAGGCCTCAAAATCTTGTGACTTTGAGTTTCTTTTAATTTTTGATTTGGCAGGAGTAGGTGCTACAGCTATAAAGGTTATATATTTGGCTAGCGCAGATGAGCACGGATCTCGTACATTTTGGAATGCCCCGTGAGTGTGGTGCTTCCAGCTGACGCCCTTGTGGTAGCTGCCCCAGGCCTGCATTTATTTGGGCTTGGACGTTTGCTCATAACTATGGATGTGAGTTTCTGGCGGTCTGGATTTGCTTTGACAAAGGGCCTTCGGGCAGTAGGCCGGAGGAGCCTGTTGATGGGCAGGGCTAGGGTTGGCAACTCTTGAGCAGATTGTCGAAGGATGGTGAGTGAGGTAGCTTTGAAAAGGGCTCAATGCCCTGAGTGAACATGCGCAGGAATGGTGACTGTGAGCCTTTCCCGCTTTGGGATATAAGGCCTCAAAATCTTGGGATTTGGAGTGTTTTAATTTTTTTATTTGGCAGGAGTAGGTGCTACAGCTATAAAGGTTATATATTTGGCTAGCGCAGATGAGCACGGATCTTGTACATTTTGGCATGCCCCATGAGTGTGGTGCTTCCAGCTGGCGCCCTTCTGGTAGCTGCCACAGGCCTGCATTCATTAGGGCTTGGACCTTTGCTCATAACTCTCGATGTGAGTGTCTGGCAGTCTGGATTTGGTTTGACAAAGGGCCTTCGGGCAGTAGGCCGGAAGAGCCTATTGATGGGCAGGGCTAGGGTTGGCAACTCTTGAGCAGATTGTCGAAGGATGGTGAGTGAGGTAGCTTTGAAAAGGGCTCAATGCCCTGAGTGAAAATGCGCAGGAATGGTGACTGTGAGCCTTTCCCGCTTTGGGCTAGAAGGCCTCAATGTCATGGGATTTGGAGTGTCTTTTAATTTTTGATTTGGCAGGTGTAGGTGCTACAGCTATAAAGGTTATATATTTGGCTATCGCAGATGAGCACGGATCTTGTACATTTTGGCATGCCTCATGAGTGTGGTGCTTCCAACTGGCGCCCTTCTGGTAGCTGCCCCAGGCCCGCATTCATTTGGGCTTGGACTTTCGCTCATAACTCTGGATGTTAGTGTCTGGCAGTCTGGATTTGCTTTGACAAAGGGCCTGCGGGCAGCAGGCCGGAGGAGCCTGTTGATGGGCAGGGCTAGGGTTGGCAACTCTTGAGCAGATTGTCGAAGGATGGTGAGTGAGGTAGCTTTGAAAAGGGCTCAATGCCCTGAGTGAACATGCGCAGGAATGATGACTGTGAGCCTTTCCCGCTTTGGGATATAAGGCCTCAAAGTCTTGGGATTTGGAGTGTCTTAATTTTTTTATTTGGCAGGAGTTGGTGCTACAGCTATAAAGGTTATATATTCGGCTAGCGCAGATGAGCACATACCTCGTACATTTTGGCATGCCCCATGAGTGTTGTGCTTCCAGCTGGCGCCCTTCTGGTAGCTGCCCCAGGCCCGCATTCATTTGGGCTTGGACTGTTGCTCATAACTCTGGATGTTAGTGTCTTGCAGTCTGGATTTGCTTTGACAAAGGGCCTTCGGGCAGCAGGCCGGAGGAGCCTGTTGATGGGCAGGGCTAGGGTTGGCAACATTTGAGCTGATTGTCGTAGAATGGCGAGTGAGGTAGCTGTGGAAAGGCCTCGATGCCCTAAGTGAACATGCGCAGGAATGGTGACTGTGAGCCTTTCCCGCTTTGGGCTAGAAGGCCTCAAAATCTTGGGATTTGGAGTGTTTTAATTTTTTTATTTGGCAGGAGTAGGTGCTACAGCTATAAAGGTTATATATTTGGCTAGCGCAGATGAGCACGGATCTTGTACATTTTGGCATGCCCCATGAGTGTGGTGCTTCCAGCTGGCGCCGTTCTGGTAGCTGCCACAGGCCTGCATTCATTAGGGCTTGGACCTTTGCTCATAACTCTCGATGTGAGTGTCTGGCAGTCTGGATTTGCTTTGACAAAGGGCCTTCGGGCAGTAGGCCGGAAGAGCCTATTTATGGGCAGGGCTAGGGTTGGCAACTCTTGAGCAGATTGTCGAAGGATGGTGAGTGAGGTAGCTTTGAAAAGGGCTCAATGCCCTGAGTGAAAATGCGCAGGAATGGTGACTGTGAGCCTTTCCCGCTTTGGGCTAGAAGGCCTCAAAGTCTTGTGATTTGGAGTGTCTTAATTTTTTTATTTGGCAGGAGTAGGTGCTACAGCTATAAAGGTTATATATTCGGCTAGCGCAGATGAGCACATATCTCGTACATTTTGGCATGCCCCGTGAGTGTGGTGCTTCCAGCTGGCGCCCTTCTGGTAGCTGCCACAGGCCTGCATTCATTAGGGCTTGGACCTTTGCTCATAACTCTCGATGTGAGTGTCTGACAGTCTGGATTTGCTTTGACAAAGGGCCTTCGGGCAGTAGGCCGGAAGAGCCTATTGATGGGCAGGGCTAGGGTTGGCAACTCTTGAGCAGATTGTCGAAGGATGGTGAGTGAGGTAGCTTTGAAAAGGGCTCAATGCCCTGAGTGAAAATGCGCAGGAATGGTGACTGTGAGCCTTTCCCGCTTTGGGCTAGAAGGCCTCAAAATCTTGGGATTTGGAGTGTTTTAATTTTTTTATTTGGCAGGAGTAGGTGCTACCGCTATAAAGGTTATATATTTGGCTAGCGCAGATGAGCACGGATCTTGTACATTTTGGCATGCCCCATGAGTGTGGTGCTTCCAGCTGGCGCCCTTCTGGTAGCTGCCACAGGCCTGCATTCATTAGGGCTTGGACCTTTGCTCATAACTCTGGATGTGAGTGTCTGGCAGTCTGGATTTGCTTTGACAAAGGGCCTTCGGGCAGCAGGCCGGAGGAGCCTGTTGATGGGCAGGGCAAGGGTTGGCAACTCTTGAGCAGATTGTCATAGGATGGTGAGTGAGGTATCTATGGAAAGGGCTTAATGCCCTGAGTGAACATGCGCAGGAATGGTGACTGTGAGCCTTTCCCTCTTTGGGATATAAGGCCTCAAAGTCTTGGGATTTGGAGTGTCTTTTAATTTTTGATTTGGCAGGTGTAGGTGCTACAGCTATCAAGGTTATAAATTTGGCTAGCGAAGATGAGCACGGATCTTGTACATTTTGGCATGCCCCATGAGTGTGGTGCTTCCAGCTGGCGCCCTTCTGGTAGCTGCCACAGGCCTGCATTCATTTGGGCTTGGACCTTTGCTCATAACTCTGGATGTGAGTGTCTGGCAGTCTGGATTTGCTTTGACAAACAGCCTTGGGGCAGCAGGCCAAGGAGCCTGTTGATGGGCAGGCCTGGGGTTGGCAACTCTTGAGCAGATTGTCGAAGGATGGTGAGTGAGGTAGCTTTGAAAAGGGCTCAATGCCCTGAGTGAACATGCGCAGGAATGGTGACTGTGAGCCTTTCCCGCTTTGGGATATAAGGCCTCAAAGTCTTGGGATTTGGAGTGTCTTAATTTTTTTATTTGGCAGGAGTAGGTGCTACAGCTATAAAGGTTATATATTCGGGTAGCGCAGATGAGCACATATCTCGTACATTTTGGCATGCCCCGTGAGTGTGGTGCTTCCAGCTGGCGCCCTTCTGGTAGCTGCCCCAGGCCTGCATTCATTTGGGCTTGGACCTTTGCTCATAACTCTGGATGTGAGTGTCTGGCAGTCTGGATTTGCTTTGACAAAGGGCCTTGGGGCAGCAGGCCGGAGGAGCCTGTTGATGGGCAGTGCAAGGGTTGGCAACTCTTGAGCAGATTGTCGTAGGATGGTGAGTGAGGTAGCTATGGAAAGGGCTTAATGCCCTGAGTGAACATGCGCAGGAATGGTGACTGTGAGCCTTTCCCTCTTTGGGCTAGAAGGCCTCAAAGTCTTGGGATTTGGAGTGTCTTTTAATTTTTGATTTGGCAGGTGTAGGTGCTACAGCTATAAAGGTTATATATTTGGCTAGCGCAGATAAGCACGGATCTCGTACATTTTGGAATGCCCCTGAGTGTGGTGCTTCCAGCTGACGCCCTTGTGGTAGCTGCCCCAGGCCTGCATTCATTTGGGCTTGGACGTTTGCTCATAACTATGGATGTGAGTGTCTGGCAGTCTGGATTTGCTTTGACAAAGAGCCTTCGGGTAGCAGGCCGGAGGAGCCTGTTGATGGGCAGGGCTAGGGTTGGCAACTTTTGAGCCGATTGTTGTAGGATGGTGAGTGAGGTAGCTATGGAAACATCTCAATGACCTGAGTGAACATGCGCAGGAATGGTGAATGTGAGCCTTTCCCGCTTTGGGCTAGAAGGCCTCAAAGTCTTGGGATTTGGAGTGTCTTCATTTTTTTATTTGGCAGGAGTAGGTGCTACAGCTATAAAGGTTATAAATTTGGCTAGCGCAGATGAGCACGGATCTTGTACATTTTGGCATGCCCCATGAGTGTGGTGCTTCCAGCTGGCGCCCTTCTGGTAGCTGCCACAGGCCTGCATTCATTTGGGCTTGGACCTTTGCTCATAACTCTGGATGTGAGTGTCTGGCAGTCTGGATTTGCTTTGACAAAGGGCCTTGGGGCAGCAGGCCGGAGGAGCCTGTTGATGGGCAGGGCTAGGGTTGGCAACTCTTGAGCAGATTGTCGAAGGATGGTGAGTGAGGTAGCTTTGAAAAGGGCTCAATGCCCTGAGTGAACATGCGCAGGAATGGTGACTGTGAGCCTTTCCCGCTTTGGGATATAAGGCCTCAAAGTCTTGGGATTTGGAGTGTCTTAATTTTTTTATTTGGCAGGAGTAGGTGCTACAGCTATAAAGGTTATATATTCGGGTAGCGCAGATGAGCACATATCTCGTACATTTTGGCATGCCCCGTGAGTGTGGTGCTTCCAGCTGGCGCCCTTCTGGTAGCTGCCCCAGGCCTGCATTCATTTGGGCTTGGACCTTTGCTCATAACTCTGGATGTGAGTGTCTGGCAGTCTGGATTTGCTTTGACAAAGGGCCTTGGGGCAGCAGGCTGGAGGAGCCTGTTGATGGGCAGGGCAAGGGTTGGCAACTCTTGAGCCGTTTGTCGTAGGATGGCGAGTGAGGTAGCTATGGAAAGGCCTCGATGCCGTGAGTCAAAATGCGCAGGAATAGTGAAAGTGATCCTTTCCCGCTTTGGGCTAGACGGCCTCAACGTCTTGGGATTTTGAATGTATTTTAATTTTTGATTTGGCAGGAGTAGGTTCTACAGCTATAAAGCTTATATGTTTGGCCAGCGCAGATGAGCACGGATCACGTACATTTTGGCATGCCCCATGAGTGTGGTGCTTCCAGCTGACGCCCTTGTGGTAGCTGCCCCAGGCCTGCATTCATTTGGGCTTGGACGTTTGCTCATAACTCTGGATGTGAGTGTCTGGCAGTCTGGATTTGCTTTGACAAAGAGCCTTCGGGTAGCAGGCCGGAGGAGCCTGTTGATGGGCAGGGCTAGGGTTGGCAACTTTTGAGCCGATTGTTGTAGGATGGTGAGTGAGGTAGCTATGGAAACATCTCAATGACCTGAGTGAACATGCGCAGGAATGGTGAATGTGAGCCTTTCCCGCTTTGGGCTAGAAGGCCTCAAAGTCTTGGGATTTGGAGTGTCTTCATTTTTTTATTTGGCAGGAGTAGGTGCTACAGCTATCAAGGTTATAAATTTGGCTAGCGCAGATGAGCACGGATCTTGTACATTTTGGCATGCCCCATGAGTGTGGTGCTTCCAGCTGGCGCCCTTCTGGTAGCTGCCACAGGCCTGCATTCATTAGGGCTTGGACCTTTGCTCATAACTCTGGATGTGAGTGTCTGGCAGTCTGGATTTGCTTTGACAAAGGGCCTTCGGGCAGCAGGCCGGAGGAGCCTGTTGATGGGCAGGGCTAGGGTTGGCAACTCTTGAGCAGATTGTCGAAGGATGGTGAGTGAGGTAGCTTTGAAAAGGGCTCAATGCCCTGAGTGAACATGCGCAGGAATGGTGACTGTGAGCCTTTCCCGCTTTGGGATATAAGGCCTCAAAATCTTGGGATTTGGAGTGTCTTAATTTTTTTATTTGGCAGGAGTAGTTGCTACAACTATAAAGGTCATATATTTGGCTAGCACAGATGAGCACAGATCTTGTACATTTTGGCATGCCCCGTGAGTGTGGTGCTTCCAGCTGGCGCCCTTCTGGTAGCTGCCCCAGGCCTGCATTCATTTGGGCTTGGACCTTTGCTCATAACTCTGGATGTGAGTGTCTGGCAGTCTGGAATTGGTTTGACAAACGGCCTTGGAGCAGCAGGCTGGAGGAGCCTGTTGATGGGCAGGGCAAGGGTTGGCAACTCTTGAGCAGATTGTCGTAGGATGGTGAGTGAGGTAGCTATGGAAAGGGCTCAATGCCCTGAGTGAACATGCGCAGGAATGGTGACTGTGAGCCTTTCCCTCTTTGGGCTAGACGGCCTCAAAGTCTTGGGATTTGGAGTGTCTTTTAATTTTTGATTTGGCAGGTGTAGGTGCTACAGCTATCAAGGTTATATATTTGGCTAGCGCAGATAAGCACGGATCTCGTACATTTTGGAATGCCCCTGAGTGTGGTGCTTCCAGCTGACGCCCTTGTGGTAGCTGCCCCAGGCCTGCATTCATTTGGGCTTGGACGTTTGCTCATAACTATGGATGTGAGTGTCTGGCAGTCTGGATTTGCTTTGACAAAGGGCCTTCGGGTAGCAGGCCGGAGGAGCCTGTTGATGGGCAGGGCTAGGGTTGGCAACTTTTGAGCCGATTGTTGTAGGATGGTGAGTGAGGTAGCTATGGAAAGGGCTCAATGCCCTGAGTGAACATGCGCAGGAATGGTGACTATAAGCCTTTCCCGCTTTTGGGCTAGAAGGCCTCAATGTCTTGGGATTTGGAGTGTCTTTTAATTTTTGATTTGGCAGGTGTAGGTGCTACAGCTATAAAGGTTATATATTTGGCTAGCGCAGATGAGCACGGATCTCGTACATTTTGGAATGCCCCGTGAGTGTGGTGCTTCCAGCTGACGCCCTTGTGGTAGCTGCCCCAGGCCTGCATTCATTTGGGCTTGGACGTTTGCTCGTAACTATGGATGTGAGTTTCTGGCGGTCTGGATTTGCTTTGACAAAGGGCCTTCGGGCAGTAGGCTGGAGATGCCTGTTGATGGGCAGGGCTAGGGTTGGCAACTCTTGAGCAGATTGTCGAAGGATGGTGAGTGAGGTAGCTTTGAAAAGGGCTCAATGCCCTGAGTGAACATGCGCAGGAATGGTGACTGTGAGCCTTTCCCGCCTAGGGCTAGAAGGCCTCAAAGTCTTGGGATTTGGATTTTCTTAATATGTTTATTCGGCAGGAGTAGGTACTATAGCTATAAAGGTTATATTCAATTCAATTCAGTTTTATTTATATAGCGCCAATTCACAACACATGTTGTCTCAAGGCACTTCACAACAGTCAGGTACATACATTCCAATTAATCCTAACAATTGAACAGTGCAGTCAGAGTTAGCTTTTTATTCAAATTGGATACAAAGTTTTTCTATCTAAGGAAACCCAGCAGATTGCTTCCAGTCAGTGACTTGCAGCATTCCCTCCTCCCGGATGAGCATGTAGAGACAGTGGACAGTCACTGGCGTTGACTTTGCAGCAATCCCTCATACTGAGCCTGCATGTAGCGACAGCGGAGAGGAAAACCTCTCTTTTAACAGGAAGAAACCTCCAGCAGAACCAGGCTCAGTGTGAGCGGCCATCTGCCACGACCGACTGGGGGTTTGAGAGAACAGAGCAGAGACACATAAAGAACACATAAGCACTGATCCAGAAGTACTTTCTATGGGAAGGAAATGTAAATGTTAATGGATGTAGCTCCTTTAGTTGTTTCACCTAGAAAGAAAGAACAGATAAACTCTGAGCCAGTTGTCAAGGTTAGAGTCTGAAAGAGAGCACATTTAATTAGTTACAGTAAAAGCTCAGTCAATTTCCATGTCTAGGAGAGAGAAAGGGTTAAACACTAAAAGACAGGGCTATGTGGATTATCGGTAGAGGGTGAGCATTAAGTTGTTGCCAGCAGAAGCTCGGACGATTCCCCTCTCCAGAAAGGTGTCACAGGCAGACACAGAGCCAGGCCAGGTGTAGCTTCTAGGAAGAGAAAAGAGAGAACAAGGTTAAAAGCTGAAATAACAGTAAATAATGCAAAATTGGAGAGTAGTGTGAGAATGTAGCGAATCAGAATCAGAATCAGAATCAGAAAAGCTTTATTGCCAAGTACGTTTTTGGACATACAAGGAATTTGTTTTGGCGTAGTCGGTGCAATACAGTACAAATTAAACAGTATAAACATATCTACAATATAATATAAATATATGTGCACAGTTTTAAGTGAGTGAGAGTAAATATAGAGCAGTATAAGATGCAAGAGCAATACAACAGTGCAGGTGATCATTGTGCAAGTAAAGCAGTGCAAGTAAAGCAGGAGTCCAAGCTGAGCGTTAATGTAACACATAGAGTTACAGGTTACAGGTGTCCTGTCAGCAAAAAAAGGGGGGGTGTGGGGGAAAGGGAGAGTGTCAGGGTGGTTTCCGGGCTTTGTTAACCAGGCTGGTGGCAGATGGGAAAAAACTGTTCTTGTGGCGTGAGGTTTTGGTCCGGATGGACCGCAGCCTCCTGCCAGAGGGGAGAGTCTCAAAGAGTCTGTGACCGGGGTGGGAGGGATCAGCCAGAATCTTCCCTGCCCGCTTCAGGGTCCTGGAGGTGTACAGTTCCTGGAGCGACAGTAGACTGCAGCCAATCACCTTCTCAGCAGACCGAATGACACGCTGCAGCCTGCCCTTATCCTTGGCTGTAGCAGCGGCGTACCAGATGGTGATGGAGGAGGTGAGGATGGACTCAATGATGGCTGTGTAGAAGTGCACCATCATAGTCTTTGGCAGGTTGAATTTCTTCAGCTGCCGCAGGAAGAACATCCTCTGCTGGGCTTTCTTGATGAGGGAGCTGATGTTTGGCTCCCACTTGAGATCCTGGGAGATGATGGTTCCCAGGAAGCGGAAAGATTCCACAGTGTCAATTGTGGAGTCACAGAGGGTGATGGGGGCAGGTGGGGCTGGGTTCTGCCTGAAGTTCACAACCATCTCCACTGTCTTTAGAGCGTTGAGCTCAAGGTTGTTCTGGCTGCACCAGTCCAACAGATGGTCCACCTCCCATCTGTACGCAGACTCATCACCATCAGAGATGAGTCCGATCAGGGTGGTGTCGTCCGCAAACTTCAGAAGCTTGACAGACTGGTGACTGGAGGTGCAGCTGTTGGTGTACAGGGAGAAGAGCAGAGGAGAGAGAACACAGCCTTGGGGGGAACCGGTGCTGATGGTCAGGGAGTCAGAGACGTGCTTCCCCAGCCTCACGCGCTGCTTCCTGTCAGACAGGAAGTCAGTGATCCACCTGCAGGTGGAGTCGGGCACACTCAGCTGGGAGAGCTTCTCCTGTAGCAGAACTGGGACGATGGTGTTGAAGGCAGAGCTGAAATCCACAAACAGGATCCTGGCGTAGGTTCCTGTGGAGTCCAGGTGCCGGAGGATGAAGTGAAGGGCTAGGTTGACTGCATCATCTACAGACCTGTTGGCTCTGTAGGCAAACTGCAGGGGGTCCAGGAGGGGGTCGGTGATGTCTTTTAGGTGTGAGAGCACAAGGCGCTCAAAGGACTTCATCACCACAGAGGTCAGGGCGACGGGTCTGAAGTCATTAAGCCCTGTGGTCCTTGGCTTCTTGGGAACAGGGACGATAGTGGAGGACTTGAAGCAGGCTGGCACATGACATGTCTCCAGTGAGGTGTTAAAAATGTCTGTGAAGACTGGAGACAGCTGATCAGCGCAGTGCTTCAGGCTGGCTGGTGAGACAGAATCCGGACCAGCAGCTTTCCGGGGGTTCTGTCTCCTGAAGAGTTTGTTGACGTCCCTCTCCTGGATGGAAAGAGCCGTCCTCGGCGTGGGTAGGGGGCTGGTGGGGGGGAACTTCAGGGTGGGGGTTGGAGGTGCCAAGGCCCCTCTTGAGGTTGGAGAGATGGGGGTGGTGGATTGTGGCTGCAGCTGTTGGGGGGCGTCATGGGGGATGGTTGCAGGACTGTCCCTTTGTCTTTCAAAGCGGCAGTAGAACTCGTTCAGGTCGTTGGCGAGGCGTCGGTCGTTGATGGAGTGGGGGGCTTTCGGCTTGTAGTTGGTGATTTGCTTGAGCCCTTTCCAGACAGACGCAGAGTCGTTGGCTGAGAACTGGTTTTGGAGCTTCTCAGAGTACAGTCGTTTGGCCTCTTTCACTGCCTTGCCAAACTTGTACTTTGCCTCTCTGTATATGTCTTTGTCCCCACTCCTGAAGGCCTCTTCCTTATCCAGTCTTAACCTTCTGAGTTTAGCTGTGAACCAGGGTTTGTCGTTGTTGTAACTCACCCTGGTGTATGATGGTACACAGCTGTCCTCACAGAAGCTGATGTAGGAAGTCACAGCCTCTGTGTACTCGTCCAGACTGTTGGTAGTAGTCCTGAACACATCCCAGTCTGTACAGCCTAAACACGCCTGGAGATTCTCCACAGCCTCACTGCTCCACTTCCTTGTCGTCCTCACAACAGGTTTGCAGAGCTTTAGTTTCTGCCTGTATGCAGGAATCAGGTGGACCATGATGTGGTCGGATTGGCCCAGTGCAGCACGTGGGACGGCGTGATAAGCGTCTCTGATGGTGGTGTAACAGTGATCCAGAATGTTGTCCTCTCTGGTCGGACATTTTATAAACTGTCTATATTTGGGGAGTTCGTGGGTCAGATTACCTTTGTTAAAGTCGCCAACGACGATAACTAAGGAGTCCGGGTTGGTCCGCTCCACACTCAGTATCTCACACTCAGAAGAGGGTGAAAGTGGTCGTTATGTCCTCCAGCAGCCTAAGCCTATAGCAGCATAACTACACAGATAGTTTCAGTTCAGATTATTTAGTTAAGCGGCGCTTATTTACAACAATATCGTCTCAAGGCACCTCACAAAGGGTCCCACTGATGGTCATTGTTATACTAAAAACCACAAGGATTGGGATACCTCCCTCTGTCAGACTAATTATCACCATTGGAAAAGAGAAGGGGTCATACAGGTAGCAGAAATGGAGGGTGTGTTTGCACCTCAACCATAACTGAGCTGGTTTAGGCTAAACCTGACTTCCCCTTACTCCAACCAACAGGGAGGGAAGAAGACGGAGGTAAAAAATAAGGAAGATAGCTCAGGATAAACTAAGCCACTCTAACTATAAGCTTTATCAAAAAGGAAAGTTTTAAGCCTAGCCTTAAAAGTAGACAGGGTGTCTGCCTCACGGACTAAAGCTGGGAGCTGGTTCCACAGGAGAGGAGCCTGATAACTAAAGGATCTGCCTCCCATTCTACTTCTAGAGACTCTAGGAACCACCAGTAAACCTGCAGTCCGAGAACGAAGTGCTCTGTTAGGAACATATAGAACAATCAGATCTCTGATGTATGAGGAGCTAGATCATTAAGGGCTTTATATGTGAGGAGGAGAATTTTAAATTCTATTCTGAATTTAACAGGGAGCCAATGAAGGGAAGTTAAAATAGGAGAAATATGATCTCTCTTTTTAATTTTCATCAAAACTCTTGCTGCAGCATTTTGAATCAGCTGAAGGCTTTTAACTGCATTTTGTGGACATCCTGATAGTAACGAATTACAATAGTCCAGCCTTGAAGTAACAAATGCATGGACTAGTTTTTCAGCGTCACTCCTAGATAGGATATTTCTAATTTTGGCAATGTTCCGGAGATGAAAGAAGGAAATCCTAGAAACCTGTTTAATATGGGATTTAAATGACAAGTCCTGGTCAAAAATAACACCAAGGTTTTTTACTTTATTATCAGAGGTCAATTTAATACCATCCAGGTTAAGTGATTGACTAAGCAGTTTCTTTTTTAAAGACTCCGGTCCAAAGACGACAACTTCTGTCTTGTCTGAATTTAGAAGCAAAAAATTTAACGTCATCCAAGTTTTTATATCTTCAAAACATGCTTGTAGTCTATCTAACTGGTTGGGCTCATCAGGATTTATGGATAAGTAAAGCTGAGTATCATCAGCGTAACAGTGAAAATGTATCCCATGCTGCCTAATAATTTGACCTATTGGAAGCATATATATAGTAAAGAGAATTGGCCCAAGTACTGAGCCCTGTGGTACTCCACAATTAACCCTGGAGTTTAAAGATGATTTATTATTTACATGAACAAACTGGAACCAGCCTAGCGCTCTTCCCCTGATCTCTACAGCATATTCCAGCCTTTCTAAGAGAATTTTGTGATTGACTGTATCAAATGCAGCACTGAGATCTAGCAGAACCAGAACAGACACAAGTCCATTATCTGAGGCCATAAGAATATCATTAGTGACTTTCAGCAGAGCTGTTTCAGTGCTATGATGAGCTCTGAAACGTGACTGAAACTCTTCAAACAAGTCATTGCTGTATAAATGCTCACACATTTGATTAGCAACAATTTTCTCAAGAATTTTAGATAAGAATGGAAGATTGGATATAGGTCTGTAATTTTTCAAGTCATCTCGATCAAGCGAAGGTTTCTTAAGTAAAGGTTTAATTACAGCTACCTTAAAAGCCTGTGGTACATATCCATTTACTAAAGAAAGATTTAATCATATCTAAAATGGGGCTGGTAATCAGAGGGAACACTTCCTTAAATAATTTGGTTGGGATTACATACAAGTTGAAGGTTTAGATGAAGCTAATATTTCTGATAACTCAGGAAGCTTCACAGGATCAAAACAGTCCAAACACAAATCAGGTTCCACAGTTATTTCCAATGTTGTCTCACTTGCTGAGGATGAAGTAATCATCTTCGGGAGTATGTCAAAGATTTTATTTTTAATAGAATCAATTTTATTTAAGAAGAATCCCATAAAGTCATGGCTGCTAAGAGCTAAGGGAATGGATGGCTCAACAGAGCTATGACAATGTGTAAGTTTAGCAACTGTACTAAAGAGAAACCTAGGATTATTCTTGTTCTCTTCTATTAATGATGAGAAATAAGCTGTTCTAGCTTGGCGAAGTGTCTTTTTATACAACAGTAGGCTATTTTTCCAGATTAAGTAGGAATCCTCTAGGTGTGTAGAGCGCCATTTTCTTTCCAAATTTCTAACATTGTGCTTTAAAGTACGCAGCTCTGAATTAAACCATTGAGCTAGCCTCCTATTAATGATGACCTTCTTTTTCAAGGGGGCTGCATTGTCTAATGCATCACGCAATGATGAAGAAACACTT
This sequence comes from Girardinichthys multiradiatus, assembly GCF_021462225.1. Lineage (NCBI taxonomy): Eukaryota > Metazoa > Chordata > Actinopteri > Cyprinodontiformes > Goodeidae > Girardinichthys > Girardinichthys multiradiatus. The sequence continues at coordinate 22,076 of NC_061798.1, forward strand.
TGAACAAAATAATCAATTTGTGAAGGGGCAGAAACAGAATTATTGCCCTCCACTGTGCTTTTCAGTGATAATGAGAAAATTAAAAGTGGAACAGATTCTTTAAAGGTTGTTACAGCATCGCCTGATAATGATCTACTATAATGAAATTTTCTTTCAGGTGTGGAGTACTCGGTTAAATTAAACTCAAAGGTTATTAAGAAATGGTCAGACAGGACAGGGTTATGAGAGAATATTGTTATGTCTTTACATTCAATACCATATGTCAGCACAAGGTCCAGAGAATGAAGACAAAGGTGGGTAGGTTTGTTAATGTTTTGATCAAAGCCAATTGAGTCTAAGATAGCATTAAACGCTATATTTAGGCTATCACTTTCAGCGTCTACATGAATGTTAAAATTCACCACTATAATAACTTTATCTGTATTTAACACTAAATCAGATAAAAGGTCTGAAAACTGATCTAAAAATTGAGAGTAAGGGCCTGGTGGATGGTACAAAACAACAAACAGAAGAGGTTTTAGTGCTTTGCAATTTGGATGAGGAAAACTAAGGATTAATTATTCAAAAGAGTTGTAGCTATTGATTGGTCTGGGGCTAATCAATAAATCCGACTGAAAGATGGTTGCTACTCCTCCTCCTCGCCCAGTAATTCGAGGAATGTGAAAATTTAAATAATTAGTAGGAGTTGACTCATTTATAGTAACATAATCCTCTTGCTGCAGCCAGGTTTCTGTGAGGCAAAGTAAATCAATCTGATTGTCACAAATCAGGTCACTAACTAGCAATGTCTTTGAAGAGAGAGATCTTATGTTCAGTAAGCCACATTTAATTGTTTTATTTTTCTTTTCGGTCTGAGTTGCGTTTATTTTTATTAGATTTTCCTGATTTCCTCCTTTTAGATTATTTTTTAATCTATTCAATTTTGGCCGTGGGCGAGACACTGTCTTAATAGGGTAATGGGTGGGTAGCAGTACAGAAGCTGCAGAGAGGAGTGTTAAACTACGACTCTGCTTCCTGGTCTGAACGCTGGGTTGTCAGAGTTTTGGAGAACTAATAAATTCGACCAGATTCCTAGAAAGAAGAGCAGCTCCATCCAAAGTGGGATGGATGCCGTCTCTCCGGATCAGACCAGGTTTTCCCCAAAATGTTCGCCAGTTATCAATGTAACCCACATTGTTTTCTGGACACCACCTAGACAGCCAGCGGTTGAATGACAGCATGCGGCTAAACATGTCGTCACTGGTCCGATCGGGGAGGGGACCAGAGAAAATCACGGAGTCCGACACTGTTTTGGCAAACTTACACACCATATAAAAGCCGTAATGGAGCCTTCACACTGTCACAGTTGCTAGGTGACAAAGTTATGCTGAGGTAAGGGCAGGCACAGCTGGTGAAGGTTTTCACAGGACCCGGCCCATGTAGACTGGTCCTTAGAAGGATGCAGCCTCTGAATCTGGACAAAGCTTGTGTCGTGAGTCTGCAAGCGATTAATTATTACTGCTACTGTTTAGATTTCTTTTAGTATCAAAGATTGCTGTTAGAAATAATTTGTAGATCCCCAAGCAGCAGTTTACTTCAAAACTATAAAAAGCCATGTCAGATGGAATTTAGGCAATCACTAATTTCCTACAGACTAGGAACATCTGAAAATTCAATATTTATTTCAACACAGTGTATTTTTGTTAAAATGTTCAGTTAGTATTTTTGAAGCGCTCTTTAATCAGTTTACAAACCATTACAATTAAACATGCATTTTACATATTGAAAAGAAAGAAATATTGGTGTCATTTGTTTTAATAACTGGACGAAAGCATAACAAGAGCACTTATTTAAGGTAAAGGTAAGGTTAGTTTATTTATATAGCGCTTTTCAGCAACGAGACACTCAAAGCGCTGTACATACAATTACAATACAATCACAAAGCAAATAAACACTTATACAGACACAGAAAAACAAATCAAATGATAAAATCAAACAACAGAGGTAATTTAAAAAAGTAAAATAAAATAAAAGAAAGAGAATTGAATGATGGACAAGAAAATGAAAGGAAAATTGGACTGAAAACACAACTAATCATGCCTAAATGGCACAGTCAAAGGCCACTCTAAACAAACAAGTTTTTAATCTTGATTTAAAGCAACTTAGATAAATAATTAAAACACTACTTAAAAATCTTCTCCCTTGAAACAATCCTCACGAGAGGGGACTTTATTCTTCAAAAAGCGCACAGAATCATCATCAAAAATTCCAGAAGTTTCTCTCCCTTCAATCTTTATGGGGCGGTTTTTATACAAATACAAAGCATTAGTGTGTATTGTATTGCATCCTGACTAATTGACATCATCATACTCATTTACGTAAACCTTCTTGGCACCTTCAACATTGCTTTTCTCTACTTTTTCCGGGAATACACATTTAGCCGAATATCTGGAAAATATCAAATTGGCGTACGTGACAGTTTTACAATAACAATTTCATCACTTATCTGGATGCAAACTCTCAGGTCAAATTGACCTGGCAGGGGCCAGCATATCACAAGATTTCCTGCAATAACAAGCTCATTAATCTCTCCTCTCGCCAAGAACTTTTCTCTAATATAATCTGTTTTTCCAGACAGACAGCTTGCATGTCTCCACTCAGAGTGAATTTTTCACAGAGTTCATTTTATTATGGTAAAGACAATAATAACACTTTTTTGATCTAATTAAACAGAGCTTTACGCTTCCACAGTAGAAAGCCCAACATTTGTACAATTGCCCATTTTGGTTATGAGTTGATGCCTCCAACTAACTGCAGACAAAGTTTAGATTGCAGCTCTTTTGAGATCAGAATCAACCCGGACCCCTCACAGCCCTGCCCTCCCGCCATACTGAGGGGATGAAGAGTGCTGTGGAACTTGTGTTAAAGCTTGTTTGCTGCTATGAAGACATCTTTAATGTAGGAGCTTCTCCTGGTGTTGTCGTCATCCACCCAGACCCTCCACCCTCTTTGCCACTCCGGAGGGAATAGTAGCTGGGCCGAATGAAGGAAAGGCAAGTGACAATAAACAGGGTAAGTTGATCATCCTTGTGTGATGCAAAGACACTTAATATAAAATATTTAACAGTAATGTGGTTTTAAAGAGGTGGAGAACTTGTCAAAAATGTCTAAGCAGAGAAAGAATCAAGAAAACAAAAAAAGGGAACAAATAATTAATAATTACTTACCATCTTTACGATTGATCAAAGAAGGGCGAAGCCTCCAACCTCCCAACTGTGAAGTACAACGGTGGCATCATCATGTAATGTAAGTGATCTGATGCAAGAGCGATTGATGGACTTCACCTAATCAATGGCAAGATCAGGAATGAAATAATGTTACCAACTGTGACTGAGGTCTGGAGCATTTAGTTTTTTGCAAAATACAAGCACAAATACAAATTATTATGTTTTAACTTTGCACCACCAGAACAAATAGAAACAGAGTGAATGAGCTATAATTAGATTTTTGTATCTGGAGTTACACATGTATGAAAAAATTAGAAGGATAGAAGGACAATGAGTATGACAGGTTGTATAGCAAACCTGCGCTAACCTTAGTGTGTAGAAACATTGTTTTGTTGTGGAATTGTCTTATCAAAGTGGGTAGAAGTTGACTCATAACAAGAGAAAATCCAGACTTTGTCTTCTAAGTTTTATTCAAAGGCATCAGCGTTTGAATGACTCTGTCACCAAGCAAGTCAGTTGAACAGAGCCCTGATCAACATTTACACAGTATTTATACCAGAACATGACAGTGTTATCTCAACTGCAAAGAGTCTGTGTTTTATGACCCAAACCCTTCTTAAGTTCAAAAGTGACAAGGTTATCTAAGAACAGACCTAACTGCCCTTCCTCTAACACAGATGTTCTGAGGAGTAAGATAAAAAAAGGTCATACACTGTGAAATGCTTAACGCAAGAATTTCCATCACAGTTTTCATCCAGGAGGTCATTGAAAGCCACCAGGATACGGTTGGTTGATGACATCAGGACACCCCTTTTACCAATTTTAAAAGAATTAACAGTCACTACAACACTTTTAGATACCTTAAAGCTGAAAGAGGCGACAAAGAAGGCACATAATTGACCTTTCGCAAAAGCCCCGCCCCCTTAGTTACTGTTACTACGCCCGTCAAGCTTTCTGTAGCCGACGGAGTGTTAGTAAATGTCATGACAGGGATAGCTTCTTTACCAGTGCGTGTTAGTGACTCGTTTTGGAGCAATACTTGCGCGATATCCTCCAGATCAAGGCAAAAGGGGGTTACAATATGCCGTGGAGGGTTATATTCAAAATATTACAATACGTAATGAAGGGGACACAACAATTCTCGAGGCTAAAGCATACCGGTCTCAAGCAAAATCGGAGAAACCCCATGACCTCTACCTCAAATGCAGCCAGCACACCCTTTTGGACCAGTCCTGCTCCTGCACTGCAGGGTAAGTTCTCTTTTTTTTAATGTTAGTTAAGTAATGTATTAGTCAAATATGACTGTTACCGGTAGGTTATCTAGCTAGCTAAACTTTCATCAGTGGCTAGCTTGTTACTGTAGGTCCATGGACATAGCTAAGGTTATATGTCAAAGCGCTCATGTGCAGTTCCTTTAAGTAGCTATGTACATTATTGTCAAAAGCATTAAAAAAGTGGTTATGTTACTGTTGTCTTAAAACAGGTCAAAAGGTTTTGGCTCTCATATTGTGGGGCTTATGCACACAGTGGACCTGTGCCGTGCCAGAAATGACATCTCCTGCACAAGCCAGCCCCAGCAGTGGCACAAAGCTAGGGGGAAAAAGATTTATGGACAACCTGTAAGCAGTGTGGTGGTAGCCAAGGCCAAAGTCAACCGCAAGCGGAAACCCATCATGTCCAGTTTTATCCACAATAAGTATGTTTTTTTTTCTTCTTCACATATCCTTCAGCAACATTGTCAATCACATTTTTCAGAATGTATTCCTGCGCACTGTGACATCAAAGACAATACTCACTTGTGAATGTATTTGTTATAGAAAAGAGCTAGGGACAGGAGTGTATAATCTACTGAGGGAAATGTCAGATGCACCCATAAGCTACATTACAGATGCCTCTGCACCAGAGGTCAAAGTTGGAGGCTGGAAGTATGCTGTGGGGTGCGGTCTAAGCCACCAGGTGAGATGAAGCAGAGAACATTTGAGCAAGCCAGTCATTATCAAGTAGCACTCCTGGTGTGCAAAATATTTTCCCCTCAGGTTTGTTGATGTTTCATGAAAATTGGATTTTACATATTCTTAAAAGGTTCTTATGTGATTTAAAAAAAGAGAAAAAGAATCTTCATCATATAGTATCCAGAAATCTTTATTTCTATAGCACCATCCATAGCTCATGTCAACAGAAAGCAAAAATGACAGGTTTAAGTGTAAATAATGTGATGTAATAATTGATGCTACTACTGCCCCTTAAGTATGTATGGCTGGAAGTTCGAAAGCATGCTCAACACATACCAGATGTGATTTATGATTCCTAATCTTGTATTAGGAATTTTGTCTGACACGGTTTTAAACTTTTTTATTTTAGCAATAGCCCTCTCTACGTGCACCCTGTGCTTTGTAATGCGCTTTGTCTCTGGAACATCTCCTGATGGCATTTCAAATTCAATTCAAAAATACTTTAATAATCCCAAAGGGAAATTAAATGTTGTTATAGCTCATATTATGTAGGTTTCTTCAAAAAGCCGTTGTAGATGCTGATGGTTGTGGGCAGGAAGGATCTCCTGTCGCGCTCCGTCTTACAGCAGATCTGAAGAAGCCTCTGACTGAAAACACTCTGTTGCTGTAGGACAGTCTCATGAAGAGGACGCTCAGAGTTCTCCATAATGTTCTTCATTTTATGAAGAATCCGTCTTTCCACAATGATCTCCAGAGGTTCCAGAGGAGTCCCCAGAACAGAGCCAGCCTTTTTTATCAGCTTGATGAGCTTTTTTAAGTCCCTGATTCTGATGCTGCTTCCCCAGGAGATGATGGTAGAAGAGATCACACTTTCCACAACAGACTTATAGAAGATATGCAGCATCTTGCCCTCGAGCCCTCCTCTCTGTCCTCTTCCAATCTTGAGTCACGCCCTTGACGGACTGTCTCAGTGACCAATAAAAGGGCAAAACCAAATAAAATACCCAGGGCATCTTACGTCACACCAATACCTTTCAATCGCACTATTTACATAAAATAATGCTCTTAGGTGATTTACCAATTATACAGTCTTAATTACTAAGTAAGACAATTACTTAATAGCTTACCTTTACCCTTTATATTATTTAAATATTAAAGTAAAGGAAAATACTGGTGTATCAGTTTCAAAACAAGAATATGAAAAGTTATCACCAATGTTATGCATTAGTAAATCAACGTTTACTTTTAATAATTTTTTAGTCTTGTCTTGACCTATGTAAGATTTCTATTAACCTCAACATAGTCATTACAGTAACCTCGGTGTAACACTGGGCTACACACATGATACTGCATGCCCGGTACTCTGGCTGGGTCCTTTGTAGGGCTTGGAGTTCATCCAACTTGTTTCCCAACGATCTCACATTGCCCATCATAATCGACGGAAGAGATGGTTTGAACTTCCTCCTTCTCTCTCCTCTCTTAGCTCCTGCTCTGCATCCACGGCGTCTCCTTTTCAACTCATCAGGGATTTGGGGTTGTAGTTGAAGTATTATTTAAGCTTTTGAGATATTAATCAGCTGCTCCTGGTTGTAAGAAACAACTCCGTTGCCATGGCAATGCATCATAAAAAAATCAACTGTATCTACCACAAGAGGAATAGTTCCCAAAAAAGAATAAATCAGAATCAAAAGTAACAGAGCTAGTCCAACCTGCTGCCACCTTGAGCAGCGCAATCCTAGAATTGCCTTCTGGACCTCGAAAATGGTGGCAGGTTTAACTGCAGTCCGACTGCTCGCATTTCGTCCTCAATCAAAAAGCCCTTATGCCATCCCCCCTTTGCAAATAACTATTGTCTATGAGTGTCTCTAGCAGTGGGATGATTCCACACTGTCTGACTATCTCCTTGTCAGACATGGATCCTGTGAAAAGGGCAGATGAAAAAATGACAGCACCTCGGGGGTCACAGGCAACTAGTGATTTAAGGGTGTTAGTGCTTTTGTAATTTGAAAAGCTCTGGCTTTGTAACACCAGTGACGTTGGCCTTTCTATTTTCAGCTCTGTGCAATCCAGTATTGCAAATGTGGATGGGTAGTCTGCTTTGTAGATTTCTGGCATGTTTTGCATAATGACATTTCTGTGAGGCCAAATTGGTAATTCACCTAATACATCAAACATGTAATGAATCCAGGAATTGAAAATATTACTTGCTGTTTGCATGTGTATGTTAAATCTAAAGGCAAGGCTTTTTAAGTCTTCGTTGTTGCGGAGTTTCATTAAAACAAACAGCAGCTGGCTATGAAGGGGCATCTCAGCAACTTCCCAATCATTGCGTTTGTATGTTAGGGGTATTTTTACTTGAGCAGTGTGTGGATCATTTGGGATACCTAATATTGTGCACAGTTGGTTGAAGCGTTCATATGTAAAGCCTGTACTGTATTCCAGCATTTTGGGGATTTTACTGCTTTCAAGGAGTTCAGGTGTCAGACTTTCTTTTATGAGTGTGTCAATTTGTGCCTTAAGGCTTTCTATTTCAGTTTCTTTTAATGTCAATTTCCATTTCATGTTGTTGTTTTCCTCTTCTAAGTTCTTCTCCTTCTCAGTGTTCTTCTCCTCCTCGGGCTCTCTTTCCAGTTGACATCTAGGGAGTGGGGGTTGCTCTGGTATGATATTCATTTATCTCTCTCACTTTTTACAGCTGCCACTTATTAGCCAAATTGGCCCTGGAGCAGCTCCTGTCAGCCAACCAGATGACTTTCCCAACTTTCCTCTGCCATGCCAACCCACCAGCTTCTGCACAGTTCTAATGAAAGTGCCATGCAGCATTACACAGAACTGAGCAGACTGATTCTATAGCTCTGGAAAGAGAAATCAGAGAACTTTTGGATGTTGTTCCATTGCATTTAACAATGTATGTTTGTTTCAACCTCTGAACAGAGTGAATGTTATAATAAAGGAAGGAGATGCATTGTCAGAAATTTATTTCTGCCTATTTCATCATTTAGCACAATAGAGTTTAATGAGAATAAGCAGGGTTACACTCATTTTAAAACGGTACTAATTAATATTATACATATCACTCCCCACAGTCATCAACATGCTTTTGAGTCTCTTCAGCATCATCAGTGCAGGAGCTGGAGCTGGAAGCATTCAGCTCAGCAAAACCTAATCTGTGTACACATTTTGTCCATGATTATTATTTATTTAACCTGCGAGTTTGGTAAACATGTTATTTACAGTGCCTTAAGTGCAATAAACAAGCATTCAATCCCTATACAGTATTTATTAATTGCTTATATACCAGTTGCTCTTCAATGTGGTGTAATTAGAAGTGCAACTTATAAGCATTCACTGCTCATTCTACCTAACTGGCTAGTGCAATCCTTTTTTTCAAATAAAATATTAGCATGTAGACCTACCGATGTTTGGGTGGCTTTCGACTGGCTCCGAGCTGCTCCCTAGTCTGGTTCAGCACTTGTACAGCAACTACAGGGTTGGGATACTCAGGGGTGGGCTTCGCATTCAGGAAATGCTAAATGAAACAAAATGATTTCAAGTTGCTTGTTAGGAAGCTAACATTAAATGTTAGTTAGCTAATTACTTTTATGTAGTTAAACTGAAAAAACATAACGTTAGAGGGTTACCAGCATTAAGAGCCAACACGACAGTGAACATCTACTTAAGACATTTACCAAAGTTAGGTAATGGACTTACTAAACGTAAGAGGGTAATCTTCTGGCAACAATATCCTAAATAATACACAATATTAACGAATATCATTCATAACCGTGATATTATCACCTCTAGAGCAGGACAATACTTGCCTTACCTTTGAGCAGACGTACGTATGCTTGTTAATTTTCGAGACATTCAGCTGGGAGTGAGGCCTTCCACACCATTTTATCCATTGTAGGCACCGCTCCAGTTGTGTTTTCGGCTTTGGGAAGGGAAAAAACACGACTCCCACAGACAAACTCTTGGGATACCTACTGTCTGATTTACATAAACCATAGGCGCATCGCTTCACCATCTTGGGGAATGTCGGACCTAGCTTACATAGCTAGAAATGCTAATGATGTGTGATTGGACAAGGACTGTTTGGGGACGGGGTTTTGCGAAAGGTCAATTCAAGAAAAAACAAAGCTGATTGATAAAATGAAGGAAGTCTGACATACTGGAAGCTGAGGATGGAGATGGAGTGCCAGCCTTTGGTAGAGGAATGAGAACGGCAGCACAAACTCCTGTTTTCATCAGACAGTAGTCAGCATTAACCCTAGAACACACAAAAACTGTGAGGAGTTGTATTTTTGAACAGATTGTGAAACATGCTTTTGAATGAGACTTGGGATAAGAGGTGTTTTTTTCCCATTGGCTACCTATAGCAAAACATGATTATACATTGTTTATGACAACATACTCTTTATTTTCTGAAATCCTATAGGTAAACCTACTCGACGTTGGAAATACAACAATGTAATGTATAGGAAGCTGTGCTGAAGTAGAAGTAATTTCAAATTCCCACCATTTCCTCCACTTTGTATGCTGTGTTTCACCTCAGCTGGTGAATGTAAAACATACGAAAAAACAATTATTGTTTCTGTCCACAAATCACTCATCTGTTTTGTACCACCTTCCCCAAACCTGAAAGATTTTACTAAGCAGGTTTACTGAAAGTTCTGTTTAAGCTGGTGTCGGGAAATGACTCGCCTAGCCTCTGACAGCCTTCATACAAAAGTCTTGCCCTTCTTCAACTGGAGGTCTGGACGACTGAGTAGCATATCGCAGTCATCCACACTTTCAACAGTCACTTTTGTTCACGGCTGCTCATTCCCTAATTTTACAACTGGCTCTTGGTATATGGGCTAGGTTCATTTTAGTAGCTCAGCACAAGCCCCAAGGGCGCTGTTTTAACAAACTTGGCTAAGGCAACCTATAAAAACCTCCTAAAATATCTTGGAACCGGGCAACAAGACTTTTTACCACCAATGAAAAACCAAAAATACGGTGACTCAAATAATTGAATGTCCACGATTTAATTAGAATTTTATATGCTTTCTTTAATTAGTAATGTTTTGCAGGGGTCAGTAACAGCTTAAATTCGGCAACACGTAATAATTTATATAATAGAAATGAATCAATCAACTCAACCTGTCTTACCCTGATGCTGAAATTAGTGAGTATGGAGAGGCTTTAAAGACGGAGGCTCATCCATGCACCTGATGGAGAAGATTCTTCTGATAACGAGTGGTTTCTTGAAGGGAATACGACTTAATCTTCAGTTTTCTTCCTTCAAGTGGCAGGCACTGATGCTCCAGGCTTTGATGGTTAAAAATGATCTTTGTTGTCATGTCTCCGAAGACAGTAGTTTCCAGAGGCTGAAGAGTTGAAGGAAACCCGGAGACATAAATGAGGTTGATTCAGGACTTCCAGAAGCCTGAAACTTAGAGCAATCAGCTGTTCACCGATCAAGTTCACTTCTCTTGTCTGGATAAAAAGGCTTTAGATTAAATCAGATTCTTAATCTTGAGGCACAGTCCTTTCTGGGCCCATGGGTTGATCCTCTTTTTAATGCAGTCGATCAGTTGGGCTGTGTCTCTGTTCCTTTTCCATCTAAGCTTCTTTTCTCCGTCCGATCTTGTTCCCTGGTCTTCTGCGAGGAAACAACCCCGTTCCCTCCTTCATCATTGCTTTTATGGTGCTTGATGCTTTCACCAGTCAGCCCCTTTATTAGGCTTCTTAGTTATTGCGCAACCTATTCAGCTCAGCTTCTTGATTATTGCTCAATACTTTAGTCATGGTCACTGTGACCTACTGATTCTGTTTCTCAGCCTTGGAGATGCCGATAATAGCCACGCAGCTGGCTGTAGTCGCATCCTCCCTTCCTCCTGTTAGCCTTCAAAAGGTTCGCTGTCAGCATGCAGCTGGCTCTCGTCACTCCCAGTCATCCTACAGTTCTTTCCCTAATCTGCTCAGATTTAAACTTTACACAGTATTACACATTCCATTCTTCAGCTTTCAACATTCACTTTAAAACACAGTTCCAAAACCATCACTTCATTCTTTTTATTCATGCTTCACAAATGATTAATGTTATCTCTCTTTCATTTATAGCTGATTGAGAATGTCAAACCTTAATGTTTTTTACTCTAATTCTCAGTTCTTACCCACATTTCAATCATACATCTTTTAACTTGTTAATAAAAGGTTACTAATTTCATTTAATACATGTGAAAGAATGTAAAATCATCATACATCATTGGATACTTGTTGTTTATACTTCTACAAAAGATAAGACAGATAATATGTGGCAATAATATGTGGCTCCACACAGGCCTCTCCAGTCTCTCAGCTCCAGAATATGAGAACATGCTTGTTTCACTCCCTACTGCTTCAACTGTGTGTTTTAATAATTATTGCATGGATTACACATAAGGATATTTATTGTAACTTTTATGGAGTTAACTGTGAGCAGTTACTAAATGTTGCATGGATTACATGGAAAGATCTCACCTTATTTTGACAGGGTGCATAACGAACCAACAGAGCTAACGACATCATCAGTGCCTGGAGATATTGGAGGAGTATTACCACATCAACTTTCAACGCATCGTGCGACGACTCATAAACCCCAAGCTCCTTCCTGCTATTCAGAAACTTCTGACACGAGCAGATGACTTCAGAGTGAAAACGATTGCAGAGACGGTTTTATATGAACTGAAATTGGTACAAGTTTCCATAGTGCAATCACTGATATGTACGATAAGATGAGCGGTAATGAATGTCTCAAGCAGCTTAACTTTGTTTCAGAGTGCTACGATCAGATGTTTGATGACTTGTTTTGTCTTTTCTGTATTCTCTCTCGGCTTTCTATTGGTATACATATTTAACAATTTTGTTTTTCAAAAATTGCAATGTTTGAATTAATCTTTATTATCTGAATGTGTTTTTTCTGTTTCTCTATTAAATACGGGTAAAAATAAAAAAGAAGTATAAATATACCCTCAGGTGTTTTTTTTCTCATTATTTAACAAGTAGTCATCAGAGTGAGCATAAGTTCCAAGGCGATCTCTGACATGCAAGCTCTGGCCAAGGAAAATGACGGTTACAATTATTTATTAAGAGTCATTGACATCTTTTCAAAGAGGGCATATGTACGTGTTTTGAAGAGGAAAACTGCTGCAGAGGTGCTAAAGGCTTTTGAATCAGTTTTTAAAGAAAGTCAGGTCCCAAAAAAACTTCAGACTGATGCAGGTAAAGTCTTTTTAACAAGAAATTTAAGCTTCTAATGGAGATTTTGCCACAGCAAGTGAAGCAAAAGCTTCCGTGGTTGAGAGGTTTAACCGTACGTTAAAAGCAAGGATGTGGAGATATTTCACTGCTAACAACACCTGGCGGTACGTCGATGTTCTGCAAAATTTAGCTAGAAGCTACAACCACAGCTACCACACCAGCATTAAGATGAGCCCTATGGAAGTAACCTCAAAAAATGCCTTTCAAGTGTTTCAGAATATGTACGATGTTACCTCCAGCAGATATTGCAGGGCCTCAGTGACAATGTTTAAACAGGGGATCTTGTCAGAATATCCAAAGTATGTGGAGCGTTTGACAAAAAATACAAACAGAGTTTTACGGATGAAGTATGAGCGGATGCCCCGATCTCCTCCTGTATACAAACTCAAAGATTTGGATGGAGAACCTATCGAGGGTTCTTTTTACGCTGAGGAACTTCAAAAAGTAAAAATATTTAAGGACGTGATGTATCAAGTGGAGAAAATATTAAATCAACACACCGTCAAGGGAGTCAAACAGGTTTTTGTACACTGGAAAAATTGGCCTGAGAAATTCAACATTTGGATCAGGTTTGATGAACTACGAAACGTATAAAATAGGTGTGTGCTAAAACCTTACGATTCATACAGCCTCATGGACAGCAAGGCAGAGGATGGCGGTTTTTATGTTACCCTTCCCTCTAACGCTAGCAAGGAAGTGTTTAAAAATAATACCAGTTCAAGTTTCCGTGTAAATTTAGCTCAACATATTGATTTAGAAGGCCAATGGTCGATTGCATTAGCAGAGATTTCATATCCCCATACATGGTATAATTTATTGAATAATGTTGCTAACTACTTGGAATGGAGGAAGGTTGGTGATGTGGAGATCAATACGCAAAGGATCAGGGGTGGCTACTATAACAGCGTTATTCAACTCGAGACAGAGATGGAACTGTTTTTCAAAAAAATGAACTCGGGTATCCGCATGAAATTCAGCAAAGTTCAAAGGAGATTTGCATTTCAAGCAAGCGGTCAGTATGAAATACGCATCTTCAACACTCTAGCTTATATGCTGGGTGTGAAACCAGGGGAATGGATTAATGTAGCTGAACCAACACTGGCTCCTTTTCCGGCAGATATAAAGGCTGGTTTCTATCACCTATACTGCTACAGCGACGTGGTCAGCCCGCAAACAGTAGGCGACACTTATGCACCTTTACTGAGGACCATCAAAGTACAAGGCAAATTCAGTGATATGGTTACTCTGATGTTTAACCCCGCCCACTACCTTCCAGTTTCCAGAAGACATATTGAAAATATCCATATAGAAATTAAATTGGACCAAAACGTTCCTGTAAATTTCGTCTATGGAAAGACCATCGTAAGACTACACTTCAGACCGGTGATATCACAAAGTAGCCTGAGATAAATTTTATTTGTATAAACAGAGATATATATAACATCTAAGACTGATTGGTTATCCTTCATATTCCCCTGGTCCTTCAACACTGCACCAAGCAGGCAAGAGAGAACATGGCACAGCTAAGTCTGAGACGTGATCCAAATCGCTTTGTAAATTACTATTACAATCAGGCGGTAATCTGCCAGGGTTTTATGGGGCCCCGGTCATATACGGACGAGGAATTGGATCATTATTTTCAAAATTATTCTCCTTAGTATTCCCTCAGGTTAAAAAAGGATTTGCTATTCCAAAACCCCATCTTAAAACGGCTGCATCAACTATCGCTTCTGATGTCATAGGTAGAGCTGTGAGTAAAATGAGTGGTTCTACACACACCGAAGGTCAAGAAGGTTCAGGAATTATGGTTTTATCCAAAAGACCCAGAACAAGACCCCTTGGTAATTGTTTAAGGAGGGTTAAAAAACAATGGCAAACATGAAAAAGGAGATCAGTTGGAGCTGACAAACGAAGAGGACGAAAGTCTTCCACAAGTATTGATATATTTAAATAATGGCTCTTTTACATAACAAATCATCAGAGTGCACGCTGGCAGAGTCGGACTTATTTTCTGCCCCGATGACGCAGCTATCGATCCAGGATAAAATTTACACCGAGATCCAGCCTTTATCAGCAATCACCGATGGAGGCCCGATTGAGTTTTTCATTCCGGGAGACAGAGAAAAGTATCTGGATCTCAACGATACGCTGTTGCATCTCAGAGTGAAAATTACTAACGAGGATGGAACAAACCTGCCGGATGATGCACCTGTAGGGCTCATCAACTACTCGTTAAACACCATCTTCAGTCAGTGTGACGTCACTCTCGGAGATCGATTGATTTCACAATCCAGCGACACACATCCGTATAGAGCCATGATTGAGACATTGTTAAACTTTTCTGAGGATTCTTTAAAAAGCCAGTTTAGCTCTGGTCTTTTTTTCAAAGACACTGCAGGGGCTCTGAACTCTATCGTTACAACTAACGGCCCTAACCAAGGTCTTAACAGCAGAGCAGGCTTTACGGTAAATTCCAGGGAGGTACATCTCCTAGGCCCCCTGCATGCAGACATATTTTTCTGCGAGAGACTTCTTTTAAACTCTGTTGAGCACAAAATTAAACTTACAAGAGCCAATGATTCTTTTTGTCTCATGGCAGCAAGAGACTCCACTTTCAAACTCAGGATATTAGGAGCATCTCTTTTCATCAAAAAAGTTACAGTCTCTCCAGCTGTACAACTGGGTCACACTACAGCTTTAATGAAAGCAAATGCTCTCTATCCACTTTCACGTGTAAATGTAAAAACATATTCCATCCTTGAAAATTCAAGGATGTGCAACCAAGAGAATATTTTCTTAGGCGTCTTTCCCAAGTATGTGGTGATTGCATTACTGGATCATGACGCTTTTACAGGAACACGCGATCTCAATCCGTTTGACTTTAATAATTTTAATATGGAATATTTAGCCTTATGCAAGGATGGTAGACAAATTCCTGCTAAGGCCTTCCAACCCAATTTTAACCAAGGTCATTCAGTGAGAGAGTATTACAACTTGTTTACGGTTAATGTTACCTTTTAAAATATTCAGAGCAATCTCACACAGAGCCTGAAGAAAGTCGGGAGAGCAGTGTGCGAGAATATCTTTACATTTCTGTGGACTGGCTTGGTACAGAGCTCTGAATAATGGGACATTCCTTTTAATACGTGCAGACATGATGACTTACTTTGTTTTGGGTATGTACACAGCAGGCCACTGATGAGGAAGTATGCCTGTTCTCAGTCTGAAATGTTTTGGGCAGGTAGGCGTGAAATCGATGATTAAATAACCATGAGCTTCTCTCGTTGCGTCTTCAAAACTCTCCAGGAAGACACCCTTTTGCGATGGAAACATTTGGCGGGCCAGTATATTCAACTGCAGTTTATCTCTCGGGTTCTTAAACATCACCATATAATTAGCGTTCAGGCTGATGGTGCAACTGAACTTTCCCTGATGAAATACATTCTGAGTCAACATCATGACGCTCATATTATGATGGTGACAAAACTGGGTAAAGACCTTCATCACGTTTTCATCATATGAGGCTTGAGCAATGACATCATCTAGAATAATCAAATGATTCTGATCAGGAGGAAACAGGTTTTCATCTTCAAAAGAATGAGGCAATCCTTCCACACTTTTTATATTTTTATTAATCTTCTGCAATTCAGCATACATCGGCTGAAAAGATGTGTAAATCCATTCAATATTTTCTGGTGCAACATCCATGACATGATTACAATTTTGCAAAACACTTTTTACAAAAAAGGTTTTTCCACAACCACTGGGTCCTATTATCATACATGAGAAAGGTGCTCTAAATCTAGGATCAAAATCAACCTCCTGTAAATTGGCACAATGCAACATTTTTAAATATTTTATTTTATTTTTTCTTTCTTCTTCTTCTTATGCTCTAATAACCAAAAGGCAGAGTTGTCCTGTCAGAAAAAAGGCATCTCTTGTCATACACTAACCGAAACCTTTTAACAAATGCAGCATTTATTAAGCAGAATCTCTTTTTATCCCTCCTGATTGTGTGCTGAGGAATTTCAATGACACCCTCACTTGACCCCTCTAAGCAGCCCTCAACCAGCCCTTTGATGCTGTCCAAATTGACCCTCTCCCTGCATTCATGCATCTGAGTGATGCCTTTAGCACGTATCACTAGCTTTTTCTGGTTTTTGGTTTGATATGCATAACTCTTGGGTCCTGTTGATGCAAACTCCGAAATGCTGTCTCCCGCGAGCTCGTCAGTAAGATCACCCAGATAATTTCCGAGCTCCAAAGGAGTTTTACCACTTTTTGTCACATAAGTCAAACTGTCCGTGTCAATATAAATCAATCTGTCCTGCAATTGCTCCATGCTGCTGAGAAACTTTAAACATGCATAAGCGGTGGTGAATGCTGCAATAAACACATTGTTTGTCTTGCTTGGGGGAGAGATGACACGTTTGCTGTAGTTCCACTGCACTACACACATTTCAGGCTTGAAGAAATGGAAGTAGTTAACCCTGTATTTGCTTGAGAATATGAAGCTGAAAAATTCTTCTAATTGGATATCCCGGTGGAGTTTGTAGTCTGCTACATACATTGACCTGCTCTCCTCATCCACCGTTTCAGAAGGGTAGCTTGAAGCCTCCTGCTTACCCTTTAAAAAGCAATGAATGTAACCTTTGAAGATTGTGTCACTGGTCTTTTCAAAATGCCACACCTCTGTGATTTTAGCAAGGCAATAACCACACTGCAACTCTTTACAAAACTCTTCACACCTGTCAGAGCTCTGTCCTCATCATTATGCCTGCAGGGACCTGACTGGTTATTTATTTCAGCACATGTGCGGCAGAGAGTAAACACAAGTTTACCTTGGGATGTTCGGTAAGGTAGAATAGGGAAAAAGAGGCCTCTTGGGGGGTAGACCACAGCTTTGATGAAGCCGAAGTAGCTGCTGGGGTCATCAAAATCTTTGTAAATGATGGTGGGATGCCCGAGGGGAAAGACGCAGCTAGCATTTACATAGGGGTACAGAGATGTGTAATCCACATAGTGTACAGTTTCACCTGGCCCCGCTGTGTATCTCAACCTCATAGGGCAGGTGCGTCCACCATACAGAGCATCTCGGGGTGATAACGGTTCAGGTGCATTAACTTTCTCAAGAAAGCTGATCACCCCCTGGTCTGATTTTTTCATTTCAGTCCACTCATGCTCCCAGATGACCTCGAGACAAAGACCATACACTGTTTGGAGCACCTTGTTTCTCTCAACAGTGGCTGCGTAAAACTGTTCAAATGCGACCCCTCTCAAAGGACACTTGTCATGAGGCATGTAACACAGCTTTTCTGTCTACTCCGCCATTGCTACTTCCGTTTGAACAATCTGCTTCGACACGCAATGAATTATGTCATCGGCCTACAAATGCAGCCCCAGTCTCCATAGTCCTCAACATGGTGGTAGTTGTATTTCCTGTTGGCGCATACCTACTGAGTCTGGAGCAGGCAGCGCCCTCTGGTGTACGAATGTTGGATGGGTGCGAGGACTTGTTATCACTCATGTAAAAGCTTTGTGCTGCAAGGCACCTGCACTCTGCTCTGTATCATGCTCTGGTATGCAGCTCCCTGTGTGCTGTCCTCCCTCCTGTGTGTGGGATCACCGTTATCTATTTCACACACTAGGCTGAATTGCATCTCGTGAGAACCAGCCTCCTCACACACAAACACATACACCCTGTCTGAACTGTCTGTTGAACTGTGCATATAAATAAAGAGATAGGGTGTCAAAACTTTGTAGTTTGCACTGCAAAGTGGGCTACCCTTGCTGCAAGTACAACTGACTCTGTATCGTTCTTACCTCTGAGTTGACTAAATAATACCTAACAACGAACATATGAATTACCCAAAAGTCACAGATTGTTTTGCTCCACCATAAGCGGTACAATTGTGGCAAAAGTGAAAGCGCGCCAAAAAGAAGGTGTAACTTGTAAAGCAGCATTTGTTACTCACATCAGCAGCAGATTTGCAAAGTTGTATTCACTGATTTGTGTTTGTGTTAAAGAAAAAACAATTGGAAAGAAAACTGTGAGAAGATGTGAATACAAGTGTATGAATTTATTTTTGCACCATTTGTTTTGGAATAATTTCGGTTCCTAGAGTCTCTAGAAGTAGAATGGGAGGCAGATATTTTAGTTATCAGGCTCCTCTCCTGTGGAACCAGCTCCCAGTTTTAGTCCATGAGGCAGACACCCTGTCTACTTTTAAGGCTAGGCTTAAAAATGTCCTTTTTGATAAAGCTTATAGTTAGAGTGGCTTAGGTTATCCTGAGCTATCTCTGTAGTTATGCTGCTATAGGCGTAGGCTGCTGGAGGACATAACCACTGTCCTACAATCTGCTACATTCTTATACTACTCTTTTTACTGTCTTTAATGTGTTTAGCTACATTAGGATTAAATGCTTTTATGTTTAATTTAATATAGGACCAGATATTTTCACATTATGATGCCAATCCAGCTTGAAGCTCACAGTGAAGGTTGCTACTGTTTTCTATCACAGACAGATCATTTAACTTTACCTATAGCTCAGATGACCTCCACCATCATCTCATGTCTTGCTGGGTGAATGTGTGATTAGCTATAACTTACAATTAGCTCATTCTGAATCAGCATTCAGGTTTTACCGCTATCTTTGCCTGGGTTATACCGCTCTGCTTCAACCTGTTCCTGTACACACACACCAGACTCCCACTCACCGGTTGTCTCCGCGGTTGCTCTGAAATGAACTCTGTTCGAGGCGCTCAGTGTAACTTCTGTAACAATCTGTTCTCTACACCTGAAAGAAAAGTTCATTATAGTAGATCATTATCAGACAATGCTGTAACAACCTTTAAAGAATCTGTTCCATTTTTTATTTCCTCATTATCACAAAAAACACAGTGGAGGGCAATAATTTTGCTTCTTCCCTTTCACAAATTGATTCTCTTGTTCATAGTGTTACTTCCTCACTGCGTGATGCATTAGACAATGTAGCCCCCTTGAAAAAGAAGGTAATCATTCATAGGAGACTGGCTCCCTGGTTTAATTCAGGGCTGTGTACCTTAAAGAACAATTTTAGAAGCTAGAACAGCTATTTCTCGTCATTAATAGAATAGAAATAGGTTCATTTTTAGCCCAATTGCTAAACTTACACAGAGTCATTGCTTTGTTGAGCTATCCATTCCCCCAGTTCTGAGCAGTCATGACTTTATGGGATTCTGTTTAAATAAAATTGATTCTATTAAAAATAAAATCTTTGACATACTCCTGAACATGATTACTTCATCCTCAGTAAGCAAGACAACATTGGAAGTAACTGTAGAACCTGATCTGTGTTTGGACTATTTTGATCCCGTTGAGCTTCCTGAGTTATCAGAAATATTAGCTTCATCTAAACCTTCAACTTGTATGTTAGACCCAATCCCAACCAAATTGTTTAAGGAAGTGTAGATCTCAGAGCTGCATTTGATCCAGTCGATCACAATATTGTCTTAGAAAGGCTGGAATATGCTATAGGTATCGGGGGAACAGCACTAGGCTGGTTTAAATATTATTTGTCAGACAGATTCCAGTTTGTTCATGTAAATGATAAATGATCTTCAAACTCCAGGGTTAATTGTGGAGTACCACAGGGTGCTTGGACCAATTCTCTTTGCATTTTATACGTTTCCAATAGGTAAAATTATCAAGCAGCATGGGATACATTTTCACTGTTACGCTGATGATACTCAGCTTTACTTATCCATAAATCCTGATGAGCCCAACCAGTTAGATAGACTACAAGCATGTCTTGAAGACATAAAAACTTGGATGACTTTAAATTTTCTGCTTCTAAATTCAGACAAGACAGAAGTTGTCGTCCTTGAAATTGCTTAGTCAATCAATTAATGTTGACGGCGTTAAATTGACCTCTGGTAATAAAGTAAAAAAAAAGAAAATGTAGTTAAAAGCCTTCAGCTGATCCAAAATGCTGCAGCAAGAGTTCTGATGAAAATTAAAAAGAGAGATCCTATTTCTCCTATTTTAGCTTCCCTTCATTGGCTCCCTGTTAAATTCAGAATAGAATTTAAAATTCTCCTTCTCACATATAAAGCCCTTAATGATCTAGCTCCATCATACATCAGAGATCTGATTGTTCCATATGTTCCTAACAGAGCACTTCGTTCTCAGATTGCAGGTTTACTGGTGGTTCCTAGAGTCTCTAGAAATAGAATGGGAGGCAGATCCTTTAGTTATCAGGCTCTTCTCCTGTGGGACCAGCTCCCAGTTTTAGTCCGTGAGGCAGACACCCTGTCTACTTTTAAGGCTAGGCTTAAAACTTTCCTTTTTGATAAAGCTTATAGTTAGAGTGGCTTAGGTTATCCTGGGCTATCTGTGTAGTTATGCTGCTATAGGCTTAGGCTGCTGGAGGACATTATGACCACTTTCACGCACTCTGCTACATTTTCATACTACTCTCGGATTTCGTGTTATCTGATGTTATTTCAGCTTTTAACGTTATGTTTTCTCAGTTTTTTTTCTCTTCCTAGAAGCAACACCTGGCCTGGCTCTGTGTTTAGGTGTGGCACCTTCCTGGAGGGGGGCAGCGTCAGCTGAGCTATTGCTGCCAACAGATGATGCATTTGGTCCTGTCTTAGTCTTTAACCCTGTCTCACTTCTAAACATAACTACTGGCTGACTTGAAAACTGGGTGACCTGCTTAGCTGTATTTCTCTTAGATGAAACCAGTGAAGGGGCTACAACTGCGTTTAATGTTTTACTTTTCATTCACAGAGAAAGTACTCCTAGATTAGTGCTTCTGTGTTCTTCAGTGTGTATGATCTGTTTGCTTAAACCCCAGTCGGTCGTGGCAGATGGCCGCTCACACTGAGCCTGGTTCTTCTGGAGGTTTCTTCCTGTTAAAAGGGAGTTTTTCCTCTCCACTGTCGCTACATGCATGCTCAGTATGAAGGATTGCTGCAGAGTCAATGACTTGATGCAATCTGCTGTGTTTCCTTAGGTAGAAAGCGTTTTAACAAATTTGAATAATAAACAGATTTTGACTCCATTGCTTAAAACTAACTGTTTGGCTCTCAATTCCGAAAAAACCCCACCCGAAAAAACAGGTAGTCACCTGTAGTGTTAATTTTTAATTAAAATTTGTTTGGAAATAATTGCCCTTGGCACATTAATAGTTATTGATAGCCAAACCAATCTTTTCTTGCAGAACACTGTTCCAGCTTGCTGTAATGTCTTTTTGTACAATACACGATCTTTTCAGTAGGATTCATCTTGATGTGTAGAGCGGGATTTTCTCTCCAATTCCCAAGCATTATGCTTTAAAATACACTGCTCCAAAAAATCAAGGGAAAACTCAAATAACACATTCTAGATCTGAATGAATGAAATATTCTCATTGAATACTTTGTTCTGTACAAAGTTGAATGTGCTGACAACAAAATCACACAAAAATCATCAATGGAAATCAAATTTATTAACCAATGGAGGCCTGGATCTGGAGTCACACACAAAATGAAAGTGGAAAAACACACTACAAGCTGATCTAACTTTGATGTAATGTCCTTAAAACAAGTCAGAATGAGGGTCAGTATTGTGTGTGACCTCCACGTGCCTGTATGACCTCCCTACAACGCCTGGGCATGCTCCTGATGAGACGACGGATGGTCTCCTGAGTGATCTCCTCCCAGACCTGGACTAAAGCATCCAACTCCTGGACAGTCTGTGGTGCAACGTGAAGTTGGTGGATGGAGCGAGACATGATGTCCCAGATGTGCTCAATCGGATTCAGGTCTGAGGAACGGGCGGGCCGGTCCATAGCTTCAATGTCTTCATCTTGCAGGAACTGCTGACACACTCCAGCCACATGAGGTCTAGCATTGTCCTGCATTAGGAGGAACCAAGGGCCCAGGTATTTTCACAAATCAAGTTCTTAACCAATCAAGTCTTTAAAGAGAGCATTCAATAAACAGTTAATCATTTTTGTTCTCTTTTTAGGTTGAGAGGTTTTGCTGTTTTCATGTTTTACTCCTTTTAGATTAATTAACAGTAAGAAACTGCAGAGAGGTGTAATAAACTATGACGCAGCTTCCTTATCTGGACCCTGGGTTATCAGCATTTTGGAGGACTAATACATTTGGCCAGGTTGCTCGAAAAAAAAAAAGAGTTATCCCGTCCAAAGTGGGATGGATGCCGTTTCTCTGTATCAGACAAGGTTATTCCCCAAATGTTTGCCAATAATTAATGTAGCCAACAGTTTCAGGTAGGATTTGATGTTGGCATTTCTGGTTCCTGGCAACCATTTGGCTATGGTCGCTGCTGGAGGACTACTATGGGGAGCTACTCTTTGTGGCTCCGCGACGCAAAAGGGCCTCGACGATCAGCTGGTTTTTGAACAGCTCAGAGCTGGGCCTCCAATTCCGACACCCTTGCCTCCAAAGCTACAAAAATGCTACATTTATTACACGTATAATTATCACCTAAAGGAGGCAGAAGAGTAATTAAATATTTGATACACAGAGCAAGAGAGAGTTTCTCCTTCTCAGACAGAGGAGAAACAACAGTAGAGACACAGTGATGAAGCTAATGATCCCCAAAAATGCAGAGCAAAAAAAAAAAACAAGGGCTCCCAAACAAAGTGCAGCAGTAGAAAATACGTGTTTTAAAGTGCTTATGTTAGAATAACTCAGAAATAAACATAGGTCAAGTCAGTCTGAAATACGCCTTACACAGTTGAAAAGCATGCTAACGCATGTGTAATGTAGATGCAAAGAGACCAGTCATCATAGTACAAAAAACATCTCCATATCACGATGCATGAGTCACCGTTATTTACTGCTTTAATATAAATCCCCCTCACCTCAGACCCCACAGAACTCTCCCATCTCCCCACTGAGCCTGCTTTTTGCTTTACTGGATTCTGATAACATGAAAGGAGCTCTTAAGATCGGGACCGAAATGGCTCTGACATCTTCTCCATTCAACACCCCCGTGGCCGAGGCCCTGCTACTAAACCAACATCTTCCAAATGCTGCAGACCTCCACCACCTCCTAATCTATCTCCTCCTAATCAGGACCTTCAAATCACTTCTCTGTGATACAGTCTGGGCCCCAGTGGTAACTCTATCAGAAATGAGCATGTCCAGGAAAAACTCGGGCCCTAATAGGAGATAGTTGTAAAATCTCTGTGCTTATACGTGACAGAAAGAACAAAGCCAAAAGGATAAGAGACAGTAATAAACAATCAAACTTAAAAGCCATAAACTGTCAGGTACAACCAGACACAGAGTTAATATCAGCAACTAAGTCATATAAACTGGCTTTATTGAACATTAGATCTCTGTCAGGAAAATCATTTTTATTCAATGACTTCATTACTGACCACGATCTTGATGTTCTGTTTTTAACAGAAACATGGTTACATGAATTTAATAAAGCTTAATGAGCTTTTATCTGTAATATGTGTTGATTATGACTGTTTAATTATTGTGGGAGACTTCAACATTCACATGGACAATCCTGAAGACAGAAGTACAATAGATCTATGTGACACTCTTAGAAATGTTGGTTTGACTCAACATGTTAAACAGCAAACGCACAAACAGGGACATATTTTGGACTTGATCATCACTAAGGGTCTAAACATTTCCAAGGTGTCTATAACTGATGTTGCTCTATCTGACCACTTTTCTGTTATTTTTGAAAGTATCATCTGCAATGACTCAGTTTGCCAAAGAGACATGATAAGAAAACGCATCTTTAAGGACGGTGCTGCTGAAACCTTTAACCAGATTTACTCTTCTACCTCCACTTTGCCCTGTAACACTGTAGATGAGCTGGTAGACAACTTTCATTCTAAAATCTCAGACATCATTGATTCAATTGCTCCAATTAAAGTGAAAGTCGTTTCTGGGAAGAAAATGTCTCCATGGAGAAGTGCTCCACCAGTCAGAAGTGAAAAAAAGGAGTGTTGAAAAGCTGAACGCAGGTGGAGAAAGACTGGACTCCAGGTTCACTATATTATCTATAAAGAGAGACTATACAGATATAACCTACAACTGAAAAATGCAAGGGAATCTTTCTTTTCTGAGATCATCAGCAAAAACATTAACAATGCTCGTGCATTATTTGCCACGGTCGACAGGTTAACAAACCCTCCTGTAACTGCAGCATCTGAACTCCACTCTACCAGGACCTGCAATTAATTTGCTAAATTCTTTACTGAAAAAACCCAAAAGATCAGAGGGGAAGTCAGCACATCCACATCAACTCCAGTACCAATGTTTCTCCAACTAGAACTGATTTTGACAAAATTTCCCAATTTCACCAAATAAACTACAAAATCTTAGAAGAAATCGTACAGCAACTAAGCTCTTCTTCCTGCTGTCTTGATGTTTTACCCACAGCTTTCCTTCAGAAAGCTTTGCCTGTAATAACATCTGATTTAACTCAAATAATAAACACGTCCCTTTTGTCAGGTGTTTTCCTCCAGGCCCTAAAAACAGCAATTATCAAACCTCTATTGAAAAAGAGCAACTTGGACAAGCTGCTACTACATAACTACAGGCCTATATCAAACCTCCCCTTCATCAGTAAGATTATTGAAAAAGCTGTGTTTCAACAGTTAAACAACTTCCTAACAACGACCAACCGCTTCGATGTCTTCCAGTCAGGCTTCCTGCTCACCACAGTACAGAGACTGCTCTTGTCAAGGTGTTCAATAACATCCGTATAAATGTAGACTGTGGAAGAACCACAGTGCTGGTATTATTGGACTTTAGTGCAGCATTTGACACTGTTGATCACTCCATTTTATTAGAGCGCCTGGAAAACTGGGTCGGACTTTCTGGTACAGCACTCGATTGGTTTAAATCCTACTTGAAGGACAGGGACATTTTTGTGTCAGTAGGTAACTTTACATAAGAGAGCACAAAAATCACGTGGCGTTCCCCAAGGGTCCATCTTAGGGCCCCTTCTATTCAATATCTACATGATAATATAAATGTTAGATGATATCTAACATTTTAATAAACAACGTAAGTTATCATAAATATGCAGATGACACACAGCTATACGTTGCGATGTCACCAGGTGACTACAGGTCCTTCTCAAAATATTAGCATATTGTGATAAAGTTCATTATTTTCCATAATGTCATGGTGAAAATTTAACATTCATATATTTTAGATTCATTGCACACTAACTGAAATATTTCAGGTCTTTTATTGTCTTAATACGGATGATTTTGGCATACAGCTCATGAAAACCCAAAATTCCTATTTCACAAAATTAGCATATTTCATCCGACCAATAAAAGAAAAGTGTTTTTAATACAAAAAACGTCAACCTTCAAATAATCATGTACAGTTATGCACTCAATACTTGGTCGGGAATCCTTTGGCAGAAATTACTGCTTCAATGTGGCGTGGCATGGAGGCAATCAGCCTGTGGCACTGCTGAGGTCTTATGGAGGCCCAGGATGCTTCAATAGCAGCCTTTAGCTCATCCAGTGTGTTGGGTCTTGAGTCTCTCAACGTTCTCTTCACAATATCCCACAGATTCTCTATGGGGTTCAGGTCAGGAGAGTTGGCAGGCCAATTGAGCAGTGATACCATGGTCAGTAAACCATTTACCAGTGGTTTTGGCACTGTGAGCAGGTGCCAGGTCGTGCTGAAAAATGAAATCTTCATCTCCATAAAGCTTTTCAGCAGATGGAAGCATGAAGTGCTCCAAAATCTCCTGATAGCTAGCTGCATTGACCCTGCCCTTGATAAAACACAGTGGACCAACACCAGCAGCTGACACGGCACCCCGGACCATCACTGACTGTGGGTACTTGACACTGGACTTCTGGGATTTTGGCATGTCCTTCTCCCAGGTCTTCCTCCAGACTCTGGCACCTTGATTTCTGAATGACATGCAGAATTTGCTTTCATCCGAAAAAAGTACTTTGGACCACTGAGCAACAGTCCAGTGCTGCTTCTCTGTAGCCCAGGTCTGGGGAATGCGGCACCTGTAGCCCATTTCCTGCACACACCTGTGCACGGTGGCTCTGGATGTTTCTACTCCACACTCAGTCCACTGCTTCCGCAGGTCCCCCAAGGTCTGGAATCGGCCCTTCTCCACAATCTTCCTCAGGGTCCGGTCACCTCTTCTCGTGCAGCGTTTTCTGCCACACTTTTTCCTTCCCACAGACTTCCCACTGAGGTGCCTTGATACAGCACTCTGGGAACAACCTATTCGTTCAGAAATTTCTTTCTGTGTCTTACCCTCTTGCTTGAGGGTGTCAATAGTGGCCTTCTGGACAGCAGTCAGGTCGGCAGTCTTACCCATGATTGGGGTTTTGAGTGAACCAGGCTGGGAGTTTTAAAGGCCCCAGGAATCTTTTGCAGGTGTTTAGAGTTAACTCGTTGATTAAGATGATTAGGTTCATAGCTCGTTTAGAGACCCTTTTAATGATATGCTAATTTTGTGAGATAGGAATTTTGGGTTTTCATGAGCTGTATGCCAAAATCATCCGTATTAAGACAATAAAAGACCTGAAATATTTCAGTTAGTGTGCAATGAATCTAAAATATATGAATGTTAAATTTTCATCATGACATTATGGAAAATAATGAACTTTATCACAATATGCTAATATTTTGAGAAGGACCAGTATGTTTCTGCTTTCAGGTAAAGATACTGAGGATGAAATGCAGTGGATATTTAAGTCTATGGGGTTGAAGAGGACATTGAAAGAACCTGATCAACAAGAAACATAAGTTAGTTGGTCAGATCTTCAAGGTAAAACTGGTGAACAGAACATTAAAAAAATATCCGAGATTATTCAGCTTGCATGTTTGGCAAACATTAATAGATTAAGCATAGGAAACAAACTTGAAAGTAATCATTGTCTCTCACTCAAACTTGCATTGATTAAAAATAACTTCTGGGAATACAGAAACAAGGCGCATTTGTCTGACATGCTTCACACTGCGATGGTCTACTGAACGATACACATACTTGTATGCATCAATATGTCCTCAACTACACAAGTACACTCTTATCTCTCCACATTTGTACAATGGGATGCTAGCAGGTAATGGGATGTTACTGACATTAACAAAAGTTAGCTACAGTCCTGCTATACCTAGGACCCAGTGCTTCCTTCAGTGCCTGTTTGAGCTGGGGGGAGGTCACATGTCCATCATAACTGGTTCCCCACACTAGGCCCTTAAATAATGACTATCCAAGAACAACAGAAAGTGCTCAAATAGAGGGAAACTTAAAGGCCTACATTACAGCAACACAAATAAGGCGAGTTATATGATTTTCTAAGTATGTTTGTGGAAAACTCTAAAAAGGGTCAGAGGCACTGTAATCTATGCAATGATGTCTAGGGGTAATAATCACTCCTCTTTCTAGAATTTGCTGATTTTATTAATTTTTGCATAACAAAATCAACATTGTGTTTTTTTTACAACCTGGATCAGCTGACCAACATCTCGAAACCACAATAATACCTCAACTACAACCCCAAATCCCAGATTGGCTGAAAAGGGAGACAGGGAATTATTGAGGAGTATATTAAAAGCAACTTGAAGTCAAGACTAGAGAATGCAAGGTGGTGTACAGGAAGAAGCTGTAGCTACAGCAGAACAATATCAGAGATGTGTGACCAGGGATGAAGATCACAGGCTTCTAACAGGAGGAATGGATAGATGGAAGTCTGGACAGAGCAAATTAACTGAACGCATTCATTCAAATGTTTAGTTCAGGAACAAGCACATACATCCCACCCTCCTTTGACCCACAGGTTTCCTATCACATCTCAGATGTTTTATCTTCCATCTTGGCCACGGACCCTTCTGCTTCTACACCTGTCTTCAATCAAATCAAGAGCTGGTGAATAAATACCTCAGTGTTCACCTGGACAAGACTAGACTGGAAATGCAGTGAAGCAGTCTACAAGGGGCTGAACAGACTCTACTTGAGGAAGGTTCTGTCCTTCAGATGCTGCTGATCTTCTATAAGTTTGATGTGGAGAGTGCAATGTCCTCTGACACAATCTGTTGAGAGTAGCAGAATCATCTGAGCCAGTGACTTTAAAAAGCTCAACAAGCTGATAAAAAATGCTGGCTCTGTCCAGGGGACTGTCATAAACCTGCTGGAGGGGTTTTTCAAAAATGAAGAATATTATGGAGAACCCTGAGTATCCTCTTCATGAGATTGTCTTACAACCGCAGAGTGTTTTCAGTTAGAGCAATCTTTAGATCCACTGTAAGGCAGATGCTACAGGAGGTCCTTGCTGCTAATGTCAATCACCATCTACAACTCTTTAAGTAATTTTCACAATATGAGTTACAACATTAAATTTTCCTTTTGGAACTAAAAGCATTTTTGAATTGAATTCCCATCGAGTTCCCATTGAATTAAATTCTCATTGAGTTTCCCGTTCAAGTTGGGTATAGGGAATACAACTTGTTTAAAAAAAAGATTAGGACACATGACAGCAATGCAAGAGAAAGTTCAGATGTATACAATGTTGAGGCAAACATGAGTATGCAAAATGCAAAAAGGTTTGTCTAAGTTATGGAGGTGAAGGTGATAGTAATGGAATTCTGGAGAGTAATAGTAACAAGCAAAACCTTATATTCAGAAGGAGTAAACAAGGAGCAAATAGACATCTTAGTAAAACAACCTTTTAGTGGTAAAGTCAATCTGCTGCCCTTCATTTGCTATACCATTAATGCTGTGTCATAACGAAATAAAGACTATTTTTTGACTATTGTGAAGAGAGAGTTTCATATATAGATCTTTGTTTGGTTTTCAGCAATAGGTAAATGCTTCTGAATGGAATGTTTGGAGTTATTTTCTAATACTCAGTACAATTACAAATTTGTGTTTACTAGTTGGTTCTATAAAAAGGTTGACCTGGAGAAGTTCAAGGCACGATGTGTGAAACCATAGTGAAGTGAGGAATGTAGCAAAGCCATTAAAAAGACAAACTAGGGGTTGAGCTGATCATTTAAGGTACTAAGGAAAACTATAATTTTTAACAATGTAAAAAGGTATTTGTACATTTGATACAATCCAACCACGCCATGATGCTCAAAACATACTTTTATGATTTGCAAATATTCATGAATCCAAACACCACTGAACACACCAAAGCTTTCACAGAAGTACACCTGCTGATGTGAAAATGCAACAGCACCATCAGCAGGCTGATGCCCTTAAACATTTCTAAGCAGACAGCTTTTCACCAGTTTTCAGCATAAAGAAAGCATTTGTTATTTTACATTTTGTTATTTAGGTAGCTTCCTGCGGTCTTTAACTGCGTTCCTCTTCCTTTTCTTGCTCAGGAAGTTCTCCAGTTTGCCACTCTTCTTCAGTTCCAGATATTTTTCAGCCAGCTGCAGCTTCTTCTCTTCCGCTGAGGAGAAAATTAAAACAGAATAAAGTTTTCTAAACTGGCCTCCTGTTTGAACTTTTCCAAAAAGCAAACATTTAAACAGTTTAACTGCAGCTCTGATATTGTTGCTGATTCACTAATATATCCTGTATGGTATAAAATATGTAAAAAGCATTGATTTAAATTAAGGAACAAAATAAAACACTGAGAAAGATTTGGTTACATATAAATAAATAAAACCTCGAAACACACAACCCTGCAACTACCTGTTGA
The DNA here is from genome assembly GCF_021462225.1 of Girardinichthys multiradiatus. NCBI lineage: Eukaryota > Metazoa > Chordata > Actinopteri > Cyprinodontiformes > Goodeidae > Girardinichthys > Girardinichthys multiradiatus. The sequence continues at coordinate 52,188 of NC_061798.1, forward strand.
GTACCACTGGTTTGGAAAGCAGTCATTTATAGAGAGATTTCCCCCTCTTTGGAGTTGTTTTTGGTGGCAAAATGGAGTTCTGATGACTGTTCAGTTCTGACAAGACAGCTCAGATCTTTATGCACAAGCACTAACTCAGGTGTAGTTTAGCTTTAATGCCATATCAGCAAGGGTTTATCATGGGGCCTGGGGCCTCATGTACAAATTGTGTGTATGAAGAAAAAAACGGCATACACAGTTGTCCATGCACATTGAGATATATCAATAATGATCTGACTGTGAAAATGTGCACAGCATCAAGGCAGCTCTATGACTTGCATATGCACATTTCAATCTGAAAAGACACACAAAGAGAGGGTTGGCAATTAGAAAAGTTTTAATGATGTGAAATTACATTATTACATATCGGATCTGGGAGGAAGACATGAATGCTGTGAATGATATGAGCTAAGATGAACATTTGTAAGGCTTAGATTTAGAGACGTCTTCCTCCTGATCCGACACTGGTGGTGGATTGGCGGCCAGGGAGCGAGGAAGCCAGAATAGATATGGAGGAAGATGGTGGAGGTGGAGGAGGGATGAGCTCAGCTGACAAGCAAGGAGGAACACAGCCGAAGGTCCTTTAAAAACAAGGCGTCGGAAGGGGATTGGATGGAGAATCAGACGGACAGGATGCTGATTGGAAGGCCGGGAGACGCACATTGAAGTCATTGGACGGTGGAGACGGCGAGGGTGAATCTTTCATTCAGAATTTTCATTTGAACTCAATTTCTAGAGCTATTGGCCCCTTTGGCTACACCTAGAGGCTGTGCTGCAAAACTGTTCATGATGTGAAAACAAGTATTGTACAGATTTGGTTACAGTGGGGCTTCGTTTTGTTTAAATAATAAGGTTATAGAGGTTTTTCAAAAACACAAAGACATTGCTGAGGTTTGTATTGGATAAAGATTACTTATGTTCTGTCTGGGAAATTCTCATCCAGTGTATGTGCAGCAGGATGTCTTGGACTTCTGTTTCTTGGAAAGTTTCACCTTTACAAAGTTAGATGGACAGACTCTAAACCGAACTTCACAGTAGAAAGAATTGTAAACAAGAAAGCCAAAAACAAAACCAAATCATATTCTGGTGAAGAGGCGTGGTAAGGCGTATTCGTCACTTCCTGTTTTCACTGTAGCACTCGGTGGATTGTTTGGTGTGTGGTCTCGATTGATCTGATTTCTCTTTACTGTGATATCTCTGACTTGTTTTAATACATAAGGACGATAAAACACATTTTATTTTGCTGCATTTAACGTTTGGGGACTCTCCGTGTCTTACACGGTTTTTCTAGTAGTGGTAAGAGGTCGCTAGCTTAGCGTTAGCATTAGCTCCACCATGGCTACCCGTTCTGCTGTTTCTCTCTCTGAGTCTCCTCCTCTTTCCTGCTCTCTCTGTCAGGCGCGGCAAGCGAAGCGGGAGTGGAGCGGCGCAATGGACGAGTTAAAAAATCTGAACTTTTTCCTAAATTCACGTCGCGTCAATCAATCAGGGACTGGATGTGGCTGTGACGTAGGGTGAAGGACCAAAGCGGAGAAGAAGCAGTTGTCAATGATGGAGGACCAGATCACAGTGGCGGTGTGCGGCAAGCCAGAGTTGTATGACTCAACTAATTATTTTTTACCGAGACAAGTACAGAAAGGACCCGACCTGGTTATGTTTAGGAGATGTGGACATTAAAAATTGGCTGGTTTTTTTTACTGAGCTAAGATTTATTTACTCACCGCAGACAGATGGACAGGTGTTCAGCAGCGGGGATACAGCCCGGTAAACCGCGGTGAAGTTAGTTTGAAGTTGGATGTTCAAGCTCCGTGGAGTTAGCGGCATCTAGCTCACGGTTGATCTGATTCAGGCACTCAGATTTTCCACGATTGTTTGGTACAGAAACTTATTGACGGTCCCTAGTGAACCACCGCGCGTCAGAAGAGGGAGCAACAGAGAGCAGCTAGCCGAAATCTGCTTAGTCAATCTACATGCTCATCCAGGAGGAGTGACTGCTAGAAGTCACTGACTGGATGCAATCTGCTGGGTTTCCTTGGATAGAAAAACATTTTATCCAATTTGAATCTGAATCCATCTGACTGCACTGTTCAATGGTTAGGATGGATTGGAATGTATGTGCCTGACTTGAAATCTATATGATTCGATAGAATTGACTTAGCCCATTTTAAAGTTACCCACCTTTCACACAATGCAACAGGAAACAACACTCTCCAATTATTTTTCCCTCTGCCTTCTTCCCTCCCTGTTGGATGGAGTAAGGGGGAGTCAGGTTTAGCCTAAACCATCTCAGTTATGGTTGAGGTGCAAACACACCCTCCATTTCTGCTACCTGTATGACCCCCTTCTCTTTTCCAATGGTTATAATCAGTCTGACAGAGAGAGGTATCCCAATCCTTGTGGTTTTTAGTATAACTATGGCGACCAGTGGGCTCTAGATGAACAAACTTTATCAGTTTATTATTTTACTTAGTACCCCTACACATAACCCATTCTAAAATGGCCAAACTCTAACACTCATTAGTCTAATCTAACCTCCCCAACAACCCTATATCATTCCAAACCCTTTGTGAAGTGACTTGAGACGACATGTGTTGTGAATTGTCGCTATATAAATAAAACTGAATTAAATTGAATTGATATTTCCCATATATAGAAATTAGTAATATCGTTCTACGGTGTAGATTTATTTTGTTTATATCTTTGTTTTCTTTTGATTTGATGTTGCTGTCTAATGTTTATTTTCTCCAAGCCCTTGCACCCCTTATAGTTTTCTTGATTACAGCATGTGACAGGTTTTAGTAGCAAATCCTTTTAAGTCTTTGTACATGAGAACCCATGTTAGTGTATTCTGACTGCTTCAGACTTTTCCACATTTAATCGCTTTTAAAGTTGCACCATACTTGTTCCAATTAATGTTCTCTATATATCAATATATAATTTAATTATTAACTTAGCTTAAATGCCAAACCACCAAAAATGAGTATTAAGTTGAAAATAATGATTTCAAAGCCTTAAACCAAGGTAAACTGGACCTGTATTATGTTAATGCATTTGTTAAACCTGTACATAGCACTTAGGCCAAGCATAAGACTTCTCCAGTGTTTTCCACTTTGTGTGAGCAGAGCATTGGCTTGTGGTCACCTCACTCCTGCTCATTAGACATAGCGGCAATACAGTAGGAAAAAAATAGATTTTCAAGCCTAAAAAGACTACAGCTGACTTGTCCCAGCTACTTTGGTGAGCTGGGACTCAGACACTTGAACTTTACAAACCAACAGGCATCATGCTGCCTCAAGAAGTAACAAACGAGTGTGAAAGCATAAGATGTGTGAGTGAAAGGACACCGCATCCTGAGGATCAGGACGCCTAGTGCTGGACTTGCTCTTACATTTCTTCAGGAAGAAGGGCCGTTCACCCCGACTGGCTCGCTCTCGCTGCCGATTCTTGAACTGTAGCTCTCTCTCTCTCTGCTGCTCTTGGCTCTGTCTTGCTTGCTCCTGGGTTTCCTGCACAAACAGTTGAAATTTTAAAAGCTGACCACCATCTGCACTGCTCAGCTACAACTCGGAGCCTAACCCAAAGATTCATAAAATAAATCATCTGAGCAACTGCAAGGCATTAGCTGACTAAAGCTTATTTTGACCCTGAAGTTGTGACATGCAACTGCTTTGGAAAAAAACTTCCCGCAGTCAATGAAAGTGTGGTCTTACTTTCCAAACTCCAGCTTATGAAGCTTATAGTGGCTTAGTTTAACCTGCTGCTGTAAGCCTAATCTGCTGGAGGACTTTTTGACCACTTTTTAAACCCTGTGCTACTTCTTCCTACTACTCTCCTTTTATGCATTATTGCTACCGTTAACTTTACGTTCTCAATGTTTTTTTTTTCTTTTCACCAAAGCAACACCTTGCCCAGAGTTTCTGTGTTTAACCTTGTCTCTTTCCTGGACAAAGCTACTGAAGAAGCAACTGCTACATCTAAACAATGACATTGTCCTTTCTCTCTACTGTCAATGCAAGCTTGCTCAGAAGGAGACGTTGTTGCAAAGTTAATCACTTAACGTGATCAACTGGGCTTCCTTAGATAACATTTTACAAACTGGCATTACATAATTGCCTAACTTTGAACTGCATTATATTATAAATTGGATAAAAATGGACTACATGTAACTGAATTTAAATCTGTTTTTATGACTGATTTAAGTAAGTCTTGTGTTAATAGCTGTTATAAAAGAAGCTAAATTTATTTTTACTGAATTGGTGAAAAGGTATCATAAACCAACCAAATTATGGCTAATAACCATCAACTCCCTTCAACCCCGAAATAAAAAGAAAGTTCAGCAATTTACTTTCTCCTTTCAATGCAGACAGTAGGACCATGGTCTAAAGTACAATGTCTCATCTTTGACGATAACCCCGTTTAGTCGAGCACCATAATGTGAGTTTGCACAAGAATGGGACACATGAAAATTTAAAATTATGTTGGCATCTTTAATTCTGGGACAAGATTATAATTCTTACAGTGAATGGAAATATTCCAAAGTCCAAAAAATGTACTATCCAAATTTGAAAAAAACATGTTGCAGCTGAGAAAAAAATAAATTAAATCAATCTAGTTATACAGAACATATAATAAACTAGTTTCAAACTGTCAGTGCTGACCTAAAGTCAAAGTAAATCCAAGAATTACTGCATTTGTGTGTTCTTTGTTTAAAGAAAGGAAGGAAATGCCTGAGAACTGGTAGCAACAGCTACAGTGGACAACATGTTTCATGCTGTGGTCAGAGGAAGTATGGCAGCCCTTTAACAGTACCATCTCTATAAATGCCAGCTGATAACTGATAACTCCATCTAGAGATATCCTTTTTGTAGAACAAAACTGCTTTGGCACGTTTAGCCAACCAGCTTCTCCATATGGTATGCCTGCCAAGACAGGACGTGTGGAAAAGAGAAATTTTTTTTTACATTATTATGCTTGGATAAGCACTCTGAACCACCAACTTTGTAGCAGTGAAGTTTGCGGTTTACCCTCCTTGTAGTGTTGTCATTTACTGTCCATTAAACAACTGTCAAGTGAGCAATCTTCCCTTTATTAGGCCATAGGATGGCTAGACCACACCTTTTCTGTATTAAAAAATTTTGTATCATAAAATGTTTTTATTGATTCAATTCAATTCAATTCAAAAATACTTTATTAATTCCAAAGGGAAATTAAATGTTGTTGTAGCTCATTATTAAGGTTTCTTCAAAGAGCCGTTGTAGATGCTGATGGCAGGAAGGATCTCCTGTAGCGCTCCGTCTTACAGCAGATCTGAAGAAGCCTCTGACTGAAGACACTCTGTTGTTGTAGGACAGTCTCATGAAGAGGATGCTCAGAGTTCTCCATAATGTTCTTCATTTTATGAAGAATCCTTCTTTGCACAATGATCTCCAGAGGTTCCAGAGGAGTTCCCAGAACAGAACCAGCCTTTTTTATCAGCTTGTTGAGCTTTTTTAAGTCCCTGATTCTGATGCTGCTTCCCCAGCAGATGATGGAGAAGAGATCAGACTCTCCACAACAGGCTTATAGAAGATATGCAGCATCTTGCTGCAAACACCAAAGGACCTAAGCTTCCTCAAGAAGTACAGTCTGCTCTGTCCCTTCTTGTAGATGGCTTCACAGTTGCATCTCCACTCTAGTCTGTTGTCCAGGTGAACACCGAGGTATTTATACTCCTCCACCACCTCCACCTCTTCTCCCGTGATGGAAATAGTTTTTGACTTATTCCTGTTTCTCTTAAAATCTACAATCATTTCCTTATGTAATATTATAATATAATATATAAGATATATTGTAATATATCTCTTATGTAATATTCAATCTTTCTGACAATCTTTCAGAATTTGGGGTTTCCGTTAGCTGTAAACCACTGATATCAAAATTAACAGGAAAAAAAAACATTTAAAATACACCACACTGTGTGAAATCCCACTCTTAGAATTGAATTGCTTTTTCAGCAACGTTCTAATTTACTGAGATGTACCTGTATTAGTACTGTGAATTGTTGTTAAAAAGTGCCCAAAACAGCAGCTCTTGAAAGAAAGGGGGGAACTGTCAATTTCATAGCAGACTTTGAATTCACTGTGTTGAATCAAAGAACCCAAAAAGAGTAAATTGTCAGGACTTCTTACCAATCTCCTCAGCAGGAACTGCAGCCTCTCCTTCCTCTGGCTGGTGTTCTTTGTCTTCTTTAACTGTCTCTTAATGATCTGCACAAAGACCACATTAAATGTTCCACTCTCATTTTCTACAAGAAAATAAAGACTTTTAAAGGCAGATATTCTTTTTATGCCAGCAGAATATTGTTTTCTCACCTCTTTCTCTCTGTGTTTGAGGTCATTAATAAACTTGTAAGTCATCTCAAAAATTTCTGGTTTGTATTCCCCTGACAGGCTGTCAAATCGAGGATCTCTCCTGGTCTACAGCACAAAAAAAACAACATTAATGTTTTAATGCAAACACACGATTTGTGGTGTTGTCAATGCTGGTTTTACTCACTGATTTCTTGACAGGGATGACCTGACGTAGGAAGGATGGTGGCTTCTTTGCTGAAATTTCCATCGGTCTACAATCAAACACATTGTGTGACAATCTGAAGGCAAATGGGATGGAAATGTTCTTCCAGCTTGCACAGTTTACATTTGCTTCCAAAGTGTTTAAAAGCCAGCTGCACTTCTAGGTTTTTATCAATAGGAAAAGTAGGAAGCAACGGACCTGTTCTTGTTGAGTCGTTTCTTATTGCTGACCTCTTCACACTTTTTTCTGTTGTACGCAACTTCATTGAACACTTTAGTTCCCACCTGTTGCTGCAGCTTCATGATATCCTCAAAGGACATACTGCACAGTTCTGTATAGGAAGAACACAGCATGAGGAAATATATATTAAAATGAGGGTTTTTACTGAGGAGGATAAAACAAAAATTAATCACACACCCTACAGATATTGATTTAAAACTATTTTTACTGAACCAAGAAGTTTGTTTCAGAAAAAAATGAGACAGTGATCTCTCAAAATAATAATGTAAAAATGAAAATACATTTTTGAAAATAACAATCCATCTGTTTTACCTACATGTTTTTTTTAATGACATGTTAAATTGTTGTCGATAAACAATTGAAAACTTTCTATTAGCATTACAGCAATGAAACCCTTCTTATAATTGCTGACCAGCGTTTTGTATGTTTCCACTGGTATTTTGACCATTTATCTTCCGTGATGAGCTCCAAGTATTTGAGATTGGAAGCACTCCTTGCCATCACCCTAATCTTTAGCTTCATGCACAGACTTAAGTCGGAACTCTGCCTGGACCACTCCAAAATGTTACTTCTAGTAACTGCCCTCTAGGGGCTCCCCGCTGGTGGCACTGGAGAATCACTTGCCATGGTCTCTTTGTGTTGGTGTGAACAGGAGTGATATGAGGTTTATCAAGCAGTGGGCTCTCCAACACACCAACTGATATCCCAATATTTAATAAGCTAAATATAAGCACCTGCATTCATAGCAACTTTTTTTTTTTTTTTTGTCAGACACACATGGATCTACCAGGAATGAGGATGTGGAGGCTGGCTGCAGGAGACATGGCATGGCCCTCTTTTGCTCTTGGCTCTTAGGGACTGATATTGTGGGGATGACCTTGAAGGCTCCTTAATACATTATCCAGCACTTCTAAAAGGTCAAAGGTAAATAGTAATTGTGGTAAACATGCTGTTAAAATAAAAGGTACTACAAAACATCAGAAAAGACTTATTCTTGCTAGAATATACTTCAGGTTTTGTGTCCTTTAGTGTCATTAACTATCAGTTGTGATTTTTCCGTAAGTTCACTAAACGTTGTAAACCTGTATTCATCTAAAGATTTGTCTATTACTGAATGTTCAATAATTTTTGTGATCCTGTTATTTAAAATTTGAGGATGATGGGACAAAACGTTTTAGGATGGATGGATGAAGAAAAGACGGTAAGAGAAAACAGAGTTCCGTGTTTTCTCGTAGCGTCTTTTCTTCATCCATGTTCATTCTGTGGGCAAGGTCAGGGTGCACAGAACATGAACGAGCCTCATTTAGTGCCGGCATATTAACAACAACTGTTTGCACAATATATCAAATGACAATGTTAAACTGTGGAATATCACAATAATAAATGTCTGTATGGATGTAACATTTTGAAAAACATATTTTAATCAAATTATACAGTGTATTTGATCTGTTGGCCCTTGATGTCCACATTTGATATGTTTTTATTGAACTTTTATTGAACTTACTAAAGCTCACAGAAAGTGGCGGGGACATCATTGTAAAAAGGAAAAGAAAGAGAAAGAAAGAAAAGAATTAGGAAAACATGGATTAATATATCACCATTGCAGTACTCAGCAATAGTACTGCAATTATGTTATTTTCATTGTAATACAATGAAACGTGCATGGTAGCAGCAAACAAACAAAAGAAAACAAACCCAAGTACAGATATCAAAATAAGTGTACAAATATGACACCCATATCACCTCTATCTATCTATCTATCTATCTATCTATCTATCTATCTATCTATCTATCTATCTATCTATCTATCTATCTATCTCTATGGTAACGGAGAAGCATGGGGTTAGGGCAGTGGAGGAGAGATGAGGCTTTTATCAACCACAGCCCACATTATGGTCAGATCCATTTCAAGTCAATTTGGCTTTTTCACTGCAACATTTGAATTACTTCTTTACGTAACAAGGGACATTTTAATATTGGCAAAATATGGAAAAAATGTGAACATAAGCAGAACTATGTGATGCCACAAAGTTCTACTTATAGCTGAATTTAACCCTTAATACACCAGAGCTTTAAACTGGCAACTTCTCAGCTAGGGAACCCAGAATAGTTCTGGGAAAATCTGTAAAATGATAAGTGGAAGCTCCTATTTGGACTCGACAATACCAGTACAACAGTTACAAGAGATTATCCAGCTATAACCAAGTGATGGGACAGCCTGGCCAGAAATAATGCCATCAGGGATCTGGAATGATATTACCAGAATTTTAGCAGCCAAGACGGACTTTAACAGTGCTTGATGTACACGGAATAAATACGTTTATGAGACTTCCAGATCATAACTGTCCGGCTAAAGGTTGCTCCCATTTTTTTTCAGCAGCAAATCCAATCTCAGGTCCCTTCTGAGAGCTAAGATTACTAAAAAAATGCTACGTTCTATTAACCTCGGAAGTCGGAGTTTACGTCATCTCCGAGTTGTAGCGTTCCAATTTCCTGCTTGTTTTCGTTCGTATTGCTAGCAACTGTAACAGCAGTCAAAATCACTGTTCTACACGGTATTTCTTGCATATGAACAACGTTAAAACATCTCGTCTTATAACACTGAAAAGCAGCACGTGTACAACTGACTAAATGTTCCATAAATAATAAAGAACTGCTAAAAACAGTCACCGTGAGAACGTTTTACCACTATTGATGCGAGTAGCAACCATCTTGAATGCAGAAGTCGGGTATGGTCGTGTTGCCCCAACTTTCGAATACAAAAGGAAAGCAGCATTAGCTCTGGACATAAGCAGAGTCACTCTCACCTGTCCTGATGTGTTCCTCTGACTGCAGCTCTATTCCATTATCAGTATCTTCTTCCTCACTAGTCCCCTCTGATTCCTCTTCTTTACTGCCACCAGATTCGTCCTCTGCCCCACCACCTGATTGGTTCTGAGCTTCATCGCCGTGTTCTCGTGGTTGATGGTCCTCTGCTTGCCCACCCAAGTTGGTAAGAAGATAGACCTTTTTCTCCACATCATCGTCTTCCTCGACGGCGCTGCTAACAACTTTCTTCTTCCCCTCTGCGTTCTGCCGCTGCTTTCTTGTCATCCTCAGTCTTTCCTATTCTACCACAGTATCACCGCTTCGAATCGATCGTAACCCGGAAGTAACAAACCTTTTCTTCTATGCTAGTGCCAGGCACCTATTTTAAAGGGACATTACTGCCACCTCCTGTTGCGGATGCCATGGCTTCAATTTATTGTATTTCAGCTCAGCTGAACAACCATGTCCCACTCAGAGATATGCACTGACACATTTGCCAACTTTCACTCATCTTGCACGAGTCTCACACTTTCCCTCCTTCATTCTCTCTCTGCCCAGACAAATCTCACTCCAAACACAGAAAGCACTTACACAGGAACATTATTTTCAACGGGACAGACCCACTAGTGCCAGGATCCAAAGTTGAGTACTAATCTAATGTTTGTGTATCCGTTCATTGTTAACCGACCAAATGAGACTAGCCACTGTTATGTAAATTTTTAGTGCCTTCCTTTCTTTTCTACTAGATACTCTTCACGATCTGATAAAAAGTATTCAAACCCTTCTGTGTTATTCTCTTCTGCCTCCAGGGTTAGGACAGATGGTCCCTTTTTTCCCATCTGCCACCAGCCTTGTTAACAAAGCCCGGAAACCACCCTGACACTCTCCCTTTCCCCCACACACCTGCTTTTTTGCTGACAGGACACTTGTAACTTGTAACTCTATGCGTTACATTAACGCTCAGCATGGACTCCTGCTTTACTTGCACTGCCATACTTGCACAATGATCACCTGCACTGTTGTATTGCTCTTGCATCCTATACTGCTCTATATTTACTCTCACTCACTTAAAACTGTGCACATATATTTATATTATATTATATTGTAGATATGTTTATACTGTTTAATTTGTATTGTATTGCACCGACTACGCCAAAACAAATTCCTTGTATGTCCAAAAACGTACTTGGCAATAAAGCTTTTCTGATTCTGATTTAGTCTTACAGAGATGGTTTTTCAACCTTCTCCTATTCACTTGTATGAGATAACATGTATGGCACACTGTGTAAGGTTCCATTTCCATTCTCAACATGTCTAGGACAACAGGTTTCACCTCGTCTTTCTGGGTCTCATAAGAGTTACCTTGAAAACTCTTGTAGCTTATAGGAGAACCTTTGCTTTCTCTAGTCAGAACGATTTGGCAGCACTACTGAGCGCATCTCCAATGCTGTAACAAAATCCTTCTCTCTTGCAAGATTAGAATTAAGCTGATTCTGAGTGACAGTCATCGGTCTCTGTCTTGGTAAAAACACATTTTTCCAAAACACCACCTAAACTTTTCTTTCTGAGCTTCTGCAGAAACAGAATCTGAGCCAGAGATTTCCAAAGATTTCACAATATATCAATATATTGAAAATTTATTGACATCACAATAACAGCATAGGCATATCAGCCAAAACGGCATAAACTGCGATAAATGATTGGCTCAAATATTTACATTTATGGTTTACATAAATTCTTCTTAAAGTAACGTGCTTTGTTAATCACACAAAAGCTTAGAGTATTTGACCAATCAAATGGAGCCCTTCACGTGTTTGGCCAATCGAATACATCTCTTTACATTAGATCCCGGGCCCCTATATAGAGGGGAGTGGCTAGCAAAGAACTAAGCAATTTATTGAGAACCACAATAGCTGAGAGCAAGGCAAGTGAGGAAACTGTAAGTAAAGAAGAACTCATGGTTAAAAAAATCAGCACGTCTCTTATTTGGAAATATTTTGGTTTTAGGAGAGACAACGTTTTACAAACAGAGGTACTCTGCAAGACATGCTGAACGCATGTAGCAACCACGAGAGGAAACACAACAAATCTCCATTGTCCTCCAATATAACCACAAAGACATGTATGAGGAGTTTCAAAAAGCAAGCACTAGCAAAGCAAAAGTTGCAGATCTTTGGTCAAGTAAGAGTACAACAGTCCAGCAGACGTCCATGTATCAGAGTTTTGCAAGTGGCACTCCTTATGAGAAAATGTTGAAGCGGTACAAAGAAATAACTGAGGCCATTGCACGTTATTTGGCTAAGGACGTGATGCCCATAAATACAGTGAGCCGGGAGGGTTTCGTCAGTCTGATAAACACAATGGACTGAAGCTACCACATCCTGTCACGGAATTACTTTTCCTATGTTGTCATTCCACAAATGTATGAAACATGCCTAAAGACAGTAAAATCCGAACTGAGCCAAGCTGAATACTACACAAGTACTACAGACCTTTGGTCAAATCACACAACAGAACCATACATGATTTTTTCTTTGCTCTTCCTCACCGAAGACTTTGAACTAAAAACACAGTGTCAAGAGACTATGTATTTCCTAGAGTTGCCCACCAGTGAAAATATATCACTTGGATTACATGAATTGCTGTCTAGCTGGGATCTTTAAGACCAACAAATATGTATCACCATGGACAACGGTACAAACGTTGTGAAAGCTACAGAACTAAACAACTGGGTCAAGCTTCAGTGTTTTGGACACAGACTGCACCTTGCAATCGGTAAGTATATATATATATATATATATATATATATATATATATATATATATATATATATTTTTTTTAAGCACTTTAAATGCTTTATTTCTTAATTTTATTACTTCTCTACATTCACTTGTCCACCATGGTACCATTCTCTTATCCTCTCTCTTACCCCGGCTCACCCCACAGACTGATTTATTTTCTCCTAAGATCTTTCTCTCTACAACCATTTTTTTGCTAAAGCTCTCTACATGTAAAGCCTTCATTTTTTGCTCTTCGTTTTTACATGTAACTAACACGTTTTGTCTCTTAATGCTTTCACCATTCCTAAATCTACTATTTTCTTTTTTATTTCTCTACAAATCACTATTGGGCTTAGGTTATTGTGCTCCTCCTCAATCGTTAATTTTAGTATTATTTTAAATTCCACCCTCAGTATTTTCCTTCTGACTGTCATGCGTTGTGTTTGAGGAGTCGGACCAGGATGCAGGGAGACTCTCGGGAGCCATAAGGTATGGTTAAGATTAATTATTTATTAGTTAGGCTCGATGAGCAGAGTTGACAGAGGCCAGAAGTTCAGGTCCAAATAAGAAAGATGCATAAGACTTACAAGTAGAGGAACAGAACAGGAACTATACCGACAGGGACTCAGGAACATACCAGGAACATATCAGGAACATACCAGGATGTGGCGATGGGGAACAAGTGAAACCGGTGAGCTCGTATACAGAGGGAAGTGAATAGTGACACAATGGGAAGGAGAGGCAGGTAATCAGGGTGAGTACTGACAGGTGTGATGACCAGGTGTAGGGAACTGAGGGAAATAGGTTACTATGGCTATGGGGAACTGAGATACGGAAACATGATGAGAAACTAAACTAAACAACAAATTCAGGGAAACAGATCTGAAGGGAAACCCTAACTGGGGAAAGCAGGGAACGTGAAACTAAACAGAACATAAGATAACATAAACAACTCTAGAATAAACTAAATCTAAGGACATGGAGAGAACTAAAAGTAAACAAGCACAAGAATACTAAGCGAGAAGCTAAAACTAAATAAAACCAAAGAAGGGAAATAACCATAAGGAACAGACAAACAGAACTATACTAGTAAAAATAAACCCGAGGGAGAAACAATTCTAAGGAATAAACAAATGAGTAAACAATAACCAAAGGAACCTACAGAGGAGAGAAGAAGGAACCACTAAAACTAAGGGGCAGAAGTGTAGACTACAACACCAGGATAACATAATAATAAACATAACTATTAGACTAGAAGGAACAGAAACACCTACAGTAACTGAAAAAGTAAACAAACACAAAACCCAAAATGGCAGATCCTGACACTGACTATTCTCTCTTCATCAGAGCTGCTTCCTTCCAACTGTCGCTTGCTACCCTGACTTTCAAACATCCCTCCTTCCTCCTTTTTCCCACGTCCTCTTCCTCTCCCCCTACCTACTGGTGTCCATCCCTCAAAATCCATATCTTCTCCGTCTCCTGCCTGTCCCTCCATCCGAACCATTCACATACCAGTTTATGCTGTATACCGCCTTTTTCAATATTAAAACAATGTTTCTCCAACAAGTCAAAAGGAGGCTGGGTGGGTCAATAAACAATCCCCAGTCGGTATCTGCTCCAAAGAGATGCACTTCCTCCGAGACCGCCTATCCTGACCGTGTTTCTTCTTTCCAACACTAGTCAACTCCAGCAATCCTTCACTCTTCTTCCTCCCTCCGACCCTCTCCGTGCCCTTCTGCAAAGCCACAAGGATGACCAGGTTTAACACCTGGCTCTCAATATTCTACTTAAATGCCTCTCACTAATGACAATTCCTTACAATGCCAGGCTTTTAGAGCTGAAACAACCAATCAATTTAATCGATTAAATCAATTATTAAAATAGTTGTCAACTAATTTAGTCATCGATTAGTTGCTTTGTAATCACATTTTGCTGTATGTGGTCTATTTTTTAACACAATCTGTTACATTTGCGGTCAATGTGTGACAGTAATGAGCCACCAAATGCTGTGATCTACCAGTAGAGCAGTAGAAGAAGAAATCAGCCACTAGTTGGCCTTGTTTTGGATGACCTTCCATGCACATGGATCAACATGCAGCACAAACACATTTGCATTGAGCAAGATGGTAGAGGATGAAAAGGTACAAAAGAAAAGTGGGACAAACGAGAAAACAGAAGAAAAAACAACACAAACAAAGACATCGAAAGAATGGGAGCATTTCACCACAGATGCAGTAAAAAGACAAGTGACCTGCAAGATATGCAAAAACGGTCTGGCATGGCACGGAAGCACGACTTCTCTACATGAATATCTGAGACGAAAGCATATTAGAATTGAAGCGGAAGAGGAAGAGCCAGCGCAGTAAAATAACTTAAACCTAATAAGAAAGTAAACACGGTAAATACTGTCAATTAATTTAATTTATGTTAATTTAGTGTTGCAGATGTGGGCGCTGCTTTGGTAATGACATTAATGTGCACTTATTTCAGTCTTTTTTGTGTTTCTTATGCAGAAAAAAACAAGCAACAATGAACAAATGCATGTGGAACAAGATGCTCACCCCCTAGCAATGTATACCACTTACAAACTCTGTTCTAAACATGCTAGTAAATGACATGAGACCACTATCCATGGTTTTGAATTTTATGCCTAAAAATGAAAAAATATTTTACACTTTTGAGCTCATGTGTTCCTTCCTAAACTGATTTAAATAAATTGCAGTGAACTTCACAATTCTCTTGTGTTTTCCTTTTTCATTATGAAAATGTGTTCTTAATAACTTATATGGGGAAATAAAGGCAAAAACAAAATTTATAAAAACCGATTAATCATAAAAATAATTGACAGATTAGTTGATTATAGAAAATAACTGTTCGTTGCAGCCCTACTGGCTTTTCAGAATCTCTTTGTAGCTCCTCCCCAACCTAAAATAAAACTCGATCAGACTATCCCTGTCCATCCAGTTGTTGTTTTGTTCCTTCGTATGTTTGAGAAAGTGTGCTGTTTTAGTATTTCCTGCGCACGTTTTAGAGGAATGAATTAGTATTTCATGTACACATTTTATATATTTCGTGGGAACGAATTAGTATTTTGTGTGCAGGCTATATATACACTGCTCAAAAAAATAAAGGGAACACTTAACACAATATAACTCCAATTAAATCAAACTGTCCACTTAGGAAGCAACACTGATTGACAATTAATTTCACATGCTGTTGTGCAAATGGAATAGACAACAGGGGGAAATCTTTGGCGATTAGCAAGACACACTCAATAAAGGAGTAGTTCTGCAGGTGGGGACCACAGACCACTTCTCAGTACCTATGCTTTCTGGCTGATGTTTTGGTCACTTTTGAATGTTGGTGGTCCTTTCACACTCGTGGTAGCATGAAACGGACTCTACAACCCACACAAGTGGCTCAGGTAGTGCAGCTCATCCAGGATGGCACATCAATGCGAGCTGTGGCAAGAAGGTTTGCTGTGCCTGTCAGCGTAGTGTCCAGAGCCTGGAGGCGCTACCAGGAGACAGGCCAGTACACCAGGAGACGTGGAGGAGGCCGTAAGAGGACAACAACCCAGCAGCAGCACCGCTACCTCCACCTTTGTGGAAGGAGGAACAGGAGGAGCTCTGCCAGAGCCCTGCAAAATGACCTCCAGCAGGCCACAAATGTGCATGTGTCTGCACAAACGGTTAGAAACCAACTCCATGAGGATGGTATGAGGGCCCAACGTCCACAAATGGGGGTTGTGCTCACAGTCCAACACCGGGCAGGATGCTTGGCATTAGCCAGAGAACACCAGGATTGGCAAATTTGCCACTGGCGTCCTGTGGTCTTCACAGATGAAAGCAGGTTAATACTGAGCACATGTGACATTTGTGACAGAGTCTGGAGACACTGTGGAGAGCGATCTGCTGCCTGCAACATCCTTCAGCATGACCGGTTTGGCAGTGGGTCAGTAATGGTGTGGGGTGGCATTTTTCTGGTGGGCCGCACGGCCCTCCATGTGCTCGCCAGAGGTAGCCTGACTGCCATTAGGTACCGAGATGAGATCCTCAGACCCCTTGTGAGACCATATGCTGGTGCGGTTGGCCCTGGGTTCCTCCTAATGCAGGACAATGCTAGACCTCATGTGGCTGGAGTGTGTCAGCAGTTCCTGCAAGATGAAGACATTGAAGCTATGGACTGGCCCGCCCGTTCCCCAGACCTGAATCCGATTGAGCACATCTGGGACATCATGTCTCGCTCCATCCACCAACGTCACGTTGCACCACAGACTGTCCAGGAGTTGGCGGATGCTTTAGTCCAGGTCTGGGAGGAGATCACTCAGGAGACCATCCGTTGTCTCATCAGGAACATGCCCAGGCGTTGTAGGGAGGTCATACAGACACGTGGAGGTCACACACAATACTGAGCCTCATTCTGACTTGTTTTAAGAACATTACATCAAAGTTGGATCAGCCTGTAGTGTGTTTTTCCACTTTAATTTTGTGTGTGACTCCAAATCCAGGACCCCATTGGTTAATAAATTTGATTTCCATTGAAATTTTTGTGTGATTTTGTTGTCAGCACATTCAACTTTGTACAGAACAAAGTATTCAATGAGAATATTTCATTCATTCAGACTTAGGATGTGTTATTTGAGTGTTCCCTTTATTTTTTGAGCAGTATATATATATTCCCTTATGTCAGTTCCTGGGCGCCATAAATATGTCACTCATTTAGATACTGTCATATCCTGGTTTAATGTTTGTTCATGAACTTCTTTTGTGAAAGAATTTCTTAATGTTCAGTTCTATCATTCAGCACTGTTCAATGATCAGCATATTATTCTGAAGATGCTTTGAAGGAGAAACTCCACAATAAGGATCACCTAAAGCCCTTTATGTACCATGTCAATGTTTTGGCTATCATTTTCCATCTAAATGTTTTTTAGAAATTTTGAGGAAGGAAAAATTATTTTAGCTTTGTTTGTTTTGGGGGGAGGTAGATACATTTGTGTGTTCTGGAAATGTTAGTAAAGATTTTTATTAAAAGTCAATTTTTGAACAAAGTATGACTTAAGTTATTATCTAAATGAAATCTGTTGCAATTCAAAACAATGCTTACACAATTAAAATTTTTGGATTTAAATATATACTTAGCATTGACTGGGTTTACAGCATTATTTTTGTTTTTTACCCAATCTCGTGCTAGAGTAAAAAAAACAGGAAATTCCTGTCCCATCCCAGTCCTGGTAAAATTACTCCCACTCCCATCCCACTGTCATTCAGAATGACTCCTGCTCCTGTGCCACTCCCTTTTTTGTTGTCTTCATTTAGTCTTTCAGCAATACATTGAACTTGAATTTCAATGAAGGACCAGTTAAGTCCCTGTTTTTAGCTGTAGTTGTCGGTGTTTTGGGTTGTGTTTTGTGTATATTGTGCTTGCAACATTGTGTTCAGTTTCCCAGATGGTGCTGGAGTTCTCAGGGTGTGCTGGGGGACAGGTGTGTCTTATTCTGCTGATTGCATGAGGAGTATTTAAGCAGGAGGCTGCCAGCACTTCGACACGAGAGTGTTTGCCTACAGTGGTAACGAACTCAGCCACCTCTAGTCCAAGCTTCGTTTTCGTGCTCTAAGTAACTTTGTTTATGCTCCTTCGCAGGCTGAAACCTTGATTCTTGGATTTACCTCGTTGAAGACAGACTTCAGTCTCAGAAGTTCTGTGGGTTAAGACTTCCTACGTTTTTGAGGACTTCGTTTTCTGAGCTACTGACTTCAACTGGATTTCGCTCTGGCTGGCAGCCTTTCTGATTCCTCCGTTTCTTGGATCAAGAGATTAAGTGAACCCTGTCCACCCTCCAACGTAAACACCTGCACACTGAACTCATTCCTGTCCGCTCCGAGCTCACACTGAACAGAACCTAAGAAACCTACTACAGACTCACCTTCGTCTAACCTGGATTCTGAATCTCTCTACCCCTGGCGACCTAACCACAGCTACTTAGTAAGCAGAACTATCAATCATATTAGTTTATTGTTCTTAGTTTCATTAACTTTTTGATTACCTGTTCTCACTTGTTCTCTTCCCCTTTTTCCATCCCATAAGATTATTCAATCAATAATCATAATCCCAACAGCTGACCTGAGTGATGAACAATACAAAAGTTTTCAAATCCTAACAGTCCCCCCTTTTTTATCACGAATAAAGTCATGATTAGATACATGTAAAAGAAAACACTCTGTGTGAGCACAAACCCACGGACGGAAAGCAGATTATATTGTGGGAAACACTCACACGGTCCCTCCACCCCTAGGCGACCACCAATCATGGCAGTGTAAAACACTATAATAAATCAAAGAAAATAAAATGTAATAAAAGTAAAAGAATTAAAACAAGCCTTGTTCATGTCATCATTGCACTTTTTCTCATTTCACTTAAACAGCAACTTCTTTCGATTTTCTGCTATAAGGTCATTTTATTAAGTACAATTATGAATACACTCAGGCTTTGAAGATATATTCATTTACAACATGTCATCATAGTCATCTGTTTTTGGGTCCAGTGTTGTGTTGACTTGAATCAATGCTGCATATGCGACTGTGACTGATTGAGTTACTATTCTTTTTACCATGCATTTGCAGCATGGGATAATACATACTGACAAGGTGCACAGGATGATCAGGAATGCTGCTATGGCAAATAAGAAAATAATTTTGCAGAAACAGATGTCCTCCTCCTTTCTTTAGGGGTCTGAGATGAGAGCCGTCCGGTGTCCATCTCTTCTCGTGTGATGTCGTATCCTATGGATCCTGCCTTAAACAGAGAAAGAGGCCTGCTACCAGAATTAGGCTCAGGCTTATCAGTCCTGTCCACATGTTACAAAAAGCCATGCTAAGTTGGGCACAGGTCAGTTGTTTTCTTCACCGGTTTGAGATGCTGGGCCCTATAGGTCACCAGCCCCTTTGTACCCGTCTTCCCCTGTTATCCCGTCGGTTGGTTTGGCTCCTGTAATGGTGATATTAGCTTGCAGTGGCTCTTGTGGATCCAGGATGGTCTCTCTGCGATTTTCAGAGCTGTCGGTGTGGTCAGGAGAACGCAGTATGGCTCTTTCCAGCACGGGGTGCTCCAGTCCTTTCTGTGGAATGTCTTAATCAGGACCAGGTCTCCAGGCCTCAAGTTGTTCTGTCAAATTGGAGCAGAATTTACTGGCAGACTACTGGACAACTGTGCTTCTTTTGTTTGTAACATTTTATTCATCCATTCAGCTAATGATGTTTCCTGATGTCATCCATTTCTGATGGCAATGGAAAAGGTCTTCCATGTACTATTTCAAATGGAGTGAGACCAGTTTGATTTGGAGTTATTCTCATCCATAATTTAACCAGGGATAGGCATTCGGGCCATGGCCTCCCTGTTTCTTCCATTGTTTTCCTTAATCTATTTTTTATTGTTCCATTTGTTCGTTCAACCAGCCCAGCAGATTGCGGGTGGTAAGAACAATGTTTTTTTAACTGAAACCCTAATGCTTTAGAGCACAGTTCTATTACATTATTTACAAAATGAGTTTCATTATCTGATCTTATGATTTGTGGGATACCATATGTGGGGAAGAAATGTGTCACTAAACTCTTTGCCACTGTGAGTGCATCACAGTGCTTTGCAGGGTATAATTCAACCCACTTTGAAAATGCATCTATGACCACTAAACAATATTTCTTTCCCCCTGACCATGATAACTCTATGAAATCCATGTGTATCGTGTGAAAGGGATGAATTGCTGCTGGGAACTGGCCTCTTTTGGGTCTCATGTTCCCCTGTGGATTATGTTTGCAGCAGATAATACATGATCTACAAAAGTTTTTTGCATAGTCAGAAAAATGTATGGTGTGGAAATGTAGATTTACTAAGTGTACCATCCCTCGTGTCGACACATGGGAAACCCCGTGTGTCGCATGGGCTGCCGTCTTGTATAAATTCTTTGGTAATATTGGCTTATTTTCCAAATGATAAATGTCATCTTTCTTTATGGCCCCTCTATTCAGCCAAGATTTAACTTCTGCAGCTGGTGCAGATTGTTGGGAATCTTTCAGCACATCTGTATCTATAAATAGGAGATCTGACATTTTCAAAGTGAGGGGAAGTCTCAAAGCTATTTTAGCAGAAATATCAGCAAAGGTGTTCCTCTTTGTTTCCATGGTTTCATCGGATTGATGCGCTTTACATTTACAAAGCGCTACCTTTGCAGGTAGCTGGATAGCTAACAGCAGTCGTTTTAACAGATTAAAATATGTCAATTCTGTTCCAGATGATGTTTTGAACCCTCTATTTTCCCATATTTTGGCAAAATGGTGAACAGAACTGAATACATATTGGCTGTTGATGGTTAGGATTTTTCCTTCATATAATTCACACGCTCTGATAACAGCATACAGCTCTGCAGTCTGTGCTGAGCATGTATGGGGCAGAGCCTGTGATTCTATAATTTTAGTTTCAGTGGTTACTGCATAACCAACTCTGTTTTTTCCATATTCATCTTTTGATGCTGATCTATCTACAAAGGTTATTTCTGAGTTTTTCAGAGGTGTCTGAGAGATATCTTGCCTAGGTTTTGTGTCTTCCTCAACCTTTGTTTTGCAAGAATGTGGTTTGCCATCTTCTGCTGTTGGAATTAGCGTGCTAGGGTTCAGTGGACCACATATTTGCAGAGTTATTTTTGGTTGCGAGAGTAGCAATGAGGTCAACATAATATGCCTTGCATGTGTCAAGAAAGGAAGTGAGGTTTGTAGCAATACAGGTCCTTCTCAAAATATTAGCATATTGTGATAAAGTTCATTATTTTCCATAATGTAATGATGAAAATTTAACATTCATATATTTTAGATTCATTGCACACTAACTGAAATATTTCAGGTCTTTTATTGTCTTAATACGGATGATTTTGGCATACAGCTCATGAAAACCCAAAATTCCTATCTCACAAAATTAGCATATCATTAAAAGGGTCTCTAAACGAGCTATGAACCTAATCATCTGAATCAACGAGTTAACTCTAAACACCTACAAAAGATTCCTGAGGCCTTTAAAACTCCCAGCCTGGTTCATCACTCAAAACCCAAATCATGGGTAAGACTGCCGACCTGACTGCTGTCCAGAAGGCCACTATTGACACCCTCCAGCAAGAGGGTAAGACACAGAAAGAAATTTCTGAACGAATAGGCTGTTCCCAGAGTGCTGTATCAAGGCACCTCAGTGGGAAGTCTGTGGGAAGGAAAAAGTGTGGCAGAAAACGCTGTACAACGAGAAGAGGTGACCGGACCCTGAGGAAGATTGTGGAGAAGGGCCGATTCCAGACCTTGGGGGACCTGCGGAAGCAGTGGACTGAGTCTGGAGTAGAAACATCCAGAGCCACCGTGCACAGGCGTGTGCAGGAAATGGGCTACAGGTGCCGCATTCCCCAGGTCAAGCCACTTTTGAACCAGAAACAGCGGCAGAAGCGCCTGACCTGGGCTACAGAGAAGCAGCACTGGACTGTTGCTCAGTGGTCCAAAGTACTATTTTCGTTGTCATTCGGAAATCAAGGTGCCAGAGTCTGGAGCAAGACTGGGGAGAAGGACATGCCAAAATGCCAGAAGTCCAGTGTCAAGTACCCACAGTCAGTGATGGTCTGGGGTGCCGTGTCAGCTGCTGGTGTTGGTCCACTGTGTTTTATCAAGGGCAGGGTCAATGCAGCTAGCTATCAGGAGATTTTGGAGCACTTCATGCTTCCATCTGCTGAAAAGCTTTATGGAGATGAAGATTTCATTTTTCAGCACAACCTGGCACCTGCTCACATTGCCAAAACCACTGGTAAATGGTTTACTGACCATGGTATCACTGTGCTCAATTGGCCTGCCAACTCTCCTGACCTGAACCCCATAGAGAATCTGTGGGATATTGTGAAGAGAACGTTGAGAGACTCAAGACTCAACACTCTGGATGAGCTAAAGGCCGCTATCGAAGCATCCTGGGCCTCCATAAGACCTCAGCAGTGCCACAGGCTGATTGCCTCCATGCCACGCCGCATTGAAGCAGTAATTTCTGCCAAAGGTTTCCCGACCAAGTATTGAGTGCATAACTGTACATGATTATTTGAAGGTTGACGTTTTTTGTATTAAAAACACTTTTCTTTTATTGGTCGGATGAAATATGCTAATTTTGTGAAATAGGAATTTTGGGTTTTCATGAGCTGTATGCCACAATCATCCGTATTAAGACAATAAAAGACCTGAAATATTTCAGTTAGTGTGCAATGAATCTAAAATATATGAATGTTAAATTTTCATCATGACATTATGGAAAATAATTAACTTTATCACAATATGCTAATATTTTCAGAAGGACCTGTACAAGTGACACTGAATGAAGAACTTTCAGTGTGAGCGGGTGGCACAGCACAATTTCAGCTGTCTGCTTCACAGCTTCTGCTGCTGCAGTGCAGCTCTGCAATCAAATTGGAAATCCAGATGCCACAGAGTCCAGTTTTTTAGAATAAAATGCTAAAGGTCTGTCTTTGGAGCCAAATGGCTGGGTTAATACAGCTTTCATATAACCCTTACATGCATTTACAGAAAGTGTGAAAGGCTGGCTATAATCCGGCAGAGCTAAGGTGACTGTTGTTTGAAGCAGATTTTTTAGCTCTGTGAATGCTGCTTCTCCCTCCTTAGTCCATGTGATTTAGTCTTTTAATGTCATGTCTTTGCCATAGATCATAGATTGCAAGGGTTGTACAATGGCTGCATAGTCTGGTAGCCATTCTCTGCAAAAGTTACACAGTCCCAGAAAGGACATCAGAGACTAAAATACACCCTTCAATCAAACTTTTTGACAGGTGATCTTTGACCTTAAGGGGGGTCATGGCGCCATGGGGGCGGGGAGGTCATGGGGTCAACAGGGGGTGTGTCGGAGGGGCGTAACCGTGGATGCTGATTTGTCGTTGTCATTAGGGGCGATACCTTAAATGACCCAATTAAAACACAGGGGTGTGTTTAAGGGTGTTACGGGGAAGGGCTTAAATGAGCCAATTAAAACACAGGGGGTGTGTTTAAGGGTGTTATGGGGAAGGCCTTAAATGAGCCAATTAAAACACAGGGGTGTGTTTAAGGGTGTTATTAATAATCTGTATGTTTTTCAGGCGTTAATACATCTAAAAAAAAAAGATATGCATCCTTTTATATTTTAAAGGTATAATCAACTTAATATTAACCTGTCACATGAAATCCTAATAAATGAACTGTGTAACCTGACAGAATTGTAAGTTCATTTTGCTATACAGCAGGACCTATTTGCTGAATATATGAGCCAGTCTAAATCAGTTCAAAATAGAAAAAGACCTAAAAAAGTAAATAAAGATTGTGCTTCCCTACATTGATGGAACGAGCAAACCTTCCACTTCTGCGTCAACAGACTGGAAAGCAGGAGAAAAACCGGTAAGACAAATATGAGATTAACAGAAAAAACGTTACGAGCCCTCAGTATACTGTTTCCAAGTTATAAATCGACTCTAGCAATGATGTGTTTGTTTTGAATCATGAGAGAGTCAATTTTAGTAAAAGGAATGATAATTTTAGTTACCTGTAGCTTTTCTAAAACATTTTATTTTCATCTTAGAGCAAATGTTATTGAGAGACTTACTGAAACAGTTATTCTGTAACTGAAGTTACAGTCAACATCAGCATTCTGATTCAATTTCCTGACCAAGTGTGTGACACAGGGCAATAAAGTAATTAGAAGTCTCCCAGCCCCCCGCTCCAAAAGAGTCAATACATAGGTTCATGAACAGGTGAGACCCCCAGGGCCCGATGAATATCAAAGTGTGCTGGTTTCTCATTGCTAATACGTGCTTCTAAAAGGAAATTCTTGTTTTTGATTTTGGTAAAGTTTATAGACACAGCATCCCCATGTCAGACATCACTGACTTATGTCCACAAGAAACAGTGCAATGAATAGCCAATATGGTAATTGGACCTCTTTTTTGCATTTCAGTGTGCTGGCAATAAAAACAAGTTTAGTTTCACAGTAGTCAGAGCAGAGACATCAGAGCTGTGTACATCATCGTCAAGTCTGGTACAGCTAAGAAAGGTTTAAACTTTTACACTGAAAATACCAGTACTGACAAGAAAAATATGTCGGTGCATATTTCAGAAAACGAAGAAATTGCTCCATCTGCTTCTAATGATTCACAGAAGTACAATGACATCTTTAAAAGTAAGTAAGTAAGTATTCATCTTTAAGAAATCATTAAATGCATGTGAGTGTTCTCTAATATTGTTTTATATATATATATATATATATATATATATTGTTTCTCTCTCTTAGAACCCACCACTGATGACCTTGAGGATTTCATCTTGACTCAATCAGAATATGGTACGTAAATGTTAAATGCAAAAATATTTTATAGTTAACCCTTGACAATGTTTCAATTTATAGATTTGAGGAGAGAGGTAAACCCGAATGATCAAGTTGGAGGATTCAGCGGCATGAATCGACAGTCAAAGTTGAGAAGGCGAATTATTTCCAAAAATGAGAACCCGACAACATCTGAACTTTCTTCTAACAAAGAAGTTATAGCAGAATCTTTAAATACGCCTCGGCTAATTATCATCATTTCCCCTGAAAACACACCAGATAAGTTACCAGCTGCTCCCGGGACAGAAATAAGCCCTAAAAACTATTTGTTTTCTTTGAGAGTGAATGTGTATTATTAGAGACTTGTTTTAAACCTCAGATAAAACTGTTTACAGATTCGACAGAGAACTCTCTGGAAGACACAGCTGATTTGATCGATCAAACTAAGGCCAAACTTGGATTACTGCCATCAGCTTTCGAGCAGCAAGGTGGGTAAAAATAAATAAAAACAACAATATATATATGTATTTTAAGCATAGTTCAATAAAATATCATATAAATCTGTTTACAGATACACCCAAAGATGCGACCCTGATGTTGGGACCACACAGCCATGGGTGTTCAACACTAAAACTCCGGTACATACTTTCCTGGAACCTTTCAAAATAAAGTGCATTAACCTTCTTCCAGCACAGCCAGGAAATGGGGTAACTGCGGACTTCCTGTGGCGCCAATACCCAAATAAAAGCCCCACCTTTCCACAAGTCTTCCTCTTCCAAACCGATGACCATCGGGTCAGGAGGGAACACAGCGCGCTGAATGTCTTTTGCTGGCAAAAGGACATAAATTCAACTGGATCCAAGGACCGATCATTTGCAAAAGTTAAGTAGAATGAAATACTGTCTGTGTATCCGGTATTTTCATTCATGAACGGAGAAATTAAGGTGTAAGAGTTGCTTACATTTTCTCTTCGAGGCCCCACAGAAGCAAACGGTGTTCCGAGAGAAGCTGTTTCGACAAGCCGAGTCTGGAGGAAAGACGACGGCCGCAACCGTGTTTACGGTAACGAACAGCTGGTCACCTTCTGATCGGGAGAAACTGAGGAAGTTAGCGGGAAGCTAACTCTTTGTTCACGACGGATATCTTCTTCAAACTTCGCCTTGGGACGACATTCCCTCAACAGCTTCAGAGGTTGGGGTTTGGGCAGATTAACAGATTGGTTTAGGATGAAATGATCTAAACGTTTTCATGTTATGAAGTTTGTTTTGTGGAACTCGGCTATCTTGGTGCTAGCATGCTACCTGTAGCACCGAGGCCGGTTCGGGTTCTTTGTATGTGTTAAAGCTAAGATAAACTTTATTTAAAGGGTGGTTTTAACCAGAACATTGCTCATAACGCGCCGTCAGCGCTTATTCATTTTAACCCTGGTATTTTAAAGGTATGTGTTGATTCTGGCGCTAAGCTATCTCTAGCTTAGCACTTTAGCTAGCTTCTTTGTTAGCCCAATGGCCAGCCGGTAAGAACACGTGTGCTAGCATTAAGGCTAGTCAACAGAAAGGTTGTTAGTTTTCAAGCTAGTGAATAATAGTCCCTGAACATCATTTGCTAGAGTTGATAACTAAGTAAACACCATTAAGCCCCATTTCTCCAGAAAGATTTGGCTCTTTTCCAAAATACTCAATAATATTTCTTCAAATATTATTTTAATAAATGAAGGCAGCTAATTAGACACCGTTGAGAATTAGTCATCCAGGAGGTGGGTTTTATTCAGCAGATCATTATTTAAAACATTATTTTATTAAAATAATATTTAATCTGATCTTGCATTGTGAAGGGTTGTCTAAAGGTTGCTGATTATTTTCTAAGTTAGTTCCAAAACTAACTTAACTTCACTTCCAGATTCTTCAAGATAATCCGTGGTTCTCAAACATAAACATTGCATGGTAATGTTGCATCACTCTTTTTGGTCATGATTTCTAATCATCTTTAATCAACTTGTTTATATTGTACATAGTCCATTAGTTGTCATTATTCTTTAATTCTGCTTGGTAGTTTAGTTGGATTGTTTTAGCATAGTAAAGAGTTTGTTGATTGAAATATGTTTGACTTTGAGTTGACTTATTTTTGTTAATAAATTCTTGTATTTAAAGAAATTGTGTGAATTCATTCCATATGTGTGCAGAGTTTATGCTGTTCAATAATGCCTGAGCTCGTCTCACACCTTTCTATTCTGTCCTAATACCATCGCCGTAATGGGGCTGGTATTCACAGGACAATCCTTAACAGACCGGAATATTATTTGGTAAAATATTAATATTAAAATATTAATATTAAATAATATTCTCAGATTCATATTTACAACACTGAAGATCCCTACCAGAAGGTCACTTTTCAAAGATCAAGACAGCGTTCAACAGAAAAGCGCCAGTCCTGTACAGCAAAAAGCTAAATCTGGATGTTTTATTGCACAGACTCGGAGTGAGATAAAAATTCGTTTATAAACCTACAAGTAATAAAGTTATAGGGGTTCACTTCCCCCTTAAAAAACGTGTTTATTTTAAAACTATTATCGGTTATTTATGAACGCTGTGCTGCGCAGCGTAAGGTAACTTTATTTTATTCTGTTTTTACAGAATATTTAACCCCGGCCAAAAGACAGCGACTCTCTGTTCTGCATACCAGGGCGACCCTTGTGAGAGGTTTAATGAGCGGTACGTTTTAATTCATACCTACTAAATTAATTTGAATTCCCCCTTTTTTCAGCTTTAATTTGTTTATTTCAATATATATATATATATATTTTTTGTTCATTCTCTTTACAGAGGTAACGTTGATGGTAGGACAGATTGGTTTCAGACCCGGACAGCAACGTCGCAGAAAGAAAGTTTCTACAGCCGCACGGATCCGTCGAAATAAGGCTTCATCTTTAACGCTTCTGGCAACATGTCAGATTCTGTTACAGAAGCAGTTTGGTGACATCAAGGTGATTTTAAACTGAACTGATCACTTATGTTTTGTTTTTTTTTTTTTTTTTGGTTGGTTTTTTCTCTGTAGGTTTGTCTGATTTTTCTTATGCTCATATAAATGGATAGCCAGATCAGACTTGCCCTGGATGAAATAAGGAATGTTGTTGCTCAACTTTGTGAAATTCCCGTTAATGCAGAAGTAGCAGATAACATCGGGTGAAATGCATCTCCAGCTAACAATGAAAATGTAATAAATCAAAATCTGCACGGTGACTTTTTAAGCTCATTAGAACAGGCTCTTGAAGATTTAAATAGAGCACCGTCTCCACTCAGCATTCAGCAAAATAAATCAGCTGACTTACAAAATCCTACAACATCACACAATGCTGATCAGCATGGGGGTAATTTCAATCAGGAGATAGCGGTCAGTTCTGATCAAATAGATCCTCCAGCGGTTGTTGAACGTGAACGTTTTAATAACCATGAAATAAGGAGACCTTTTACCATCCCGCCGCTCTGTCCAGGAAATGTTCCAGATCTATCTGCATTCTATACAAACACCATGCGTATTCTCATTGAATTAGTCGACGCCGCAAGATCTTTAACCAGACGTAACGACATTGTGCAGCTGGAATTAGTGGGTGAAAATCTCAATCGTCACGTCACATTTACTGTTACAGATGATGGAAATATGATCCTGCCTGCTTTTGAGAACTTTCTAGATGATTTAGTACAATTGAATGCAGATGTACCTGTAGATAATAACCTGGAAGAATTTGTTCTTCAGGTTGTTAATGACCCAGCAGGAGGGTCTAAATGTAAGGCTACAGGAACGTTAGACTGTGAACTGATTAATAAGAAAATGCGTCATCTGTATGTTATAAATAATACCGGTAATCAGTAATGCTTTGCAATCTGCCTCGCACACGTCTCTGATCCTGAGCTTACGGATGACCGTACTGTAGAACTGGGGAGGAAATGGCAGCATCAGGCAGGCCTCGATGAGCAAACAGCTGTTACTTTTAGTGATATTGGTAAATTTGAAAACATTCTGAAGAGAAAAATTATAGTGTTTCACAGAACCACGGGCTCTACAGCTCTGTGTAAATTTGAGACCAGTTTCCCTGATCGTTCAAACCCTCTGTTTTTGCTGTTATTTCAAGGTCATTACTATGGGATAAAAAATCTCAAAGGTTTTATGGGTTGCAGATATGTCTGTGGTTACTGTTACAGCAGGTATGATAACACACACACACATCATTGTGAAGGCTACTGTGCAGTATGTCAAACACATAAATGTATGCAAGAAATTAGCAACCCTGTAACCTGTGCAGACTGTCAAAGAATCTGTCGTAACTCTTTATGTTTTGGGAGACACAGGGAACCGCGCAACAGAAATAGTGCTCACCATCCTATGAGTGACTGTGAGTTGGTTAAACTATGTAAAGTATGCAAAAGGATATACGTTATTCCAATCAGTAAACCGAATAAACCACACGTGTGTCATGTAAAATGCTGTATTTGCGGTTAAAATGTACCTCCCGGACTAGACATTACATGCGATGATCATAAGTGTTACATCCAGCCTTGCAGTGCAATTAATCTTGATGATAAACTAATTTTTTATTGAATGCTTCGTCAATGAGAGCAGCGTGCATACGCCCTTTCTGGTCTGTGCTAAAACATTGAAAGGTGATGAATGGCACACTTATGGGTTTGACTGCACCCAAAAATTACTACTCCATTTAAGGAGGCCGATGTATAGAGGCTTCACCTTAATAGCGCACAACGCGCGTGGGTATGACAGCTACCTGATTCTCACAGCTATGCTGCAGTTAGGTATTAAACCTCATCTCATCATGCTAGGAAGTAAAGTTCTCTGTTTAACCGACCCTGATTACTGGTTAAAATACATTGATAGCCTGTCCTTCATGTGTATGAAGCTGAGTGCCATGCCGAAAGCGTTAGGCTTTACCGATCAAAGCAAGGGTTTTTTCCCCCACCTATTCTCATCCGAAGAGCGCCTCCGGTACGAGGGGTCATATCCTGCTTCATCCTGCTACGCTGTAGAACGCCTGAGTCTTCAAGAACAACAGGTGTTTAACAGCTGGTACAGAGAAGCGAGCAAAGAGGTCTTTGACTTTAAGAAAGAAGCTATTCGTTCTTGTAAAAATGACGTTGAAATTCTTTCTCAAGGATGCTTAAAATTCACAGACGAGTTCTTTAAGGAGACAAGTGTGGATCCGTATAAATGCATCACAATAGCATCTGCGTGCATGAAGGTTTTTGTAACCAATTTCCTTCCTCCTAAAACCTTAGCTATTCCATCACCTCTGGATTACAGGCGTAGCAGTAAAACGTTCTCCAGCGTGTCCATTCAATGGCTCTGCTGGATTGCAGACAGCAGAACCATATTTATCGAGCATGCTTTAAATAGGGGTGAAAAGAAAATTGGTCCATATTCTGTGGATGGGTATGCAGAGATTAACGGTGTCAAAGTTGCGATTGAATTTTACGGCTGTTTTTTCCACAGCTGTAAAAAGTGTTACATGCCTCATGACAAGTGTCCGTTGAGAGGGGTCGCATTTGAACAGTTTTACGCAGCGACAGTAGAAAGAAGCAAGGTGCTCCAAACTGTGTACGGCCTTCGTCTCGAGGTCATCTGGGAGCATGAGTGGACTGAAATAAAAAAAAAACACCCGGGGGTGATCAGCTTTCTTGAGAAAGTTAACGCACCCGAACCGTTATCACCACGGGTTGCTCTGTATGGTGGACGCACCTGCGCTATGAGACTGAGGTACACAGCTGGGCCGGGTGAAACTGTACACTATGTGGATTACACATCTCTGTACCCTTATGTAAACGCCAACTGCATTTTTCCCCTCGGTCACCCCACCATCATATGCAAAGATTTTGATGACCCCAGCAGCTACTTTGGTATAATCAAATGTGTGGTGTACCCACCACGTGACCGGTTGTACCCCATTTTACCTTACAGAACTTCCCGAGGTAAACTTGTGTTCACTCTCTGCTGCACATGCACTGAAATAAATAACCAGTCGGGTCCCTGCATGCATAATGATGAGGACAGAGCTCTGACGGGTGTGTGGGTGAGTGTAGAGTTTTGTAAAGCGTTGCAGTGTGGTTATCGCCTTGCTAAAATCACAGAGGTGTGGCATTTTGAAAAGAGCAGTGACACAATCTTCAAAGGGTATATCAACACCTTCCTGAAGGGTAAACAGGAGACTTCAGGCTACCCGTCTGAAGCAGTGGATCAGGAGAGCAAGTCAAAGTATGTAGCAGACTACAAACTACATCAGGGTATCCAATTAGACCCTGAGAAAATCGAGGTGAACCCTGCCAAAAGGCAGGTTGCAAAATTGTGTTTAAACAGTTTTTGGGGTAAATTTGCGCAAAGAAGTGATCTGTCTCAGACCACAGTCATCACTAACCCTGAAGAATTTTTCAGCTTCATGTTCTCGAGTAAATATAGTTAACTATTTTCATTTTTTCAACCCTGAAATGTGTGTGGTGCAGTGGAATTTTAGTAAACGTGTCATCTCTCCTCCAAGCAAGGCAAACAATGTGTTTATTGCAGCATTCACCACCGCTTACGCACGTTTAAAACTTCTCAGCAGCATGGAGCAATTGCAGGACAGATTGATTTATATTGACACAGACAGTTTGATTTATGTGACAAAAAGTGGTGAAACTCCTTTGGAGCTTGGAAATTATCTGGGTGATCTTACCGATGAGCATTTTGGAGTTTGCATCGACAGGACCCAAGAGTTATGCATACCAGACCAAAAACCATAAAAAAGTAGTGATACGTGCTAAAGGCATCACTCAGACGCATGAATGCAGCGAGAGGGTCAATTCTGACAGCATCAAAGGGCTGGTCGAGAGCTGCTTAGAGGGGTCAGGTGAGAGTTTCATTGAAATTCCTCAGCACACGATCAGGAGGGATAAAAAGAGATTCTGCTTGACAAACGCAACATTTCTTAAAAGGTTTCGATTGGTCTATGATAAGAGACGTCTTTTTTTCTGACGGGACAACTCTGCCTTTTGGTTATTAGAGCTTAAGAAGAAGAAGAAAAAATAAATTAAAAAGTCACATTCACATGGATTTACAGGAGATTGATTTTGATCCTAGATTTAGAGCACCTTTCTCATGTATGATTGTTGGACCCAGCGGCTGTGGGAAAACTTTCTTTGTAAAAAGTATTTTGCAAAATTGTAATCATGTCATGGATGTTGTTCCAGAAAATATTGTATGGATTTACACTTCTTTTCAACCCATGTATGCTGAATTGCAAAAGATGAATAAAAATATTACCTTTGTGGAAGGATTGCCTCATTCTTTTGAAGATGAAAACCTGTTTCCTCCTGATCAGAAACATCTGATTATTCTAGATGATGTTATCGCTCAAGCCTCAGATGAGGAAAACGTGATGAAGGTCTTTACCCAGTTTCGTCACCATCGTAATATGAGCGTTATGTTGACTCAGAATGTATTTCATCAGGGAAAGTACAGTCGCACCATCAGCCTGAACGCTAATTATATGGTGTTGTTTAAGAACCCGAGAGATAAACTCCAGCTGAATATACTGGCCCGCCAAATGTTTCCATCGCAAAAGGGTCTCTTCTTGGAGAGTTTTGAAGACGCAACGAGAGAAGCTCATGGTTATTTAATCATCGATTTTACGCCTACCTGCCCAGAACATTTCAAACTGAGAACAGGCATACTTCCTTACCAGTGGCCTGCTGTGTACATACCCAAAACAAAGTAAGTCATCATGTCTGCGCGTATTAAAAGGAATGTCCCATTATTCAGGGCTCTGTACCAAGCCAGTCCACAGAAACGTAAAGATATTCTCGCACACTGCTCTCCCGACTTTCTTCAGGCTCTGTGAGATTGCTCTGAATATTTTAAAAGGTAACATTAAACTATCACCCTCTCAACACCGACAATTGAAGAAACAAAGAAAAATCATCAGATTGTTGGGTGATAAAAAAAACGGATTTTTTTTTATTGCCTTTTATTCAAAAGGCAACGAGGTGGTTTTATTCTCCCCATCTCAACGGCTCTTTCTCCCTTGATCGGTGATCTAGTGGGTGGTATAATCAAGAGATAAATTCTCTCAGAACATCGCAGAAGATGCTTCTCATTTCCCCTCATCAATTCAAGCGTCTGACCCAGTCAGACACGTCCATCAGACAGACGGCGGAGGAGAATTTGGATGTTGAAATGAGAGCGATATTAAACAAGCCCGGTTTGACTTCTTATGGAAAAATCAAGAAATATGATGCGCTTTTGCAGAGGTATTTGACTCTACTCAAGCAAGGTGTGAAAGAAGAACAGTGGGTGAGTTTGACGCTGCAGCGTGACACAGAGGTTCCTGAACATGAGCGGTCCCAAGAAAAACAAGGCCCGGGGCAGGACGAGGCCCCTAAGGATCAGGTTCTTACAGAAGTACTGAAAAGCCTACCGAAGCATAAAATGCTGAGTACATTTTGAAGAAATTATCCAAAAGAAGTGACAGTTGGACTTCGCGAGGTGAATTTGTATTTAATGGAAATGTCGTAAACAGGTCCCACATGATTGACTTGTTGAAAAATCTCATGCTACCGTTTAAAAAATCTGGAGCACCGCAACCCCGAGGATGGCCAGACTTTCTACATACCTTGTCAGAGGTAAACATCCCTATATCTTCAGTCATTAACCCTTATGCTCGTGATGAATATAGACGTTTCAAAACATCGATTGAAAATGGGGGTACACCCCCAGTGTTAAGCAGAGAAGAACAAGAAGAAGAAGAAGGCAGATAACTCATTCCCCCAATTGGTCGAGATCCGAGCTGGAAGATAAAAATGCTGATGGGAAGTCAAAAAAGTCTCTTCGTAAGACAACACTACCACCCCAATGATTACATTTTCACCATAAACTGTTATAAGAAAAATGAAACATGTAGCCTGTTTCTTTTATTCAATAAAATATTTATTGATTATATTTTTCAAGTCTAGCTTCGTTCTCTACTTCACACACTAGCATATGATGTCATTACACAAATATTAAATCATAAGAAAAAACAAAGAATGAAAACATAATGACAATTTAAATTCCATAACAATCCAGAAACATCTCCAAAGAGCATGTTCCATGAGTATAAAATGTACAACTTTGATTAATGACACATTTCTGATATTTTTTCACAAAGTTAGATACCATTAAATCATTCTTAATCACATCTCCGGTGGAATTTAGACAACACTTGCTGCAGTGATAATCCGCACGCTCTATGACATAGATAAAAAATGCAATGGTGACCGCACACAGTGGACAAAGTGTTTTGAATCTGATTATTATGATACAATATTTTTGAGGATCTGTCTTCTAAAAATGTTACGATGCTTGACGGGTAGAACTCAAAATCCGGAGAGAATCCATAAGAGTCAAAAAAGCTGGATTGACCATTCTCATCCAATGTCAGAGCTAACCAGTGTTCTCCAGGCATGTGTGAAGGATGTGTGTTCACAATAAAGTAGGCCGGCCCTGGGAATTTGTCAGCTAGCAGCGGGAGCTGGTCGCACGGCCACACACTGCAAAACAAATCTCCCAGCAGATGATGCAGCAGGTTCTCAATTTCATGATTATTCATGTCTGATTAGATTAATAATAATCCACCAGCACACGCCTCTTTGAATCAATCTCTAAAATAGAGTCATAACAAGCGTAGATGATCAGCGTGGTGGTATGAGGCAACGGGTTTCTGAAGCGCATTTCCAATCTTAAATTCCCACTGGAAACTGGAGATAGAGCATCTGTGTCCTCACCCGGGTTAAGATTAAATGTGAATAGAGAGTGTCCTTGATTAAATTCCTGACGTGTTATACTCAGCGGAAGATCTTTTAGATGTCGTCCTGTAGCCGTAAACAAGTTGTAATACTCTCTCACTGAATGACCTTGGTTAAAATTGGGCTGGAAGGCTTTAGCAGGAATTTGTCTGGCGTCCTTACACAAAGCTAAATATTCCATATCAAAATGATTAAAGTCAAACGGATTGAGATTGCGTGTTCCTGTAAAAGCGTCATGATCCAGTAATGCAATCACCACATACTTGGGAAAGACGCCTAAGAAAAGATTCTCTTGGTTGCACACCCTTGAATTTTCAGGGATGGAATATGTTTTTACATTGACACATGAAAGTGGATACAGAGCATTTGCCTTCATTAAAGCCCCAATCGAACTGCTGGAGAGACGGAAACTTTTTTGATGAAAAGAGAGGCTCCTAATATCCTAAGTTTGTAAGTGGAGTCTCTTGCTGCCATGAGACAAAAGGCATCGTTGGCTCTTGTAAGTTTAATTTTGAGGTCAACAGAGTTTAAAAGAGGTCTCTCACAGAAAAATATGTCTGCATGCAGGGGGCCTAGGAGATGTACCTCCCTGGAATTTGCCGTAAAGCCTGCTCTGCTGTTAAGACCTTGGTTAGGGCCGTTAGTTGTAACAATAGAGTTCAGAGAACCTGCAGTGTCTTTGAAAAAAAGACCAGAGCTAAACTGGCTTTTTAAAGAATCCTTAGAAAAGTTTAACAATGTCTCAATCATGGCTCTATTTGGATGTGTAGCGCTGGATTGTGAAATCAATCGATCTCCGAGAGTGACGTCACACTGACTGAAGATGGTGTTTAAAGGGTAGTTGATGAGCCCTACAGGTGCATCATCCGGCAGGTTTGTTCCATCCTCGTTAGTAATTTTCACTCTGAGATGCAACAGCGTATCGTTGAGATCCAGATACTTTTCTCTGTCTCCCGGAATGAAAAACTCAATCGGGCCTCCATCGGTGATTGCTGATAAAGGCTGGATCTCGGTGTAAATTTTATCTTCGATCAATAGCTGCGTCATCGGGGCAGAAAATAAGTCCAGCTCTGCCAGCATGCACTCTGATGATTTGTTATGTAAAAGAGCCATTATTTAAATATATCAAAACTTGTGGAAGACTTCGGTCCTCTTCGTTTGCCAGCTGCGACTGATCTCCTTTTTTGTGTTTGTCGTTGCTTTTTAACCATCCTTAAACGATCACCAGGGGGTCTTGTTCTGGGTCTTTTGGATAAAACCATAATTCCTGAACCTTCTTGACCTTCGGTGCGTGTAGAACCACTCTACCGCTCTACCGATGACATCCGAAGCGATATTTGATGCAGCCGTTTTAAGATGGGGTTTTGCAATAGCAAATCCTTTTTTAACAAGAGGGGATATGAAGCGGAATAATTTTGAAAATAATGATCCAATTCCGCGTCCGTACATTACCGGAGCCCCATAAAAAGTAATTTACAAAGCGATTTGGATCACGTCTCAGACTTAGCTGTGTCATGTTCTCTCTTGCCTGCTTGATGCAGTGTTGAAGGACCAGGGTAATATGAATGATAACCAATCAGTCTTAGAGGTTATATATATATTTCTGGAATAGTTTATACAAATAAAATTTATCTCAGGCTACTTTGTGATATCACCGGTCTGAAGTGTAGTCTTATGACGGTCTTTCCGTAGACGAAAGTTACAGGAACGTTTTGGTCCAATTTAATTTCTATATTGATATTTTCAATATGTCTTCTGGAAACTGGAAAGTAGTGGGCGGGGTTAAACGTCAGAGTAACCATATCACTGAACTTGCCTTGTACTTTGATGGTCCTCAGTAAAGGTGCAAAAGTGTCGCCTACTATTTGCGGGCTGACCACGTCGCTGTAGCAGTATAGGTGATAGAAACCAGCCTTTATATCCGCCGGAAAAGGAGCCAGTGTTGGTTCACCTACATGAATCCATTCCCCTGGTTTCACACCCATCATATAACCTAGAGTGTTGAAGAAGCGTATTTCATACCGACCGCTTGCTTGAAATGCAAATCTCTTTTGAACTCGGCTGAATTTTATGCGGATATCCGAGTTTATTTTTTTGATAAACATTTCCATCTCTGTCTCGAGTTGAATAACGCTGTTATAGTAGCAATGAGGTATGAGGGTATGAATTATCTGCTAATGCAACCATCCATTGGCCTTCAATATGTTGAGCTAAATTTACACGGAAACTCAAACTGGTATTATTTTTAAACACTTCCATTCTAGCGTTAGAGGGAAGGCTAACGTAAAAGCCATCATCCTCTACCTGACGGTTCATGATGCTGTGTCAACTGTGAGGTTTAGTGCAAACCTTTTTTATATGTTTCGAAGTTCATCAAACCTGATCCAACTGTTGAATTTCTCAGGCCAATTTTTCCAGCTTATAAAAACCTGTTTGACACCCTTGACCGTACGTCGTTTTAATATTTTTTCCACTTGATACATCTTGTCGTTAAATATTTTTACTTTTTGAAGTTCCTCTGCGTAAAAAGAACCCTGGATAGGTTCTCCATCCAAATCTTTGAGTTTGTATACAGGATGAGAACGGGGTATCCGCTCATACACTGTAAACACTTCATCCGTAAAACTCTGTATTTTTTGTCAAACACTCCACGGACCTTGGATATTCTGACAAGATCCCCTTGTTTAAACGTTGTCACTGAGTCCTTGCAATATCTGTTGGACTTGACATCAAACAGTTGAAAGGCATTTTGTGAGGTCACTTCAATAGGGCTCATTTTAATGCTGGAGTGGTAGGAATGGTTGTAGCTTATAGCTAGGTTTTGCAGGACATCGACGTACCGCCGGGTGTTGTTAGCTGTAAAATATCTCCACATCCTTGTTTTTAATGTGCGGTTAAATCTCTCGACCACTGAAGCTTTTGCTTCATTCGCTGTGGCAAAATGTTCAATACCGTGTTTCTCCATTAAAACCTTACATTTCGGCATCAGTCTGATGTTTTTTGAGGATCTGACTTTCTTTAAAAACTGATTCAAATGCCTTTACCACCTCAGCGGCTGTTTTCCTCTTCAAAACTCGTACATACGCCCTTTTTGAAAAGATGTCAATGACTGTTAATAAATAATTATAACCATCATTTTCCATGGCCAGAGCTGGCATGTCACAGAGATCGGCTTGGAACTGCCTCAATGGTCTGGTGACAAAAACTCTTTCTCGGGAACTTTATTTTTGCAGGTTTATGGAGAGTATAGGTATCTTCTCCTGATAAAAAATCTTTAACTTTTTCAACCGCAACCTTCTTTCCCGTTTCATCTTGCATAACCCTCCTCAGCCTATCTACACCCCCAAAACGTCCTGGATTTGAAGGGCTATAATATACTTTCTTCATCAGCCGTCTTCCTGCCATCTCTGCCTTATGCTCACTCTGACAATTTCTTGTTAAATAATGAGAAAAAACACACCGGAGGGTAGATTTAACCCTTTTTTTATTTTTGTATTTAATGGTAAAAAAAAATCAGATAAAATGCAGATTAATGCAGATGAATTCAAACACTACTAGCTTTTAAACAACACTTTTGGGAAAGGTTAATATGTTCCTACTTTAATTGGATTTAATAGTAAAAAGAAAAAAAAGAAGAAAAATCATATAATGCGAATTAATTAAAGTACTGGAATACTAAAAATGACACAACAAGTCATCAAACATGTGAGATCAATTTGTCAGTCCATAGCACTCTGAAACAGAGTTAAGTTGTTTGAGGTGTTTCTCTTCGACCATGCGATCATAAACGTGCGCTATTGAACTGTGGACCTTGTACCGATTTCACTCATTCTCAGGATTCGGTTTTCAGTGTCTGTGAGCTCGCTGTTATCCCCCTGTATATATATCATAGGAAGGGGGCGGGTTCTCAGAAGAGGTTTTGTTCTAGATGTAAAACAGGAAACGTCAGCATTTTTTTCACTGACATGATATCGATCCAACTGCATGAGTTGTGGAAAAGGTCGGAAAGACGCTGTCCAATTTTCACTCATCTTCTCTGCCCAAGCTTCCTCTTTATACGCTGTATAAAGTTTTCTAATTATTTCCACTGACCCCCCACGGGTTTAGTTAATGACAGATGAGGTGTACTGCCTTTAAACTGTTGGAGCTGTTTTCCTGACAGTATAATTGAGGTGGAGGATTTTCCTGTTTTGGGGTCAACATACAGGTGCTGTATGGTAACAGCCTGATTATTTTCTCTGTGAAAAACAGTATCATACTGATAATCTGGCCCTGAAGTATTTTTATATCTCATGGTTACATGGAGCTCAGTATCTGGCATGTACTGTACCTCCTGGGAGGTTTGTTTTTCTCTGGTTCTCTTCAGCAGTTCTCGAGCTGTTGGTGTGGGCCCTAGATCGAGGGACCAGTAATAATGCGACTGTGAGAGTTCATTTAGGACTAGGTCCCCTTCTTCCACTACAGCTTTCAGACCTGTTTCTGTTGATACTATATTTATATCCAACTTTTGCATAAGATCTCTTCCCAACATGTTTACTGGGCATTTTTGACTTATCAGAACAGGATCCTGACAAGTAAGTTTTGTCTCAGGTTCTGTTATTGTTACTGGTGCACTTAGGTAATGTACCTCTGATGTGCCAGCTGCTGATCTAACATGCACTGTGGTGTTAGAATATTTTACTCCGGGTGGAGGTTCAGTTAGCACAGTTCTACATGCCCCTGTATCACACAAACAGCTATATCCTTTGCCATTTATTATTATATTTTTATATGGCAAATCTTGCATCCTACTCAGTGCTATAAGTTACAGTGCTGCTTGTATATCAACCTCCTCCAATTCACCATTGTTTTTCTCTGCTAGTGGGGGAGGAGGTGGGGGCTGTGGCTGTAATTGTCAATTCTGGGTAGAATTGGGGTTATACACCCGCTTTTCATTACATTCTCTTGCAAAATGTCCTGGCTCATTGCAGATCCAGCAGTTTTCATCTCTTATGCCAGGGTTTTGTAAAATTGTTCTACACTGTCTAGCATAATGCCCTATTTTTCCACACCTCAGACACGCATTGCTCTGTGTGTGGGTGTGTCGTGGCCCTCCTCCTCCTCTTCCTCCGTGACCTCTGAATCCTCCCCGTCCCCTTTGCCATTTTGTCCCTGAGCGATGCAATGCCATTAAACTGTCTTGCATTCCAAATGTATCTGTCTTCCTATTTTGCTGTGTTTTATGGGCATGCTGCACATACTCTAAGGCTTGGGTAACAGTTCCTGTATTTTGATGAACCCAGTGTTTATCTATATACTGTCTGAGTTCAATTTTAAGGCCTTGCAAAAAGGCTCTCTTCAACTGTTGCTGATAGGCTCCTGCCTCTGCTTCATCATACGGTATAGCAGAGTTTGCTCTAAAAACACGTCTCATCCTATCCAAGAAATCTTGTGGGTCTTCTTCATCCTTCTGTTTGCATTGTGAGATTTTACCATAATCTGCCATCTGTATATAAACTCCTCGAATTCTTTCAAAGAGTAAGCGTAAGGCGTCCTTTAAATCTGATGAATTATGTGCTAATGTGTCACCATTGTTATCGCATCCAGTGAAACCTCCTGCTACTCTGCACCAGCGATGACTAAACAGCTGGGTAAAACACTGGAGCATTTCTCTGCCATTAAGATGGAAGCTTCCTCTGAGTTCTGTAATAGCTGCTAAAAACTCCTCTACTCCTTCTTGTATCGGTGGGATACCTTTTCAAGCAGCAGTTCTGTCTTCCTGTGTCCATGGCCTATATACTAGAATAGTTGGCGGCTGTCGGTGATTAGCGTCACCTACTTTTGGATTTGCTACTTCAACTAGAGGAAATGTGTCTTCCTCTACATTTTTTCCAGATGGTTGAAATTTCTGTTCGTGAGCCATTAAGGCTTCGCCTGGGTATATGCTGGGAGTAGTTTTCTTATATTAACTCCTAGTTCGCACTTCTGTGTCCCCCCAGAAATTAGGAGACCA
Source organism: Girardinichthys multiradiatus (assembly GCF_021462225.1). Taxonomy (NCBI): domain Eukaryota; kingdom Metazoa; phylum Chordata; class Actinopteri; order Cyprinodontiformes; family Goodeidae; genus Girardinichthys; species Girardinichthys multiradiatus. Next base: position 92,792 of record NC_061798.1, read on the forward strand.
AGACTCACTAGAAGAGCTCTGTTCTTCTGTTTTAAAAGGATTGCTTAATTTTTCTTGCTTACTTATAGGAGTTTTAGGAACTGCTACAGCTCCTTCTATCTCTCCTCCAATTTGTTGTGCTGCAGCCGCCTTTCCTGCAGCTGTCTGCACGGCAGGGGGCTGCGCTCCTCGCTGTCTGGATGCGACCACTGTTTCCTCATGTGGGCACACCAAGACTGCAGCTGTTAGCTTCTCCTTTCGCTTCTCCGTCTTATCTTGCCTCTGCATGTCTCTTAACTTACTTTGTTCCAGCCATTTGTCTGAGCTACATTCTCACACTACTCTCCAATTTTGCATTGTTTGCTGTTATTGCAGCTTTTAACCTTGTTCTCTCTTTTCTCTTCCTAGAAGCTACACCTGGCCTGGCTCTGTGTCTGCCTGTGACACCTTTCTGGAGAGGGGAATTGCCCGAGCTTCTGCTGGCAACAACTTAATGCTCACCCTCTACCGATGATCCACATAGCCCTGTCTTTTAGTGTTTAACCCTTTCTCTCTCCTAGACATGGAAATTGACTGAGCTTTTACTGTAGCTAATTATATGTGCTCTCTTTCAGACTCTAACCTTGAAAACTGGCTCAGAGTTTATCTGTTCTTTCTTTCTAGGTGAAACGACTAAAGGAGCTACATCCATTAACATTTACTTTTCCTTCCCATAGAAAGTACTTCTGGATCAGTGCTTCTGTGTTCTTTTTGTGTCTCTGCTCTGTTCTCTCAAACCCCCAGTTGGTCGTGGCAGATGGCCGCTCACACTGAGCTTGGTTCTGCTGGAGGTTTCTTTCTGTTAAAAGGGAGTTTTTCCTCTCCGCTGTCGCTACATGCATGCTCAGTATGAGGGATTGCTGCAAAGTCAACGCCAGTGACTGTCCACTGTCTCTACATGCTCATCCAGGAGGAGTGAATGCTGCAAGTCACTGACTGGATGCAATCTGCTGGGTTTCCTTAGATAGAAAAACGTTTTATCCAATTTGAATAAAAAGCTAACTCCGACTGCACTGTTCAATTGTTAGGATTAATTGGAATGTATGTACCTGACTGTTGTGAAGTGCCTTGAGACAACATGTGTTGTGAATTGGCGCTATATAAATAAAACTGAATTGAATTGAGAATTTATACTCGACCTTTCTCTGTTCCTTTTTAGTTGGTTTCTTGGTTTTAATTATTTCTAATTTTAAATCTCCTTGTAATTTTAAGATATCGTTAATATTTAGTTTACCCAAGAAACCATGTTTTTTATTCCATCTATGACAGATCATACCTGCTCCTTCTACATAGTTCTCCATAAACTTTACATCCCCTTCTAAGTTAATTAGTTTACTTTGTTTCTTCCCCATGATGTTTAATTTTAGTTCACAATACTATAAATGTCCCAGATAGAAGTTCACTGGCATGAGATTCAAGGAGAGGACATTAACACGCCCTTCTACTGCGACTAATCCGCAGCGGTGTTAATTTTCTGGGATTAAACCCGACCTTTATCTCCAAAAATCACCAATAAATTTTTCTATTCTGGGCAAAAGAAAACACAAGACCAGCAGAATCTTGCTATGATTCTTCCAAAAATGCTTAGTCCTCCAAACACACACAACAGCACTCACACAGTTAGTATTTTAACATATTTATGTCCCTTCAGCAATATGTATGGTCAACCTAACTTAGTTTATGAGCTCCCTTATTATTCAACATTTCATTTCATTTCTTTCCGGCAAAATGCTACCAACCAAATTATGCAGTTCCCTTACGGCGGAACTACCTAGTCGTTTCTGATCCGCTTACGGCGGGATCTTACCTAATTTATCGCTATTTCTTTCCGGCGAAATAAAACCTATCTAATTGCTGTTTCCTTACGGCAAGACACTACCAACAACTTATTATAACCTTTCTTTAATGTTAAACAAAACGTCTCACCTCTGAGCTGACTTCTAGGTGACTCTGTTGGACCCCCCAGAGTCACCCGGCGTTGAGCAAGACGATAACCCACCGGCCAGATGCGAATGTCACACACCGGGACTTTCAGCCACTAGGCCTAGGTGCGGCTGTGCGGCAGCGCTTAACTCGACATCAGGCTGTTCCTGGAGATCCGCCAGTCACTGCAAAGAAAAATAAGATCAGTTTAGTTCTTATAATATATGGCTTGAAGGACCAAGTTAATGTTAGGTATTATTTAATCAACTCAGAAGCAAGGAATAATACAGAGTCAGTTTTACTTGCAGCAAGGGTAGCTCACTTCTGCATTGCGGACTACGAAGTGTTGGCACCCCTGTCTCTTTATTTATACATGCTGGTTCACACACAGTTCAACAAACATTCAGGGTGTGTGTGTGTGTGGGGTCAGAAAGGTTAGGGTTCATGTGTCTTGATTTTAAACAGAGAGGGAAAGTGGGGACTTGGTACGAACAGCCCCTAGATGCTGCTGATAAAAGCATAACTCACTCTTCACCCCCATCTCCCTTCCTGTGGCATGTAGGAGGGAAAGGCACTTAGAGCAGACATGAGTGATAAACAATACAAAAGTTTTCAAATCCTAACAGTTGGAGTTTCGACCATTACGTTCCTGATTATCTTCCTTTAAATAAACAACCTTTTACTGACTTTGTTCTTCGGAGTGTGTGTCAGATCTATTGCAAAATCAATGACAAATTACCTTGCAAGTTTTATTCTCTATGCCATGTAAAGAAAGGCCATCTGATTTGAGGGAAAGAGCTACCTGAAGAATTCCCTCCACAGTTCTTTTGATGTTGTCACTGGACTTGACACCCTCAATCTCCCTTGTGGCCAAAATCCGGTTCACCATCTTCCAATCCAGAACTTAATAAACTGTGACAGTGATGTAGTGTGTACTGGTCCTCTCCTCTGTCCAAAAGTCTGTGGTTACAGCATGGTCTGTAGTCTGCGCAAAAGGAATCAAGTATTTAGTTATTAGGCCTCAAATAGCTTACATAAAATAGATGACCAGTTTAGAATATTGAGAAATTGAGCAGTTTAAAAAAAAACGGCAAATAAATCTAGTCAGTCAGTCATCAGTCATTTTCTACCGCGACCCAAATAAATCTAGTGTTAGGATAATTATTGATTAGACTAATGAATGGTTAAGTCTTTGTTTTACAAAATACTGCAATGTGACATACCTAACGGAGCTGTTCCATGACCAGTTTAACTTTGTCATATTCCTCTTCAACATGATGGGAGACTGTGCATTCACACAGCAGTATGTCTTCCACCTGTACCTCTCCATATTTGGCTCCAATGTCGAGCAGATCACGTGCAATGCTGATGAAGCCTTTCCCCCCTACTGTGGCAAAGGGTCTTAAATCTTGGCTGCACATGCGAGTAATTTTGTTGGTTAGATGAGACTTGACACGTGATAGTACTTTTTGTTTGCCGAATAAAAAGATAAAAGGCTGATTCCTTCCAGAATTAGCCTTACAAGTTTGTCTTTTGAAACCACGTGTCCCGGACTCACTGGTGTACGACTAAACACATTTAACAAGCAGCATACCACGTGTTAACACCGTGACATCCAGCTCTCGTGAAATAATGTTTGCGACATTTATTGTTTTTTCAGCAGTCTCCCACCTCCACTGTAAACAGTGTTGACGAAGCACTGCTTCCCCCTTCTGAGGATGCTGGATGGTTTGCCAGAATGGCTTCGAGGCTAACCGGTAGTCCTTCTCCATGAAGTTGAAGTACCCCAGCAAAATAATGGAGTCCCCAGGAGGGGCACATCCAGCACCCCTGACAGGGAAGCCAAGAAGGCCGGGTACTCCACACTATCGCTCGGCCCGTATGCCGAAACGACAGTCAGAGACCTGTCCCCAACCTGAAGGTGCAGGGATGCAACCCTCTCATCCACTGGGGCAAACCCCAACAGAAGACGGCTGAGCTGGGGGGCAACAAGCACACCCACCCCAGCCCGCCGACTCTCCCTGTGGGCCACTCCAGAGTAGAAGAGAGTCCAGCCCCCCTCGAGGAGATAGGTTCCAGAGCCCACGCTATGCGTGGAGGTGAGCCCGACTATTTCTAGTCGATGTCTCTCGACCTCCCGCATAAGCTCAGGCTCCTTCCCCCCCAGCGAGGTGATTCCACGTCCCTAGAGCCAGGATAAGCATCGAGTCAGGCCGCCAAGGTCTCCACCTTCTTCTCCTGCCCAATTCTCTTTGCACCAGACCCTCATGGTTCCCCCTGCAGGTGGTGGGCCCACTGGGGGATGGCCTCGTGTCTCTCGTTCTGGCTTGGCCTGGCCGGGTCCCGTGAGGAGCAACCCAGCCACCAGGCGCTCTCCGACAAGTACCGACCCCAGGCCTGGCTCCAGGGTGGGACCCCGGCTCCACCGTACTGGGCGACATCACTGCCTCGATTTTATGGTCCTCATTAAAGGTGTCTTGAACCGCTCTTTGTCTAACCTGTCACCTAGAGCCTGTTTGCCATGGGAGACCCTAAAAGGGGCATTTAAGCCCTAGACAACATAGTCTGTAGAATCATTCGAGCACTCATACCCCTCCACCACGTTAAGGTGGCGGTGCATGTTGGACTCCAGCAGGGCTGCCCTTTGTCACCAGTCCTGTTTATAACATTTATGGACAGGATTTCTAGGCGCAACCAAAGGCCAGAGGGGGTCTGGTATAGGGACCAGTGGATTACGTCTCTTGTTTTTGCAGATGACGTGGTCCTGCTGGCCCCCTCTAGCCAACCCCTACAGCATGCGCTGGTGCGGTTTGCAGCTGAGTGTGAAGCAGCCGGGATGAAGATCAGCTCCTCCAAGTCCGAGGCCATGATTCTTGACTGGAAAAGGGTGGCTTCTCCTCCTTCAGGTTGGAGGGGAGTTCCTGCCTCAAGTGGAGGAGTTCAAGTATCTTGGGGTCTTGTTCATGAGTGAGGGGAGAATGGAGCGGGAGATCGACAGACGGATCGGTGCAGCTGCCGTCGTAATGGGGACGCTGTGCTGGTCCATTGTGGTGAAGAGAGAGTTGAGCCGAAAAGCGAAGCTCTAGATTTACTGGTCGGTCTACGTTCCTACCCTCATTATGGCCATGAACCTTGGGTCATGACCAAATAAACGAGATCCTGGATAAATGAGTTTCCTCCGTAGGGTGGCCGGGCACCTTCTTAGAGATAGGGTGAGGAACTCGGCCATCCGAGAGGGGCTCGGAGTAGAGCTTCAAAGGACAATTCTTATGGATGAACTAGTAACACATTTTAAAGATCCCAGCTTGCTCACCTGCCCTTTGAAATTCACTGTTATTGATGAAATAGGAGCTGATGCAGACGGGGTCTCTAGAGATGTCTATTCTGCTTTCTGGACAGAGTTTTTGGACTGAGGGGCAAGACATGAGACACATACACTGTGGAGCCATGTGAGCTTCATCAACAACTTCAATATTTTTTGGGAAAAAAGACAACTCTTCAAGCGAGATTGTTTCTGTTTGAACAAGCTGGGAGCCAGTAGTCTCACATCTAATCTCTTCTATTTAGTAAATAATCCGCCAGCAGCTCTGACCTTCAGCAGAGAACATGGAGTATCAACAGCAATGATAATGCTGCCTCTAACAGCTCCAGCAGAGACAACCGGGCAGTTGGCTGAGAAAGAGAGGTCATCACAAAAGGTCTCCCTGCCGAATTCCACAGAAGAAGTGGACCCCCCGTTATCCCCTCCTCCCCTTAAACCCAGACCCAGACCGACACCCCAGGGAAACCAACCTCACCCCAGACCCCGACCCAGACCGCACAGAAGTCTCACCATCTCCCCACTGACATCTTCTCCATTCAACACCCCCGTGGCCGAGGCCCTGCTACTAAATCAACATCTTCCAAATGCCGCAGACCTCCACCACCTCCTAATCTATCTCCTCCTAATCAGGACCTTCAAATCACTTCTCTGTGATACAGTCTGGGCCCCAGTGGTAACTCTATCAGAAATGAGCATGTCCAGGAAAAACTCGGGCCCCTAATAGGAGATAGTTGTAAAATCTCTGTGCTTATACGTGACAGAAAGAACAAAGCCAAAAGAATAAGAGACAGTAATAAACAATCAAACTTAAAAGCCATAAACTGTCAGGTACAACCAGACACAGAGTTAATATCAGCAACTAAGTCATATAAACTGGTTTTATTGAACATTAGATCTCTGTCGGGAAAATCATTTTTAATCAATGACTTCATTACTGACCACGATCTTGATGTTCTCTTTTTAACAGAAACATGGTTACATGAATTTAATGAAGCTCCCATTCTGATAGCGTCGACGCCTCTGAACTACAATTTTCTTTGTGAGAGCAGACAGCAAGGAAAAGGTGGAGGAGTGGCCACTTTGTTTAAAGATTTATTAGAGTGTAAAAAAGTATTTCTGGGCAAATTTGACTCTTTTGAATATTTGGCTCTCCAGGTAAAGAGCCCGGACCGAACCATGTTCTTGAATATTTTCAGGCCTCCTAAGTCCAAAACAAACTTTATCAGTGATTTTAATGAGCTTTTATCTGTGATATGTGTTGATTATGACTGTTTAATTATTGTGGGAGACTTCAACATTCACATGGACAATCCTGAAGACAGAAGTACAATAGATCTATGTGACACTGTTAGAAATGTTGGTTTGACTCAACATGTTAAACAGCAAACACACAAACAAGGACATATTTTGGACTTGATCATCACTAAGGTCTAAACATTTCCAAGGTGTCTGTAACTGATGTTGCTCTATCTGACCACTTTTCTGTTATTTTTGAAAGCATCATCTGCAATGACTCAGTTTGCAGAAGAGACATGATAAGAAAACGCATCTTTAAGGATGGTGCTGCTGAAACCTTTAACCAGATTTACTCTTCTACCTCCACTTTGCCCTGTAACACTGTAGATGAGCTAGTAGATAACTTTCATTCTAAAATCTCGGACATCATTGATTCAATTGCTCCAATTAAAGTGAAAGTCGTTTCTGGGAAGAAAATGTCTCCATGGAGAAGTGCTCCACCAGTCAGAAGTGATAAAAAGGAGTGTCGAAAAGCTGAACGCAGGTGGAGAAAGACTGGGCTCCAGGTTCACTATTTTATCTATAAAGAGAGACTATACAGATATAACCTACAACTGAAAATGCAAGAGAATCTTTCTTTTCTGAGATCATCAGCAAAAGTATTAACAATGCTCGTGCATTATTTGCCACGGTCAACAGGTTAACAAACCCTCCTGTAACTGCAGCATCTGAACTCCACTCTACCAGGGCCTGCAATGAATTTGCTAAATTCTTTACTGAAAAAACCCAAAAGATCAGAGGGCCAGTCAGCACATCCACATCAACTCCAGTACCAAGGCTGTCTCCAACAAGAACTGGAAATCAGTTCTAGTTGGAGACAGCCTTGGTACTGGACAAAATTTCCCAATTTCACCAAATAAACTACAAAAACTTGGAAGAAATCGTACACCAACTAAACTCTTCTTCCTGCTGTCTCGATGTTTTACCCAGAGCTTTCCTTAAGAAAGGTTTGCCTGTGTTGTGATTATGAATCTGAGAATATTATTTAATATTTAATATTAATATTTTATCAAATAATATTTCGGTCTGTTAAGGGTTGTCCTGTGAATACCAGCCCAGTAAGGCGATGGTATTAGGACAAAATCGAGGATGAGCCAAGCTCTGACATTATTGAACAGCATAAACTCTGCACATATATGGAATGAATTCACACAATTTCTTAAAATACAAGAATTTATTAACAAAAACAAGTCAACTCAAGTCAAACACATTTCAGTCAACAAAGTCTTTACTATGCTAAAACAATCCAACTAAACTACCAAGCAGAATTAAAGAATAACAAAAATGAATGGGCTATGTACAACATAAACAAATTATGATTAAAGATGATTGAGAACCATGACCAAAAGAGTGATGCAATATTACCATGCAATGTTTATGTTTGAGGACCAAGGATTATCTTGAAGAATCTGGAAATGAAGTTAAGTTAGTCTTGGAACCACGTTAGGCAATAATCAGCAATGTTTAGACAACCAATCACAATGCAAGATCAGATAAAATATTATTTTAATAAAATAATGTTTTAAATAATGATCTGCTGAATAAAACCAACCTTCTGGATGACCAATTCTTAATGGTGTCTAATTGGTTGCCTTTATTTATTAAAATAATATTTAAAGAAATATTATTAAGGGAATATTTTGGAAAGAGCCAAATCTTTCTGGAAAAATGGGGCTTAATGGTGTTTACTTAGTTATCAGATTTAGTGAAATAATGTTTAGGGACTATTATTCACTAGCTTGAAATTAACAACCTTTCTGTTAAATATTCTTTAGCACCAGAATCAAACACATACCTCTAAAATACCAGGGTCAATAAAAGGGTTAAAATGCATGAGCGCGGACAGCGCGTTATGATCAATCTTCTGTTTAAAATCACCCTTCAAGTAAAGTTTGTCTTAACTTTAAAAACACACAGACAAAGAACACAACCTTCATAAAACCAAACTTCATAAAATGAAAAACGTTTAGATCATTTCAACCTAAATCTTTCTATTATTGTTCTGCCCAAAACACTTAACTTCATGAACTGTGGTGAGGAATGTTGTCCAAGCGACGATGAAGTTTGAAGAAGGTATCCACAGTGAACAATGGTTAGCTACAGCTGACCTCCTTAGCTGTGAGGTGTTGAAGGTGCTCTGTGAACAGAGGGTTATCTTTCCGCTAACCTCCATCTGTGGATGAAGAATGGCTCATTGTGTCCGCCAACCACTGCACATTAACACGGTGATGGGGTCTCTGCTGTCTTCCTTCCAAACTGGGAGACCGCTCTGCTCGACTTCATAGAGACCGCTTCTCTGTAGAGAACTTCTCTGGGACATTTTGCTTCTGCAGGCCTCAGAGAGAAAGTAAGCATCTCTTATACCTTAATTTCCCACACCTGTAATAACATCTGATTTAACACAAATAATAAACACGTCCTTTTTGTCAGATGTTTTCCCTCAGGCCCTAAAAACAGCAATTATCAAACCTCTATTGAAAAAGAGCAACTTGGACAAGCTGCTACTACAGAACTACAGGCCTATATCAAACCTCCCATTCATCAGTAAGAGTATTGAAAAAGCTGTGTTTCAGCAGTTAAACAACTTCCTAACAACGACCAACCGCTTCGATGTCTTCCAGTCAGGCTTCCTGCTCACCACAGTACAGAGACTGCTCTTGTCAAGGTGTTCAATGACATCCGTATAAATGCAGACTGTGGAAGAACCACAGTGCTGGTATTATTGGACCTTAGTGCAGCATTCGACACTGTTGATCACTCCATTTTATTAGAGCACCTGGAAAACTGCTTCAGCCTTTCTGGTACAGCACTCAATTGGTTTAAATCCTACTTGAAGGACAGGGACTTTCTTGTGTCAGTAGGTAACTTTACATCAGAAACCACAAAAATCACATGTGGCGTTCCCCAAGGGTCCATCTTAGGGCCCCTCCTGTTCAATATCTACATGCTCCCCCTAACTCAAATTTTAATAAACAACAACGTAAGTTATCATAACTATGCAGACGACACACAGCTATACGTTACGATGTCACCAGGTGACTATGAACCCATTCGAGCGCTGGGTAAATGCATAGAAGAAATCAATGCATGGATGGGCCAAACTTTTCTTCAGCTGAATCAAAACAAAACTGAAGTAATACTCTTTGGACCAAAGGAAGTAGTATTTAAAGGTTAGCACACAGCTTCAGTTAATACAGCTAGAAACCACCAGTCAGGCTGGAAACCTGGGTGTAGTGATGGACTCAGACCTGAACCTTCAGAGGCACATAAAGACATTAACAAGGTCGGCCTTCTATCACCTAAAGAACATCTCCTGGATTAAAGGACTAATGTCTCAGCAGGACCTTGAAAAACTAATTCATGCGTTCATCTTTAGTAGAATTGATTACTGCAACGGTGTCTTCACACCGGTGTCTCACTTTGCAGTGCAGACTACAAAGTGTTGGCACCCCTCTCTCTTTATTTATACATGCTGGTTCACACACAGTTCAACAAACATTCAGGGTGTGTGTGTGTGTGTGTGCGTGGGGTCAGAAAGGTTAGGGTTCATGTGTCTTGATTTTAAACAGAGAGGGAGAGGGGACTTGGTATGAACAGCCCCTAGATGTTGCTGATAAAAGCATAACTCACTCCTGTCCCCCATCTCCTTTTCTGTGGCATGTGGGAGGGAAAAGCACTTAGAGCAGACATGAGTGATAAACAATACAAAAGTTTTCAAACCCTAACAGTCCCTCCTTTTTTATCACGAATAAAGTTATGATTTGATACATGTAAAAGAAAACACTCTTTGTGAGCGAAAAACCCACGAACGGAAAGCAGATTATATTGTGGGAAAAGTACTCACACACCCCACCGCCCAAGGCGACCATCAACCATGGTAGAGTACAATAATAATAAAACAATATAATAAATCAAAGAAAACAAAATGTAATAAAAGTAAAAGAATTATAACAAGCCTGGTTCATGTCATCATAGTCATCTGTCTTTAGGTTCAGTGTGGTGTCAACACAGTATTTAAAGAGTATGTGGGTGTTATCTCAACTTAAAAGTGTTTGTGCTTTATGGCCCTAGACCCTCCTTGGGTCAGAGGTAACAAAGTTATCTATGAGCAGACCATCTGCTCTTCCTGAGACATCACCATAAAGCATGGCTTTTAACCATTAAACGTCTGATCCTGGTTTTTACAGCTTCCTCCTCTAACACAGATGTTCTGAAGAAAGAGAGTAACCTAAAGGTCATACACTTTGGAACATCTTAAAGCACTTAATACAAGAATTTCCATTACAACTCCTTTCTTCTGATTACAAGGTAATCACAATTAAAAGAAAAAGAAATTCTTCAAAACCATCACCCCTCTCAGCTAACAGATAATCCAAAGCCATTCTACTTTGCAAACACATGTTCTAAGAGCTTGCTGCTCCTTGGTCAGAACAGTGAAACCTTCCTCTCTAATAATGGGCTGATTAAATTATAAGTTGTTACTGTAGGTAGTAAATGAGCTAGATACCATACTCCAAACCAATTAGCAGGCAGATACAGATATGATCTATCTCCACACATCCAAACCCTGTTCTTAGGACATGAGTACCCATTTCTACTAGAAAAAGTAACAAGAACCCTGGTTAATTTACCTGCCTGGCCATACAATTTACTTCCATTCGGTACGGCTGTCAGATTAAGAGTTAACACATAAGGATCTGGGACCAAAGATCCTGAAATGGTATAAGCAGCAGTTCTGATAGGACATGACTCAAATTTATGTCTGTTGATTAAACCACATGAAACAGATATAATAGTTTTGCAACCTTCTGTCTTTCCAAGGAAATAAGGTGTGTTTTCCTCCTGTGCAATACAAATATCTGTACCTATATCTGGATATCTTATTGATTCCTATTACCCCAAAATCTATAAAGAGTTCCTGTAGTAGCACATATTAAATTAGTCTCACTAGAAAATCTACAAACATTTCTGCTATGCCTTACAATATAATTCCTGTTGGAAACATTTAAATACTTAATAGGGTCTGAATTGCTATGCTCAAGTTATGTTTAATAATGTGTGAAATAAAATGTATTGTGTAACTTAGTGGCCTGCCAAACAGGCCTCTGTGTGTGTTTGACTTAGATATAATTTGCCCGGCAACAGTGAAGATATGGAAACAGACAGTTCAACTGACATCTGATAAAGTGTATGTTTTTTCTTTGCATGTACACTCCTTGCTTTTTTTTTGTTGTTGTTTCTTTTGTTGTTTTTTACCGTGTCCTGTCCGGCAGAGTATCGCTCAGAATTGTTGTCTGAGTGCCAAGAAATTGCCCAACAGATTTACTTTCACAAGCAGAGCATCACAGCTAATGCTTTAAAGCATTAGAAACTTTATTATAAACTTCTTTGGGAACATTTCAATTGTTACGGACACGGAGACTGAAATGAAAAGGAAAAATGAAGCCTAAAAAAGAGAAATGGGGAAAAAGGGGAGAAAAGGAGGACAGAGTGGAGGAGAGAAAGAAGGATGCTTTTGAATAAAAACTGCTGAAGCTGGAGAGGAAATCAGAAGCGTTCGTGGTGAGCAGCAATGGGGCTGCAGCGTTTCTCTCTGGCTGGCCAGGCAAACTTAACTGCGCAGTCTTCGTGTTTTCTTTTATTATTTAGTTTTACTAAAACAGTATAGCAGGACTTAGCTTTACCAAAACAAACGAGCAGGAGTTCTAGGTGACAAACTCCAACAATTTGGTGACCCCGACGTGATCTTGGGAAAAGCAGAGAGATTCGGATAAAACAGAGAACCACCAACGGACATCTGACACCGGGCACCCATCTAAACTACAAAATAAGGTAAGCAGAACCTGTTTAATCAAACTCTGCTTTTGGCATTTTTTGATAGGCCTAAATTAAATGGTGTCTTATGTCCAAGTAAGTGGAAAACTCTGCTAAATTTATTAATAAGAAGAAATGTAAGAAACATTGAACGAGGTCAATAATAACAATAATGTTCTAAAAGAGGTTGAAGATTTTTTCCTGAGTTTGGCAACTCCACATGTTTTTTGACGAAAATTCATGATTGTGCTGGGTTTGAGGCCCGTAGTCTGGGAAGCTACGAATGCTGTGTGAAATATAAGTCAAGATTATACGCTGAGACCAGGCAAAAACAAAAGGGATGCTGTGTTTTATGCGAGTTCTGCCTCGATAAAACCAGATTACAGATGTAATAATACACAAAGCACATACTATAAGTCCTGTGAAGCAATGCATTACTGTGAACAGATCATATGAATCTGTGAGACCAGTAATAGTGAGAACATGACTGTGAGTTATAAATGACATTTATAACAAGACCAGCATGAGAGAACTATGAGCTGAAAATAGGATGATTCAGCAAGACTAGGCATAACTGGACGGCACTTAGCGCATTCCAGAAAAAATAGAAGTTGCACAAAACACAAACACATAAAAATACATGAGCTGTTCACAGAAAATATAATCTGTGATACAGACGTTGTCAGGAGGAGTGAGTGAGAAATAGTTTGAGTGGAGAGACGCGCTGGTCTCAGCAACTCTCATCGCAGGTGACCGAATCCAGTTATCTGTCTGGCAAACCTCATGGTGTTAACAAGGACAGATGATTGATTGCTGTTTTGTATGAATGACTGAAACACTTGTGGTGTCTTGAGAATTGATTAGAATAATTCTCAATTAGACCGGAAGCTCGGGACATAGCGTGCCATACGTTCCGGTTGTGTGTGAAAAAGTGTGTGAAAGATGGACGGAGAGTTTGATAGGGAGACAGATGACTCAGGTTGGGGTACTGAGGCGCCGGAGTGGAAGACGTTTGAGGAGCAGGTGTATGTTGTCAGGCAGCTGGTGCAGCAGATTCAGGAGGAAAAACAGGCTGAAAAGTTAAGTAAGAAAATGAACCAGAAAATACAGAAGGAAGTGGATAGAGATGGCACAGATAAAAATAATAGAAAGAGTGTTGGAAGATGGTTTTGGCTGAACATGAAGAAAGCTAAAAAAGAAAAGGAGTTGGCAGAAGAGAAATGCAAGGAAAGTGGATGGTTTAAAGGCAAGAGGAAAGATTTAAGAGACAAAGCAACAAAAGATGAGACTTTCTGGTCTCAAATGGTGTTGATATGGCAGGGAGGAAAACATACAATGTTTAATAAACCAGACAATACACACACAGACTCAAACACTAGCAAGAGTAAAGTCACAGCTGACAAGACACCACCCTATGTACCTCCCACTGGTTCTGCCCAGTCTCCTCCCCCTCCTACATCTCTTCCCACAGGGCTGTACCCTGTACTTGACATCAAAGAAGGGCATGTAACTGTTCGTGGCTTGCCCAGCCCACAGGCTGCTCTCACCGACTGTCCCGCCCCTACAGCTCCACAAGAAGAACAAAAGGACTTAATTTCTTTCTTCTCTGAATCACAAGACTCTCTGTCTGTACCTGATCCAGCTTGTTCTGAAGCACTCTCTGTTGGCTCTTATACTCAAGTAAGCCCAGATGGGTTTAAGCTAAGAAAAATGCGAGAAATCTTGGATGGTGTAACAATTCCCATCCCAACTTTAACTCCATCTCAGCACCATCCCTCACCCCGTTCACCCTGCACAGATTATTCACCCCAAAGCATGACCATGGCAACACCTGCCCCATCTAAGCAAGTAGGCTCAGTGACTGTTGCTGTGTGTGGTGACTGGCGGCCTGATGCCACACTTCCTCATAGATTACTTCCACCACGGACATCTACTGCTTGGGCTTCACCCACTCCTAGTGTAGAATGTGATGCCCAGGAAAATGATGAAGCCGTCTCAACCCTGCATGAACCACCAGAAGACACACCTGAGCGCAGTGCCCCCCAACCAGAAACTCAAACCATGCAACCACGCGTCCTCCGTCAGGTGGCATCAAGAGGGGAGCCTGGGTTCTATAAAAAACAGATGCCCCTCCTTCATCAACCTGGGTCCGGGGGTCAGCGTAAATACAAGCCTTTTTCCCTGGGGCTTCTATTTGGTTACAAACATTAGATCAGAATCAGAATCAGAATCAGAAAAGCTTTATTGCCAAGTACGTTTTTGGACATACAAGGAATTTGTTTTGGCGTAGTCGGTGCAATACAGTACAAATTAAACAGTACAAACATATCTACAATATAATATAAATATAAGTGCACAGTTTTAAGTGAGTGAGAGTAAATATAGAGCAGTATAAGATGCAAGAGCAATACAACAGTGCAGGTGATCATTGTGCAAGTAAAGCAGTGCAAGTAAGCAGGAGTCCAAGCTGAGCGTTAATGTAACGCATAGAGTTACAGGTTACAGGTGTCCTGTCAGCAAAAAAAGGGGGGGTGTGGGGGAAAGGGGGAGTGTCAGGGTGGTTTCCGGGCTTTGTTAACCAGGCTGGTGGCAGATGGGAAAAAACTGTTCTTGTGGCGTGAGGTTTTGGTCCGGATGGACCGCAGCCTCCTGCCAGAGGGGAGAGTCTCAAAGAGTCTGTGACCGGGGTGGGAGGGATCAGCCAGAATCTTCCCTGCCCGCTTCAGGGTCCTGGAGGTGTACAGTTCCTGGAGCGACAGTAGACTGCAGCCAATCACCTTCTCAGCAGACCGAATGACACGCTGCAGCCTGCCCTTATCCTTGGCTGTAGCAGCGGCGTACCAGATGGTGATGGAGGAGGTGAGGATGGACTCAATGATGGCTGTGTAGAAGTGCACCATCATAGTCTTTGGCAGGTTGAATTTCTTCAGCTGCCGCAGGAAGAACATCCTCTGCTGGGCTTTCTTGATGAGGGAGCTGATGTTTGGCTCCCACTTGAGATCCTGGGAGATGATGGTTCCCAGGAAGCGGAAAGATTCCACAGTGTCAATTGTGGAGTCACAGAGGGTGATGGGGGCAGGTGGGGCTGGGTTCTGCCTGAAGTTCACAACCATCTCCACTGTCTTTAGAGCGTTGAGCTCAAGGCTGTTCTGGCTGCACCAGTCCAACAGATGGTCCACTTCCCATCTGTACGCGGACTCGTCACCATCAGAGATGAGTCCGATCAGGGTGGTGTCGTCCGCAAACTTCAGAAGCTTGACAGACTGGTGACTGGAGGTGCAGCTGTTGGTGTACAGGGAGAAGAGCAGAGGAGAGAGAACACAGCCTTGGGGGGAACCGGTGCTGATGGTCAGGGAGTCAGAGACGTGCTTCCCCAGCCTCACGCGCTGCTTCCTGTCAGACAGGAAGTCAGTGATCCACCTGCAGGTGGAGTCGGGCACACTCAGCTGGGAGAGCTTCTCCTGGAGCAGAGCTGGGACGATGGTGTTGAAGGCAGAGCTGAAATCCACAAACAGGATCCTGGCATAGGTTCCTGTGGAGTCCAGGTGCCGGAGGATGAAGTGAAGGGCTAGGTTGACTGCATCATCTACAGACCTGTTGGCTCTGTAGGCAAACTGCAGGGGGTCCAGGAGGGGGTCGGTGATGTCTTTTAGGTGTGTGAGCACAAGGCGCTCAAAGGACTTCATCACCACAGAGGTCAGGGCGACGGGTCTGAAGTCATTAAGCCCTGTGGTCCTTGGCTTCTTGGGAACAGGGACGATGGTGGAGGACTTGAAGCAGGCTGGCACATGACATGTCTCCAGTGAGGTGTTAAAAATGTCTGTGAAGACTGGAGACAGCTGATCAGCGCAGTGCTTCAGGCTGGCTGGTGAGACAGAATCCGGACCAGCAGCTTTCCGGGGGTTCTGTCTCCTGAAGAGTTTGTTGACGTCCCTCTCCTGGATGGAAAGAGCCGTCCTCGGCGTGGGTAGGGGGCTGGTGGGGGTTGGAGGTGCCAAGGCCCCTCTTGAGGTTGGGGAGGTGGGGGTGGTGGATTGTGGCTGCAGCTGTTGGGGGGCGTCGTGGGAGATGGTTGCAGGACTGTCCCTTTGTCTTTCAAAGCGGCAGTAGAACTCGTTCAGGTCGTTGGCGAGGCGTCGGTCGTTGATGGAGTGGGGGGCTTTCGGCTTGTAGTTGGTGATTTTCTTGAGCCCTTTCCAGACAGACGCAGAGTCGTTGGCTGAGAACTGGATTTGGAGCTTCTCAGAGTACAGTCGTTTGGCCTCTTTCACTGCCTGGCCAAACTTGTACTTTGCCTCTCTGTATATGTCTTTGTCCCCACTCCTGAAGGCCTCTTCCTTATCCAGTCTTAACCTTCTGAGTTTAGCTGTGAACCAGGGTTTGTCGTTGTTGTAACTCACCCTAGATTCTCTTACTGCAGGCACCACATTAGCTCTAGGGGATTACCGGGCTATTGCAGCGCGTTGTATGAAACCACACAGCTGTAGAGAGGTTGAAGCGAGTGCTCGCTCCCTTCTCTTCTGATGGAGTTGTTCCCTAAACTCCTGCGTGCTCGTTTGTTTGGTAAAGCTAAGACATCCTATACTGTTACTAATAAAAACAAAGTAATAAAAAGAACACGGAGGCTGCACAGCTTTTAGATGCCTGTACAGGGAGAAGCTCGTCCAAATACTTCTGAAACTTCTGAATACTCCTCCCAGAACAGCAGTTTTTGTTCAAAAGCAAGGCGTGTACATTACAAAGAAAAAACATACAAATGTATGTCTGATTTCTTATCCGGAGCTGTCTGGCACTCTGACATTCAGCTGCCTTTTCAGCACTTCCTGTTTTTCCACTTTTGACCTTTATCTACAGACATATACACAAATATCTTCTTGTTGCAAGGCAGAAATCTTACATACAGAAATAACATATTGTTGTGAGGCAGAAATCTTGCAGACATATACACAGAGAAGCCTGTTAGCAGGCCTCTAAGTTACACAATGCATTTTATTTCACACATTATTAAACATACTTGAGCATAGCAATACATATCCTATAAGCATAGCATGAATATTTTCCAACACTTCCCAGACACAGATCATTTCTCTCTCCATGCCCAAGACATAGGGGACGCGCTGAGGGGGCTATACCCTGTAACCAGGGGGCGCACCATTCCTAAGTTCGAATGGAATCCCAACACTAACCCCAAAGAATATTTGGACCAATGTGAATCCATGTGGCAAACGCAAACAGGGACCAATCCAGATAGAGAAGGGTCACAGAGAGATTGGTTTAGGGATGCTATGTTGCGGGGTTTACCCACTCAGGTTAAAACCAACATGGAAGATAATCCTGACTTGCCAGGATCTGACACTGGAATGTGTGACCATCATTTAATTCACCATTTATCTAAAATAAGAGAGGAAAATAAGAAAGATGAGCAAGAGCTCAAAACATTACAAACTCAATTACTAAAAATGCAGCTAGCAGAGGCTAAGCAGAAAGCAGGAGACAAGAAAAAAGGAAATAAACCTACCAAAATAATGTATGAAGGTGCTGTGTCTCACCCACCCCAAGCTCCTCCATTTCCTGGACATCAGGACACGTTTGCACAGTGGCCACTGGCCTCTGGTCCTCCTCAGGGACATGCTGGTCGCTTCCGGGGGCGGGGTGGGCCCAGGGGACGTGGATTCCAGCGAGGACCACCACGGAGGTTGAGTAATGCTGATGTATGTTATTACTGCGAGGAACCAGGTCATTGGGCTCGCGAATGTCCTTACAGTACTCCTCAGGGCAGACATGGACAGCATGGTCCTTTTGCAAAACCAGCAGCTCGCCCTTACAGAGGGAGAGGTGGTCCACCACGGGGAGGTCAGCAGCAGCAGCCTTCACTCCAACTGCCAGCGTGGGAGGAACCCGGTCTCTGGCCGGACCACCACTGAGGGTCCCCACAGAACCCACCGGACAGAGGGACTGAGGAGCCATTACTGTCTGTGACGGTGTATGGAAAAAATCTTCCTTTTCTAGTGGACACTGGGGCTACATGCTCAACCATCAAACAAGCCCCTCCCAACACTCTCTCCACAAGGACTACCACTGTCATGGGGTTTTCTGGGGCTAAACAGGTCCTACCTTACACCAAGCCCCTAAGAACTGAAATAGGAGGGCAAACTTTGAACCACAGCTACTTAGTGTCCACAGACACACCAGTAAATTTACTGGGCAGAGACATGTTGATCAAAATGGGCGCAACTATTCTGTGTGGTTCTGATGGACTACAGGTGAACCTCCCTAATGGCACCCAACTTTCCTGTGGCAGCAGCACCTCCTTCTCATCTGGACAGTACTTAACTCAGCCCTTGCCCGATCCTATGGCTGACATTTATTGGGTCCTGTTACACCCAGAAACCACGGCATGCAGAGGCGTTCTCTCTTCTTTCCTTCGGTGGAAATCCTGGATCTCCACCCTGGCACCCTACATCCCTCCTCTTGACCCCCTGCATATCACCCTGTTTTATGACAGAAATAACTGTGAATGCTACCAGGAAAGCTTTGCTGACGAGCTGGAGGGTAAGAAGTGGGACATTGTCACCACTGACATTTATGTAGCTCCAGAGGGCGTTGTCGCCTCTGTAAAGTTATCCAAAGAACAGGAAGGGTGGTTTAAAATGTGGTCTGATGGCGTTCCGCACGTTTCTTTAGCCCTTCATCCAGGACATGAAGCACGTGAGTTAAGGGGTGTGTTAAAACGCTCCCTCTCCCTACAGGATTGCCACTTCTCTTCCGCTCCTAACCTCTCCTATTCACCTTCAGGGAACACTTATCGCATTCTTAATCATTCCACAGATGTAGGCACCCTGGAACATGTACAGTTAGACAAACATCACGGTAGAGAAAAATCAGATCACCCACTGGCAGCTACAGTTGTACAAAACATGCCCTCCACACTTTGGGCAGAAGGTCCCACGGATGTGGGCCTCATACACTGTACTCCCATTACTTTTCAGCTTACTTCTGATCAACCAATCTGGAGGTCCCAATACCCTCATAAACCCGCTGCTGAACTGGGCATTAAGGACACAATTGAGGGTCTGTGGAATGCCGGTGTATTAGAGTCGGCTGACTCCTCCCCGTGGAATACACCTATTTTACCAGTTGAGAAAAAAGGAACAGGGAAATGGAGAATGGCACACGATTTGAGGGCCGTTAATGCAGCACTGTCCACTCCTACTGTCCCTGTTCCAAATCCTTATGTTGCTCTCACTAATCTTAATCCTGAACATGCATGGTTTACATGCATTGACCTGGCAAATGCTTTCTTTTGCCTGCCTTTAGCTGAAGAATGCAGGGATATTTTTGCTTTCACCTATAGATCACATAGGTACCGATACACTCGTTTGCCACAGGGTTTTGCTCTCCCCAGGAATCTTTAACCAAGTTCTTAAAGACTCCTTACAGGACTGCCCACTTCCACCGCATACTACACTCATCCAGTATGTTGATGACATTCTTTTGGCCACACCTACTGTAACTGAATGTTTGGAGGCTACTGCTGTTGTTCTTTCACATTTGGCCAAGACAGGCTATAAAGTCAGTAAGGCCAAACTTCAAATCTGCAGAAGACAGGTGGACTTCTTGGGCAGGGTGGTCTCCCAGCCAGGGACTGGTATGTCCCCTGTACATCAATCTGCAGTACTTTCTCATCCCAAACCATTACTCGTGTCATTTCTGGGCCTTACGGGTTACAGCAGATCATTCGTCCCTGGCTACACTGATCTCACAGCTCCCCTTAGAGACCTAGTGAAAACACAGGGCATGAGAAATCTCACTGCCCCCTTGGAATGGACCAGAGAAGCTGAAGAAGTTTTTATCACTCTCAAAACAAGCGTATCCCAAGCTGCACATTTGGCACACCCTGACTACACGTTGCCATTTTAGTTGGATGTTTCTGTAACAGCACACACAGCCAATGGGGTGCTGTTTCAGAAAAAAGGGGGTACTAGGACTGTCCTTATGTACATAAGTGTAATGCTGGACAACATGGAACAAAGACATCATGAATGCACCAGACATGCAGCAGGGATGGCTAAAATAATCCAGAAAACAGCCCATGTTGTTATGGGACACTCTCTTCATATTCTCACATCACATGGAGTGGTGGCTTTTGTGAACTCAAAAACATCCACACTATCACCACTGAGACAACAGAGACTGAGCAGGGTGCTGGAATCTCCTAACATCACATACACACATGAAGGCATAAACATGGCAGACAGAATGATGTCAGGAGAACCACATGTATTTGCAGAAAAAGTTGAGTTTAATGAAAAAATCAGACCAGACCTACAAAGCACATCTCTGACAGATGCTAGAAATCTGTATACAGATGGTTGCTGTTTCAGACATGACACAGAAGGACTTAAAGCAGCTTATGCAGTGGTGCAGGACACAGGGTCGGACTTTGTGACAGTGGAAGCGGAAAGACTGACATACACACAATCAGCACAGAGAGCAGAAGTTTTGGCAGTGATAGCGGCCCTAGAATTAGGAGGACAGAAAATAAACATTTACACAGACTCAGCATATGCTACAGGAGCAGTGCATGTGGAACTAAAGCAATGGTTGAGAACAGGGTTTAGAACAGCAGGACAGAAACCCATCAAGCATGAACAGGAAATGAGAAGGTTGGCTGAAGCATTGTTACTACCACAGGAGGTGGCAGTTATTAAATGCAAAGGACACGACAATAGTAAAACCAGAATACACAGGGCAACCAGGCAGCCGACCAGGCGGCAAAGCAGTGCGCTGGTTACCAACCTAGAAACATATTGTTGTGTTCAGAAGTAGGGTGGACACCAGAACCCACCCTGGAGGAAGTGCGGAAACTACAAAAAGGGGCCTCACCAGAAGAAAAGTCAGTCTGGAAGGCGAGAGGAGGCAGTGAGGACCAAAATGGACTTTGGAGGAGTCCAGACGGACGTCCAATCCTGCCACAAGGTCTCACTACAGCAGCCTTGGAAGAAGCCCATGGCATGGGGCATGTAGGGACCACACAAATGATAAAAAATCTCAAACACTGGTGGCATCCTTATTTAAAACCAATGGCAGTGCATTGGATAAACTCATGTGAAATTTGCAGAGAGTTCATTGCCAAACCTACCCTGAAGCCAGCACCAGGGAAATTCCCAGTGGATCCTATTGCAGGGGAAGAAATCATCATTGACTATACAGATATGACTGAAAGAGTGAATGGGTTTAGATATCTGTTGGTGTGTGTGGATGCATTTACAGGCTGGCCTGTGGCCTGGCCCACAAAGAAAGAAGACAGCAAGTCTGTGGTAAAGTGTTTGATAAATCATTACATTCCCAGACATGGTTTTCCTGCCAAGATAAGATCAGACAATGGCACCCACTTTAAAAACAAGGAATTCAAAGAAGTGGAAAGGTTTTTGGAGCTCAAACATTCCTTTGGGACGGTGTATCATTCACAGTCCCAGGGAAAGGTGGAAAGAATGAACCAAACACTCAAAACCAAATTGGCTATAATCTGTGCACAGACCAAAATGAATTGGGTCACAGCCTTGCCATTAGCCTTGATGTCTGTAAGAAGCTCTGTGAATCAGAGGCATGGTCTGACTCCACATGAACTGCAGACAGGGAGACCATTTCCAGGTCCCCAAACCAGGCTACTTTTTCTAAATGAATGTGAACAGTCTATGTCTCATTGTGATTATTACAGATCTCTCCACAGTCTTGTTGCAGCATTCTCCAAACAGATTCCAGCAGAACCAGAGACCAGAGCCGGCACCACCACATCGGAAGCTGAGTGGGTCCTGCTGAAGGTGATCAAAAGGAAGTGGTCAGAACCCAGGTGGACCGGTCCATTCCAGGTCACAGAAAGAACCTCACACGCGTTGAGACTCAAGGGTAAAGGTGACACCTGGTACCACTGGAGTCAGTGTGCGACAACAGAAGCTCCACAGAGATCCCTTGCTGAGGTCCAGGAAAACCTAAGAGAAAACACCGGGAAGGAAGATCAAATTTCTCACACAACAGAAGGGGCAGAATAATCCCCAGGTGTGAGATCGCAAAGCTCTAGGTCAGTCTAACCTGAGAGCTGAAGAGAAGAAAGAACATCAGGAGAAGAGGCGGTAGTGATTGAGTTTCCCTCTCACTGAAAGTGGTAGAGTTTTCCCTCCCACTTGTAAAATACTGAATTTAAAAAAAAAAACTGAACTAAAACTTTTGTATCTCTATCAATGTCTTTTTTTACAGGTATCAAAGATTATATTACTCACAAGTATTACCAGGAATAATCATGGGGAGCCAAAGGGAAGGACCAATACCCTCTAAGGGTAGGGTCATGGGATGTTTGTGTGTCATATCGTTTTGCATTATTACAATGATTTTGGGTTTGTTTTGTGAACTTTCATTCCAGACATGCTCTGACAGCCGCCAAACTGAGCAAATATTCAACCAATAAGGGAAAAGCGGACTGGTGTATGGCTAAAAATGAGGGGATAGAGCTCAGTTATGTTTGTGGGGCCACCACCACCATTTCTTTTGACCTCTGTCTGGTAGTGAATTGCGGGAATGGCGGAACCGGGTGGGAAGGTTATGCCATTTATTTATGCATGGACAAAAGATGGTCTAAGTACTGTAAACAACGGAGGTACTCCTTGCCCAGGCCCCTACCATGTGGCTCTTGGAGTGGGGTGACTAGTTGGACGGGCTCTGGATGGACTCCTGATAAAAAGGCACTACCCGGTAATATGACAAATATCAGCATCCAGCGCGGCACGCTAGGTAGAACCATTGGCAACGGACGTAACCCCCTTATGCTCTCCATGCACGTTAACTGCATTCAACCCTCTCTAGAGTATTTTACTCTTGCTTTATGGCATTCAGGAACAGACACATGGGGACCATGACCTATATCCAGAGGACACGTGGGGTTACAATTGTATGACACAACTAACTAAGGAGGCCACACCAGTTAACTGTACCACACTAGCCAGCATTTTTCCTCCCATCCCCAATAACACCAAAACAGGACCATTT
This sequence comes from Girardinichthys multiradiatus, assembly GCF_021462225.1. NCBI lineage: Eukaryota > Metazoa > Chordata > Actinopteri > Cyprinodontiformes > Goodeidae > Girardinichthys > Girardinichthys multiradiatus. The sequence continues at coordinate 116,208 of NC_061798.1, forward strand.
ACCCCTCAAAAAGGAAATGGCACTTACACTTGTTTTAATTTTACTGCTCAAAACCCTAAAATCAATGTGGGACAGATCCCCTTAGATTGGTGTAATAGGACCGCTTCAGGCGGGGGTATTGGACGTTGGGCAAGGTCAGGACTCTACTATTATTGCGGAGACCATAGACTGCTCACTAATATCCCACAAAAGACCGTAGGATTGTGTGCCATGGTTAGGCTACAGGCACCACTGGTCCTGATAGGACCTAATATAACATCTGCCACGACCACTCATGATAAGACCAGGGCCTTAACACGTAGAAGAAGAAGGCACGTCATAAAAAGGAGCGCAGGAACCTTTGACCTGAGTCAGGGTTCCCCCACTTACATTGATGCCATAGGAGTACCTTGGGGAGTGCCAAATGAATATAAAATCGCAGATCAGGTCTCAGCAGGTTTTGAAAATATCCCAATAATTGCAGCCTTTTTCCCCAAATAAGAATGTTGACCGCATCAACTACATCCATTACAATGTTTTACATCTAGCTAACCTAACAAGGGATGCAGTAGAAGGCCTGCACAGCAAATTCATCAGTGTATAAATGCTGGTGTTAGGCTTTTTCAGAGTGAAGTGTTGATGTATTGGTGTTGATTTTGGTAGTGTCAACTCTCCACTAATGAAACATAAGAGTGTTGGTGTCAAATCACGGAGTTCACGGTATTTAACACTAATGAGTGACACTTTGAACATCCGGTTACTTGGACAGGTACCCCGCGTGAAGTAATTTGTCTGCAGCCATTTTCTCACACTCACATGGCGCATGAGAAGGAGAGACTGGTGAGTAAAATTTCACAAATAAACTACTTTTATTAAAATGTGTTTACGCTGACTCGTTTCTAAATTTGGGAACAGATTAAAATTTATTGGCATTTATAACAAGTTTTCATCACGGTTTTTTGCTAACTTTAAGCAGACCTGCCTGAAAGTTAGCGTTTATTTCATGTCATGTTAACGTTAAACTAAATTCCTCTCTAAAATATAGTTTTGAACAATTTAGGTTAAGTAGCCAATTAATTTTAAATGTCTTTTCTAAACGTCCTCGGTCGTGTAGCGGGTGTTAGGGTTAGGGGGTTAGGGGGAGTTTAATATTTAACACTGTAAGAGTTTATTAGACAACACTGTCACAGTGTTAATAATTTTAAGTCATCCTGTAGTGTTAATATTTAACACTGTAAGAGGTTATTAGACAACACTGTCACGGTGTTAATAATTTTAAGTCATCCTATAGTGTTAATATTTAACACTGTAAGAGTTTGTTAAGCAACACTGCCTAGTGTTAATAATTTTAATTAAATAAAAAGTGTTAATTTAACACTTTGCCAGTGGTTCCCATATAAACCCTGGGAAAGTGTTCATTTTAACTCTGAGGGTGTTAAATTCGCGATTTCAGATTTGCTGTGTGTCTGAACAATTGGCACCAACCTCCCTCGTGGCTGTGCAAAACCAAATGGCATTAGATATGTTGTTAGCAGAAAAAGGGGGCGTCTACGCGATGTTTGGAGATATGTGTTGCACTTTTATTCCCAACAACACTGCACCGGGTGGTGCAGTGTCAAAGGCTTTAGAGGGACTGAAGACCCTCTCCGCAACCATGCATGAACATTCTGGAATTGATAATGCCCTTGAGGAGTGGATGACGGGCATGTTTGGACACTGGAAAGGACTGATAATGTCTTTGTTGATTTCTATTACTGTGTTTTGATGGAGTTGTTCCCAGAAACTCCTGCGTGCTCGTTTGTTTTGGTAAAGCTAAGTCCTATGCTATACTGTTTTAGTAAAACTTAAATAATAAAAGGAAACACAGTTTATTTCGCCTGGCCGGGGAGACGTGTCAGCTGAGTCACCAGAGCACTTCTGACTTTTCCTCCCCAAAGACAGGGTTTTTATTCAAAAGCAAGGCGTGTACAATTACAAAGAAAAACACATATTTTTAGCTGAGTGTCTGGTTGAACTCTTACACCTGGCATTCAGCTGTCTGTTCAGACCTTCACAACATTCCTGTAATTCTACTTTTGGCTGTTATCTGAGACATGTACAGAAATATCTTCACTGGTGCCAGGCTGACCACCGCCAAGTCAGACACACACACACACACACACCTGTTTTGAGCAATCCACTAAGTTCCACAGTACATTTCATTTCACACATTATTAAACCTAACTTGAGCATAGCAATGCAGACCCTATTAAGTATTTTAAATATTTTCCAACATTTCCCCCTTTTGAAGTCAATAAGACTTCACCTTAAAATGCCCACAGATTATATTGGAAGCAACTTTAAATCTTCAGCATGGCTTCCTGCTCCTCATCATCACCGTCTACCTCTAACAGTGGCATAATGGTGGGATGCTGAGAAGCCTTCCCTTCAATAGTGGAGGTGATAAATCTTACAACCAGAGATCGGATACATGGCACGCAGCAACACCCACACGTTACCATAATAGCTACAAACACAGCAATAGAAATGAACAAACACATTATCAAACCCTTCCAGTGTCCAAACATGCCAGTCAGCCAATCTTCAAAGGGATTATCGATTCCGGAGTGCTCATGCATGGTTGCAGAGAGGGTCTTAAGTCCCTCTAAAGCCTTTGACACTGAACCATTCGGTGCAGTGTTGTTAGGAATAAAAGTGCAACACATATCTGCAAACATCGCACAGACGCCCCCATTTTCTGCTAACAACATATCTAATGCCATTTGGTTCTGCACAGCCATGAGGGAGGTTGGTGCCAATTGTTCAGACAGACCTTCTACTGCATCCCTTGTTAGGTTAGCTAGACGTAAAACATTATAATGGATGTAGTTGATGCATTCTTATTTGGGGTCACCGGGAAAAAGGCTGCAATTATGGGGATATTTTCAAAACCTGCTGAGACTTGATCTGCGATTTTATATTTATGTGGCACTCCCCGAGGTACTCCTATGGCATCAATGTATTGTGTTATCCACTGAAGCCAAAGGTTATCTTCAGTATATCCTGTGGCCATTTGGATTACCTCTATAGGTTTCAATGTGGAATAATCAAGTTCCATCACCTGGGGTTTATTTTTTGGCCTAACTGTCGGTGGGACGATAATTGTGTTGTTCTGGTGCACAGACGGTGTTTGAAAATTAACTTTTATTGGTCCCCATGTGTCTGTTCTTGACTGCCATACTGCAAGAGTAAAATACTCTACAGAGGGTTGAGTGCAGTCAACGTGCATGGAGAGCATAAGGGGGTTACGTCCGCTGGTAATGGCTCCACCTAGCGTGCTGCGCTGGATGCTGATATTTGTCAAATTACCGGGTAGTGCCTTTTTATCAGGAGTCCATCCAGAGCCCGTCCAACTAGTCACCCCACTCCAAGAGCCACATGGTAGGGGCCTGGGAAAGGAGTACCTCCGTTGTTTACAGTACTTAGACCATTTTTTGTCCATGCATAAATAAATGGCATAACCTTCCCACACGGCTCCGCCATTCCCGCAATTCACTACCAGACAGAGGTCAAAAGAAAAGGTGGTGGTGGCCCCACAAACATAACTGAGCTCTACCCCCTCGATTTTAGCCATACACCAGTCCGCTTTTCCCTTTTTGGTTGCGCGTTTGAACATTTGCTTATTTTGGCGGCCGTCAGAGCATGTCTGGAATGGAAGTTCACAAAACAAACCCAAAATCACTGTAATAATGCAAAAAGATATGACACACAAACATCCCATGACCCAACCCTTAGAGGGTTTTGGTTCTACCCTTTGGCTCTCCATGATTATTCCTGGTAATACTTGTGAGTAATATAATCTTTGATACCTGTAAAAAAAGAAATGAATAGAGATACAAAAGTTTTAGTTCAGTTTTTTTTTTTAATTCAGTATTTTACAAGTGGGAGGGAAAACTCTACCACTTTCAGTGAGAGGGATACTCAATCACTGCCGCCTCTTCTCCTGATGTTTTTTCTTCTCTTCAGCTCCCAGGTGTAGACTGACCTGGAGCCTGGCGTTCTCACCCCTGGGGATTATTCTGCTCCTTCAGTGGGGTGAGAAATCTGATCTTCTTTCCCAGTGTTTCCTCTTAAGTTTTCCTGGACCTCAGCGAGGGATCTCTGCGGAGCGTCTGTCGCTGTACACTGACTCCAGTGGTACCACATGTGAGGTTCTTTCTGTGACCTGGAATGGACCGGTCCACCTGGGTTCTGACCACTTCCTTTTGATCACCTTCAGCAGGACCCACTGAGCTTCCGAGTTGGTGGTGCCGTTTCTGGTCTCTGGTTCTGCTGGGACCTGTTTAGAGAACGCTGCAACAAGACTGTGGAGAGATCTGTAATAATTACGGTGAGACATAGACTGTTCACATTCATTTAGAAAAGGTAGCCTGGTTTGGGGACCTGGAAATGGTCTCCCTGTCTGCAGTTCATGTGGAGTCAGACCATGCGTCTGATTCACGGAGCTTCTTACAGACATCAAGGCTAACGGCTGTGACCCAATTCATTTTGGTCTGTGCACAGATTTTAGCCAATTTGGTTTTGAGGGTCTGATTCATTCTTTCCACCTTTCCCTGGGACTGTGGATGGTACACTGTCCCAAAGGAATGTTTAAGTCCCAAAAAGTTCTCCACTTCTCTGAGCTCCTCGTTTTTGAAGTGGGTGCCATTGTCTGATCTTATTTTGGCTGGAAAATCATGTCTGGGAATGTAATGATTTATTAAACACTTTACCATAGACTGTGGTATCATTTGTGTGGTCCCTACATGCCCCATGCCATGGGCTTCTTCCAAGGCTGCTGTAGTGAGTCCTGGTGGCAGGATTGGATGTCCGTCTGGACTCCTCCAAAGTCCATTTTGGTCCTCACTGCCTCCTCTCGCCTTCCAGACTGACTTTTCTTCTGGTGAGGACCCCTTTTGTGGTTTCACTACTTCCTCCAGAGTGGACTCTGGTGTCCACCCTACCTCTGAACACAACAATATATTTTTTGGTTGATACCCAGCACACTGCTTCACTGCTTGATCTGCCGCCTGATTTCCCAGTGCTACTCTGATATTGCTGCTGTCATGTCCTTTGCACTTGATAACTGCCACCTCCTGTGGTAATAGCAATGCTCCAGCCAACCTTCTCATTTCCTGTTCATGCTTGATGGGTTTCTGTCCTGCTGTCCTAAACCCTGTTCTCAACCATTGCTTCAGTTCAACATGCACTGCACCTGTGGCATATGCTGAGTCTGTGTAAATGTTTATTTTCTGTCCTTCTCCTAATTCTAGAGCCGCTATCACTGCGAAAACATCTGCTCTCTGTGCTGATTGTGTGTCTGTCAGCTTTTCCGCTTTCACTGTTACAAAGTTCAACCCTGAGTCCTCCACCACTGCATACGCTGCTTTAAGTCCTTGTGTGTCATGTCTGAAACCGCAACCATCTGTATACAGATTTCTTGCATCTGTCAGAGATGTGCTTTGTAGGTCTGGTCTGATTTTTTCATTAAACTCCACTTTTTCTGCACAGACATGTGGTTCTCCTGACGTCATTCTGTCTGCCATATTTATGCCCTCGTGTGTGTATTTGATGTTAGGAGCTTCCAGCACCCTGCTTAGTCTCTGTTGTCTCAGTGGTGATAGTGTGAATGTTTTTGAGTTCACAAAAGCCACCACTCCATGTGATGTGAGAATATGAAGAGAGTGTCCCATAACAACATGGGCTGTTTTCTGGATTATTTTGGACATCCCTGCTGCATGTCTGGTGCATTCGTGATGTCTTTGTTCCATGTTGTCAAGTATAACACTTATGTACATAAGGACAGTTCTAGTAGCCCCTTTTTTCTGGAACAGCACCCCATTGGCTGTGTGTGCTGTTACAGAAACATCCAAATAAAATGGCAACGTGTAGTCAGGGTGTGCCAAGTGTGCAGCTTGAGATAAGTTTGTTTTGAGAGTGATAAAAGCTTCTTCAGCTTCTGTGGTCCATTCCAAGGGGGCAGTGAGACTTCTCATGCCCTGTTTTTTCACTAGGTCTCTAAGGGGAGCTGTGAGATCAGTGTAGCCGGGGACGAATGATCTGCTGTAACCCGTAAGGCCCAGAAATGACACGAGTAATGGTTTGGGATGAGAAAGTACTGCAGATTGATGTACAGGGGACATACCAGTCCCTGGCTGGGAGACCACCCTGCCCAAGAAGTCCACCTGTCTTCTGCAGATTTGAAGTTTGGCCTTACTGACTTTATAGCCTGTCTTGGCCAAATGTGAAAGAACAACAGCAGTAGCCTCCAAACATTCAGTTACAGTAGGTGTGGCCAAAAGAATGTCATCAACATACTGGATGAGTGTAGTATGCGGTGGAAGTGGGCAGTCCTGTAAGGAGTCTTTAAGAACTTGGTTAAAGATTCCTGGGGAGAGCAAAACCCTGTGGCAAACGAGTGTATCGCAATCTTCTTAGCTTAAACTCATCTGGTTTTACTGGAGTATAAGAGCCAACAGAGAGTGCTTCAGAGCAAGCTGGGTCAGTTACAGACAGAGTCTTGTGATTCAGATAAGAAAGAAATTAAGTCCTTTTGTTTTTTTTGTGGAGCTGTAGGGGCGGGACAAGAGGTGAGAGCAGCCTATGGGCTGGGCAAGCCACAAACAGTTACATGCCCTTCTTTGACGTCAAGTACAGGGTACAGCCCTGTGGGAGGAGATGTAGGAGGGGGAGGAGGCTGAGCAGACGGTGGGGGAGGTGCATAGGGTGGTGGTTTGTCAGCTGTTTCCTTATTCCTGTCAGTGTGTGGTTCTGTATGTGTGGTGTCAGGTTTATCAAACATTGCATATTTTTCTCCTTGCCACATTAAAACCATCTGAGACCAGAATGTCTCATTTTTTGCTGCCTTGTCCCTTGTCTCTTTAAACTTGCCTTTAAACCAACCACTGTCTTTGCTTTTCTCTTCTGCCAACTCCTTTTCTTTTTTAGCTTTCTTCATGTTCAGCCAAAACCATCTGCCAACACTCTTTCTGGTTTTTTCATCTATACCATCTTTCTCCACTTCCTCTTGTATTTTCTGGTTCATTTTCTTAATCAACTTTTCAGCCTGTTTTTCCTCTTGAGTCTGCTGCACCAATTGTCTTACAACATACACCTGTTCCTTAAACGTTTTCCAAACCGGTGCCTCTGCACCCCAACATGAGTCATTTTACTCCCTGTCAAACTCTCCGTCCATCTTTCACACACTTGTGGCCAACCGGAACGTATGGCACGCTATGTCCCGAGCTTCCGGTCTAATTGAGAATTATTCTAATCAATTCTAAAGACACCACAAGTGTTTCAGTCATTCATACAAAACAGCAATCGGTTATCTGTCCTTCTTAACACCGCGAGGTTCGCCAGACAGATAACTGCATTCACACAACAACAATGAGAGTTTTGCTGACCGCAGCGCTCCTCTCCACTCAAACTATTTCTCACTCACTCCTCCTGACAACGTCTGTATCACAGATTATATTTTCCGTGAACAGCTCATGTATTTTTATGTGTTTGTGTTTTGTGCAACTTCTATTTTTTCTGGAATGCACTAAATGCCGTACAGTTATGACTAGTCTTGCTGAATCATCCTATTTTCAGCTCATAGTTTCTCATGCTGGTCTTGCTACAAATGTCATTTATATTTCACAGTCATGCTCTCACTGTTACTGGTCTTACAGATTCATACAACCTGTTCACAGTAACTAATTTGCTTCACAGGACTTATAGTATGTGCTTTATGTATTATTACATCTGTAATCTGGTTTTATCGAGGCAGAACTCGCATAAAACACAACATTCACACCCTTGTGTTTTTGCCTGGTCTCAGCTTCTGACTCCTTTATACAATGAACAACCTTCCTAGGGACTCTAACCCTATTTTTAAAGGACTCAAACCTTAAGAAAACTGTTTACACTTCGGAGGTCCCCACCCTCCGGGACTTCAACCCAGCAAAATCATGAATTCTCGTCAGAAAACATGTGGAGTTGCCAAACTCAGGAAACACACGGGCCTCGAACCTTTATTCTGAGGGACTCTGACCCTTTAGTTCAAAAAACACTTCTCATTTTGCTTTTCGTGACCTCTTTTACAGTACCTTAATGCATTACTTTACACGTGTTAAATTTAGCAGAACATTTCACTTACTCAGACCTCTGACACCAAGAATTTAGGCCTATCGACAATGCCAAAAGCGCAGAGTTCGTTTAAACAGGTTTCTGCTTACCTTGTAAGAAGTGCGGGGGTACCCCGGTGTCAGAGTCTTTTGGTGAAGTTCTGATTTAGCCGAAAGTCCTCGCTTTTCCCAAAATCACGTCGGGGTCACCAAGTTGATGGAGTTGTTCCCAGAAACTCCTGCGTGCTCGTTTGTTTTGGTAAAGCTAAGTCTTATGCTATACTGTTTTAGTAAAACTTAAATAATAAAAGGAAACACAGTTTCTTTCGCCCGGCCGGGGAGACGTGTCAGCTGAGTCACCACAGCACTTCTGACTTTTCCTCCCCAAAGACAGAGTTTTTATTCAAAAGCAAGGCGTGTACAATTACAAAGAAAAACACATATTTTTAGCTGAGTGTCTGGTTGAACTCTTACACCTGGCATTCAGCTGTCTGTTCAGAACTTCACAACATTGCTGTTATTCTACTTTTGGCTGTTATCTGAGACATGTACAGAAATATCTTCACTGGTGCCGGGCTGACCACAGCCAAGTCAGACACACACACACACACACCTGTTTTGAGCAATCCACTAAGTTCCACAGTACATTTCATTTCACACATTATTAAACCTAACTTGAGCATAGCAATGCAGACCCTATTAAGTATTTTAAATATTTTACAACAGTTTGTAGCTATTATGGTGACATGTGACAAAGAAAACAAATCATAAACAAAACTCAAAAATCCTGCTGCCTCTCCTGAGTGGCTTCTGCACTTCTAGCTGCCCTGTTACCAGTCTGGTACAGGTGGGCGATCGTAGGAAGCTCCTCTAGAAATATGTTTAGAAACAGGAATTCTAACCTGCTGGAAGTTAGGCTTCCATAGTCCATGGTATACCCAAACAAAACAAAAACTATAGTGTTTGACTTAATGAGAAATTAAGATAAGAAACTTGACTCCAAACTGGACTTTGTTCCACATAGTGTTTCAAAGGGAAGACACACATAATTTTCCTTAATTTGGCTATTTAAAGTTTGAGAGTTGGGTAGAAAATTATTACTAGAACCCCTCTTTAATAATCCAAATGCTGATAAATGTTCCAATATTTTATGATTTAATAATCTGAAATTACCTTGTGTACCTTTGTACTCCTATGTATTCTTTTAATCTTTAAACCCTAAGAAATCAAACAAGGAGCCTTTATTTCTTTTCTTTTCCTAAAATGAAGGATTTTCTTTATCCCATTATAAAAATCCTAACCTTGGTTCCAAAACAAAACTCTTCAACCCCAATCTGTGTCCCCAGAGTAGACACTTTGAGTATTATTGCATTTCAAAGCCACCAAATGACTGGAACCCATCATTGGCTTAGATCTATTTTAATAGGTAATCGGTCTACTTTTAATTAAGTATTATAATTTTATGGACCCAAAATCTATGGCTTACGGGCTTCAGGAGTCCAGGAACCACAGGTTGAGTACTCCTGCATTGAACAATGATGTTAGCTCTCTGCAGAGATTGAAGGATTGGCTAAATATTCCCAGACCTGTTAGTGTATTATTTCTGCTTGGACAATAATCAGATTTAAAATTATGAGTTCACAGCTCTTAATTTACCTCAGATCATATTTGCTCCTAACCCAGTTAATAAGAAGCTTCAGACAAACATTATGCTAAAAAGCCAAAAACAAACAAAAATACAGATGTGTTTTAAAATAAAGAAAAAGCATGCTTAAAAAATGTGGTACTGTGGTGGGAAATAATTCCACAGTTCTGAAGGCCTTTTCTATGCAGAGTCTTTTAGGGAACATGAGATTAGTTTAATTTTTGTGTGGTACCACTGTCCAATCAGAATCTTTCTTACCTTCAAAAATAACCAAATTTGTTTTCATTCTCATTTTAAAGGTTTGTTTTACCAAGGAAAATGTGTTTAACAAAACCAATTACTCTCAAAAGTTTAAAATGTTTAAAAGGCCAGTTATATCTTAGAAAACAACAAGTGTTTTAATATTTCTATGCAACACAGAACTGATTAGGTGTCCTTTCCTTCCCCAAAGGGAGAAAAAAGAACCTGCAGAACCAAGCCTTTCATAGTTTTTGTCAGGACCTGATATAAGGTACAGTGTAAATAAACACGCTGCATGAATCAGAAGAGGGAAGAAAAAAAAACTAATATAACCTCTTCCCAGCAGCTGCTGTGAAAAACAATGAATTTGTACTTTCCATGAGCGTCAGTTAGCACTTGCAGACAAAACCTACAGCAAACTGTAAGTACTGTGTCAGAGACTGTATGAAGACCATCTGCAGTAAAACTAAGCCTGTTTTAATGAGTTCTCTACCCGTTAGATTTATGGGATACAAACTCTGACAACAGAAAATAATACCTGAAGGAGAAACCCATCAGGTTTTACGCATGCAATGGGTTTTGAAAATGCTCCTTCATGAGATCTGTCCTGAGAATGACATAGAAACACATGGTTACTGCTGAGTTTTGGAGATGTTGTAACTTCCTCTGCATTTTAATAACTTTTAATAACTAGAATAATTGACCCTGAATATTCCATGACGAAAGAGAACTTGTTTCTCTAAAATAATTAACTGGAAAGTATCAAATGAGCTAAGTTATCACCCTTTTGAAGATACTTTTCTAACCCTAAAATAATATTTTAACCCGCTATATCTGTCAACGTCAAGCAAGCATCACATGAGCAACGGTTAATAAGCGTTCTTCATTGCAGAAAATAGGAAAATATTTATGCAAATGTGTGTGTGTTTGTACATTACCCCCATCAGTTTCTTAATCGCTCCAGAGTCAGACTGTCATGGCACACAGTCCTCTATCAGTCCAAAAACAACCCAGGCCATTCCCAGGTCTGTTGGTGAGACATTCACTCCTTCATTGTCCACTTTAACTTCTCCAGGACGGAGAAAGAAGAAACTTTGCTCCGGCCTGTTTCTCTTCTGCCCGCATAAGATGTGCTTTCAATATAAATCCAGTGTATCGCTCTTCTGGCTCTGGCAAACAGCATGGATCGTTGTCCATCTCAGTGGGTTTGGGGCCAGACATCTTCTGAGTTTCGTTCTGGTGGAAACTCACACTGTGATTTGCAGCAGACAGGCAGGCAGGCAGGCAGGCCCTCTCTCTTTCAGGCCATGATGAAGAAGCGTCTCTGGTGGAGTAGCCATGGGAAGGGCAGGTTTCTAAATCTAGACACAAAAACGCAGATGTTACACTCAAATCCCATACATGTATGTATGTATGTATGTGTGTGTGTGAGAGAGGCAGATGAGAAGTTTAGTATAGGTTCAGATTTTGCACACAGAAATATTATCAGTCAGTCAGTCAGTTGTCCACCATAACATGCACTATACTCCTTTCTTTTCCGACAGATCGCAATATTTAAGACAAACAAAACTTCCTGCAGGAAAGTTTTAACTCTTTAACACCTTAATTGATGCACTCTGTGCTTTTTAATCTTTTTCTTATGTTTTTTATTTTTCTCATCTCCATCCATCAACTGTTTTACTTGAAACTATTTAAACTATTTAACTGATTTACACTCAAACTTCCACTCTGTGAAAAACCAAACTTATCTTCCCAAATTGAAGCATATTTAACACAATCATCCCCACCTTTTCCTTTAATTGTTTAGGATATGATGGTTAATGTGTAATAAAATAAAAAAAAAAATAATAATATACATTATATCATACAGAGCAACTTCTCACCCAGAAACTATCTGTGTAGTTATGCTGCTATAGGCTTAGGCTGCTGGAGGACATAACGGCCACTTTCACCCTCTTCGCTACATTCTCACACTACTCTCCAATTTTGCATTATTTGCTGTTATTTCAGCTTTTAACTTTGTTCTTTCTTTTCTCTTCCTAGAAGCTACACCTGGCCTGGCTCTGTGTCTGCCTGTGACACCTTTCTGGAGAGGGGAATCGTCCGAGCTTCTGTTGGCAACAACTTAATGCTCACCTTCTACCAATGACCCACATAGCCCTGTCTTTTAGTGTTTAACCCTTTCTCTCTCCTAGACATGGAAATTGACTGAGCTTTTACTGTAACTAACTCTATGTGCTTTCTTTCAGACTCTAGACTTGAAAACTGGCTCAGAGTTTATCTGTTCTTTCTTTCTAGGTGAAACGACTAAAGGAGCTACATCCATTAATATTTACTTTTCCTTCCCATAGAAAGTACTTCTGGATCAGTGCTTCTTTGTTCTCTTTGTGTCTCTGCTCTGTTCTCTCAAACCCCCAGTCGGTCGTGGCAGATGGCTGCTCACACTGAGCCTGGTTCTGGTTCTGCTGGAGGTTTTTTCCTGTTAAAAGGGAGTTTTTCCTCTCCGCTGTCGCTACATGCATGCTCAGTATGAGGGATTGCTGCAAAGTCAACGCCAGTCATTGTCCACTGTCTCTACATGCTCATCCGGGAGGAGGGAATGCTGCAAGTCAGTGACTGGATGCAATCTGCTGGGTTTCCTTATATAGAAAAACGTTTTATCCAATTTGAATAAAAAGCTAACTCCGACTGCACTGTTCAATTGTTAGGATTAATTGGAATGTATGTACCTGACTGTTGTGAAGTGCCTTGAGACAACATGTGTTGTGAATTGGCGCTATATAAATAAACTGAATTGAATTGAAATGAAATTATATTTGTAGACAAATAGTTCGGATCCAATCGGCCAGAAGCCGCAGGCAGGCACTAGGACTCCCCTCCGTAAAATGGAGGTGGACTGAGGACAACGTCTCAGGCTGGCCAGGCGACCGTGTCCCCTCCTGCGGTCTCCTCTGGCACGTTAGATCAATTATAGTATGAATGTCCCAGATAAAAGGTCACTGGCATGAGACTTATGGGGAGGACATTAACACGCCCTTCTACTGCGACTAGTTCACAGCGGTGTTAATTTTCTGGAATGAAATCCGACCTGAATCCCCAAAGTCACCAGTACGTAGTTTTAATCTGGGCAAAAGAAAACACAGGACCAACAGAATCTTGCTATGATTCTTCCAAAAATGTTTAGTCCTCCAAACACACACAACAGCACTCACACAGTTAGTATTTTGACATATTTGTGTCCCTTCAGCAATATGTATGGTCGACCTAGCTTAGTTTATGAGCTCCCTTATTATGCAACATTTAATTTCATTTCCTTCCGGCGAAATGCTACCAACCAAATTATCCAGTTCCCTTACGGCGGAACTACCTAGTTGTTTCTGATCTCCTTGCGGCGAGATCCTACCAAATTTATCGCTATTTCCTTTCGGCGAAATAATACCTATCCAGTTGCTGTCTCCTTACGGTGAGACACTACCAACAACTTTTTCTTATCTTAGCTCTTATTCTATTTTAAAACTGTCTCACCTCGGAGTTGACTTCTTGGTGTCTCTCTGGATCCTCGGAGAGTCACTGTTAAAGCAAAGAAAATAAGGTTATTGAAATCTCTCCGCTCGAAGGACCAAGTTAATGTTAGGTATTAATTAGTCAACTCAGAGGCAAGAACGATACAGAGTCAGTTTTACTTGCAGCAAGGGTAGCTCACTTTGCAGTGCAGACTACAAAGTGTTGGCACCCCTCTCTCTTTATTTATACATGCTGGTTCACACACAGTTCAACAAACATTCAGGGTGTGTGTGTGTGTGTGTGGGGTCAGAAAGGTTAGGGTTCACGTGTCTTGATTTTAAACAGAGAGGGAGTGGGGACCTGGTTCGAACAGCCCCTAGATGTTGCTGATAAAAGCATAACTCACTCCTGTCCCCCATCTCCTTTTCTGTGGTATGTGGGAGGGAAAAGCACTTTGTCCAGACATGAGTGATAAACAATACAAATGTTTTCAAACCCTAACACTTATGTATAGCGCCTTGAGTGCCTTGTTGCTGAAAAGCGCTATATAAATAAACTTGACTTGACTTGAGAGTTCCATTACTAACTCCAAAGTGCCAGGAGGAGGAATGGAAATCATTTGGGCGAATCCTTGTGAAGGGTTTTCAGGAGCATGGCTATTTCCCTAGCCATCTTGCACCAGCTTTCACAGTGGTATTAGTTTTTGGGGAGCAATCAGTGTCGCCTAATGTACAATTTGAGTCACTCCTTTTGTACATAAGTCCAGAAGATAGGAATCTTGTGAACAAGGCTTTGATGGAGGATCTTCTTGGTGAAGAGCATGAGGAACTGCTTGATCTAATAGATCGTACTGGTGCAAAATGTCTCCCAACAAGAGAAGGGTTTAAAAGCTCTGCTTTTAAATATTACCCATAAGCCATTAATCATTCAACAGGCAAAGCATGCACTTGAAAAAAGGTCAGACGTTGCACGAACAACATTTGCACATGCCTTTAGGACACAGAAGATCATTCAACAAATGCATGACAACATGAAACCTACAGCAAGAAAGGTTCTGAAGTTAGTGGATGCAAGTCCTGCAACACAAGCTGAAAGCCCGAATCTCAGGTACTTACAGCAGTACATCAGAGGACTGGATCAGGCAGGCCTCAGAAAGTTTCTGCGATTTACCACTGGCTCAGATGTGCTTTGTGTTAACAAAATTTAAATTCTCTTCACATCTTTAAATGGAGTAGCATGGCAGCCAGTTGCACATACATGTGGTCCAGTCCTGGAGCTACCTTGGACATATTTGTCTTTTCCAGAGCTACGTATGGAGTTTTATAATATACTGAGCCGCAACTGTTGCTATGTCATGGACATTGCATAAGATTGTAAGTAAAGTTCCTCTTAGTATCTTTTCATGGAGAAGGTACAAATTTTGCAATGGAAAAAATTTGTAATCTAAGATGTTTTGGTGCAGGTAATAGCACTATGTAACACATTTCAGAAGAAAACACAATTTGACTCAGGAAAATAAAAACATGACTATGTCAGGAACATATACAAAGGCAATGTGCCACAGCAGAATCACTTAGCTTTTGTTGTCAAAAAGAGCAAAAAGGTTATAGAGAAATAGTACCGGTTAAAAGTTTACTCTCAACAACATTGTGAAAGACTTTTTCAGAAGTTTCAGAGTTTAAATTAATGCTCTTGATATAATGCTTCTATAAGTTACACTATTTGAAGCATATGTGTTAAAGCTCACTTTTTTACATTTTTCTTTCTTCTTATTTTATTTTATTTTTCTTTCAGAATTTATAGTAAAATATGTAAATGGATTAATCACAATAATGTCCTGATTTACAACAAATACTTTTTTTTTACTCCTTTTTAATGTAGGTGAAAGTATTTTCTCATGTTTTCAAATTTGAGGTTTGTGTATTTACCTTTAAAATGTACATGCATAATGTTCTAGTTTTTTTGGTGGAGGTAGAGAATCTCCTTCCTAGAGGATATTTCAGAGTACTTGTTAAATGCACTTTTTATGTATTTCTGTCAGGTGGATGTGGCAAAATTAATGAATATTGGTACATCAACCCTAACCCTAAGGAAAAACAGACTGGTTGGTTTGATCACAAAAATACTTTATTTTGTAATGGACTTTACCAGAGATTGTTCATTAAAAACATACATGTTTAACATAAGCGTTGCTACTTTATTATTCAACTCATTTCACCATATCCAGATCAAAACAATCAGTTTATAATTCTGATCTCAGTGTTCAGTCACAGAGAACTATGAGAGTCTTGCTTTTATAAATCTTTATAAGGATGCCCTGAATGTATACGGAGTAGTGTTGTGGTTTATAAATGGTATCCTATTTAAATAGGTTGTTTCCTGTATGATACAATTTACAAGGCAAAAGTGAATTTCAAAAAAGTATTTACTTCTCAAAATATGATGAACGTTTCAGGGAGGGTGAGTGAAGCTCTGTTTGCTTCTGGTTAATGTTCTAATATACAGTACAGACCAAAGGTTTGGACACACCTTTTCATTCAAAGAGTTGTCTTTATTTTCATGACTATGAATATTGTAGCTTCACACTGAAGGCATCAAAACTATGAATTAACACATGTGGAATTATATACTGAACAAAAAAGTGTGAAACAACTGAAAATATGTCTTATATTCTAGGTTCTTCAAAGTAGCCACCTTTTGTTTGATTACTGCTCCGCACACTCTTGGCATTCTGTTGATGAGCTTCAAGAGGTCGTCACCTGAAATGGTTTTCACTTCACAGGTGTGCCCTGTCAGGTTTAATAAGTGGGATTTCAAGCCTTATAAATGGGGTTGGGACCATCAGTTGTGTTGTGCAGGAGGTGGATACAGTACACAGCTGATAGTCCTACTGAATAGACTGGTCATCGTTACTTTAAGAAATGAAGGTCAGTCAGCCCAAACAATTGGGAAAACTTTGAAAGTGTCCCCAACTGCTGTCGCAAAAACCATCAAGCGCTACAAAGAAACTGGCTCACATGAGGACCACCCCAGGAAAGGAAGACCAAGAGTCACCTCTGCTGCGGACGATAAGTTCATCCGAGTCACCAGCCTCAGAAATCGCAGGTTAACAGCAGCTCAGATTAGAGAACAGGTCAATGCCACACAGAGGTCTAGCAGCAGACACATCTCTAGAACAACTGTTGAGAGGAGACTGTGTGAATCAGGCCTTCATGGTAAAATAGCTGCTAGGAAACCACTGCTGAGGACAGGCAACAAGCAGAAGAGACTTGTTTGGACTAAAGAACACAAGGAATGGACATTAGACCAGTGGAAATCTGTGCTTTGGTCTGATGAGTCCAAGTTTGAGATCTTTGGTTCCAACCACCGTGTCTTTGTGCGGCGCAGAAGAGGTGAACGGATGGACTCTACATGCCTGGTTCCCACCGTAAAGCATGGAGGAGGAAGTGTGATGGTGTGGGGGTGCTTTGCTGGTGACACTGTTGGGGATTTATTCAAAATTGAAGGCATACTGAACCAGCATGGCTACCACAACATCTTGCAGCGGCATGTTATTCCATCTGATTTACGTTTAGTTGGACCATCATTTATTTTTCAACAGGACAATGACCCCAAACACACCTCCAGGCTGTGTAAGGGCTATTTGACCAAGAAGGAGAGTGATGGGGTGCTGCGCCAGATGACCAGGCCTCCACAGTCACCGGACCTGAACCCAATCGAGATGGTTTGGGGTGAGCTGGACCGCAGAGTGAAGGCAAAAGGGCCAACAAGTGCTAAGCATCTCTGGGAACTCCTTCAAGACTGTTGGAAAACCATTTCAGGTGACTACTTCTTGAAGCTCATCAACAGAATACCAAGAGTGTGCGGAGCAGTAATCAAAGCAGAAGGTGGCTACTTTGAAGAACCTAGAATATAAGACATATTTTCAGTTGTTTCACACTTTTTTGTTCAGTATATAATTCCACATGTGTTAATTCATAGTTTTGATGCCTTCAGTGTGAAGCTACAATATTCATAGTCATGAAAATAAAGACAACTCTTTGAATGAGAAGGTGTGTCCAAACCTTTGGTCTGTATTGTATGACCCACCATATACTTGCTATCATACAGAAAAATAATCATAGACAACGTAAAGCTTGGCAGCAAAACTGTCAAAGTTGTGCACATCATGATAAAACCTGTAGGTACATGTAAGGGTAATAAGGACAGCAATTGTAAGAACAGAAGTTGATGAAAAGCGGGGAACTGTTTCTTTTCTTTTTTTTTCATGTCTTTTTTTTGAGTGCTTGTCCTTCATGCTTAGGGGGGTCTGCTAGTTCCTATCTCCTACTGTCTGCAGGAAAGAGGTGGGGTCACCCCGGACAGATCATAAATCCATCACAGCAGAAACATTTATTTTTTTTATAATCAAATATCACAAATCTCACAGTCTTTAACAAATGCATGCTCTTAAAAGAAGTATAATTCAATTGCTTCATCTGGTTTTGATGGTGCATGCAGAAAGTTTTCTGTCATCAAAAGTCAGGATAGTTCAAACACAGTCTCATCACATGTGTATGGACCTCTCTGAAGACATTGTCTTTTGCAAGTTTCCACTGCTTGCTCGGTAACTTGCTTCAGATGATCTTGTCCACCAAAAAGCCATGGAAAGGTATACATCATGTAGGGTCGGCCACTTGGAGCAATTGCATGCCTACTATGACGAATAATGTGGATGTTCCATAAGTGAATCACTTTTTGGAGTTCTTCCTGAAAGACAAGAAAAGAAACATGTTAGTAAAGTACATATTTCATATTTAAAAGCACATTACTTCTCAAATATAGTATCTCTTTTTTCACACATACCTAAAATATATTTAAACAGGTTAAAAGAACCAGCTGCTTGTCCAAGAAGTTACCAGCAAAGTAATCTGAATCTCATCTAATCTAACCCTAACCCTAACCCTGGATCCTATGATGAAGCAATTTTCAGAATAGATGTCATCATGATCAAGGCGTAAAAATCTTTGAATGTCTTCTGTCCCTATGTCTCTGTCCCTATGTCTGTACGAATTCTGGCTCCAGTGCCCCCTCTTTTCTCAACTTCCGAAACAAAATATCCAGCAATACCTTTTGGATAACTGTTTGTTGAGTATGTGTGAAGCCAAATAACAATCCTAGAAAACCCATCCACAGCTCCATTTACACAAATTCCATATGGCTTCAGTTTATCATAGGAATCCACATGCCAGACAAAGTTTGGTCCAGGATTGTGGTGTAGTCGACGCCTGAGACGATTACCTTGTCTCAACTCCACACCTCTAGGATCCAGAATTTTCAAAAAATGTCTTACTGTGTTCTGGGTAACAACAAATCCCTCCTGTATGCATCTAAGGTGTTGCAGTTTGTATCCATGAAGTTTGCCATATGTTTGCAGCTGTCCCATAAGAAATAATGCAACATCAAGGAAGTCACTTTGGTTTTTTCTTCTGTGAAGCCTCAGTGTTGACAAAATCCTTTGAAGTGTCCGTAGGCTCATCACTATTCCATCAACAGTGCTAAGTGAGAGCAGTATTTCTTTATAGTAGTAAGTCATCTATTCAAATACTGCAATTACAAACACAGAGAAGTAAAAAAAACATTGAACTGTTTGTTCCCCAAATCTAGCATGTTCTTTCTCACAGGTCTCTATGAATGAAAGCTCTTAAAAATAGCTACAGGTGAATTACTTCATCTGGGGTGGTTGAAGGAAATTATTTGCAAGAAAGTGAGAATACTGTCTTCACATGTATTGTGGAAGAGTGCAGCCTTACTACTGAGCTAAAAGCAATTAACACAAAATTCACAGTCTTCTCTCTTCCCAGCCTTCACGGGGGGAACTTTATTTCTTACAACGCACAAAACATCTTCATCAAAAATTCCAGAAGTTCACTACCGTCACTTTTTACAGGGCGTTTTTTATACAGATACAAAGCATTGGTGTGTATGGGGTCCTCTTGACCAACTGAAATCACCATACTCGTTTACGTAAAACTTTTGGCATCCACATTGATTCTCAATCACAGTTCCCAGAATACAATCCAGCAAAACATCTGCAGGAAATCAGACTGATCTACGTGACAGTTTGCACCATAACAATTTCATCACTTATCGGGACCGCTGAACTCTGTCAAAGCGACCTGGCAGGATTCAGGATATCATAATTCTTTCCAGCCTACAAGTTTGCTTCTACAATAACAAGTCCATCAGTCATTCCTCATGCCAAGAACCTTTCCTCTTCACAGAATTCATTTTACATATGCTAAGAACAATAATAACACTTCTAACCTAACAAACAAAGCTTTAAGGTTCCACAGTATGTGGTCTTCTCTGAAGACAATCAGTTTTGCAAGCTTCAACTGCTTTCATAGAAACAGGTCTAAGATGATCTTGTCCACCAAACAGCTGTGGAAGTGTGTGCATCATCTAGGGCCGACCCCTTGGAGCCACTGCATTTCTGCTGTCACGAATCATGTGGGTGTTCCACAAGTGGGCCACATTCTGAACTGTTCCAGAGAATTTGAAAGTCCTTTATTATTCCTTTATCTGTTAAAGAATAATATGATGTTACACCTTTAAATATCCAGCTGTGAAATCCGGTGTCTATTTGATTGGGCTTAAAATCAGGGTCGTACGCACACCATCTCATGATCTTCAAATTCTCATGTAATTTATATTCATCTTTAACATTTGACCAAGATTTTAATGATGACTCCAGCCATGGATTTTCAATCACATTAAGGATATTTCAAAAGTCTATTTCCTAATATTGCCTGGGTTAAGGTTAGACTTTATCAGTTTATTATTTTACTTAGTACCCCTACACATAGCCCATTATAAAATGTCCAAACTCCACACTCAGTAGTTTATTCTAACCTCCCCAACAACCCCGCACCATTCATAACCCTTTGTGAAATGCCTTGAGATGACATCTGTTGTGAATTTGCTCTCTCTATATATATAACTGAATTGAATTGCCTAGTCCCCCGTTCCAGTTGAATTGAATTTGGTAGGTATCCATTTATTTTTATCCGGGCAGTTGGTGTTGCATATAATGCTACAATTGTTTTTATAAAATTACCATGAAAGCCAGTTCGCTCAAGTACTTTATATAAAAAGCTCCAGCTCACAGAATCAAAGACCTTCTGTGCATCAAGACTAACCAAAGCTGCTTGAATCTTCCATTTTTTCATATGGCTCATTATGTGTAGGGTGGGCCTTATATTATCGTGTGTTTGTCTCTGCGACATGAAGCCCATTTGGTCAGCATTAACAAGATTTGGTAAGACTGTCTCTAATCTTTTTCCTTGAATTGATGTAAATAATTTTTAATTAATGTTGAGAGCAGAAATGGGTCTAAAGCAGCTACAATTAAATGGATCTCCATCTTTTAGGGCCAGGTGATGTATTCATTTGGCATCGCACAGGACAGCTCTCTCTCAGTTATTTCAGCCACATGTGTTTTATTTTGATGTTCGGACAAGGTAGGTAAATTTAATTGTTTCAAAAAATTGTTTATCAGTTGATCATCTTGTGATTTCGGTTGTGTATAACCGCCTATAATAATCTTTAAAAACGCTATTAATTTGTGATTGCTTATACACCCACCTTTTCAAAATTGGATGTTTTATTTTAAGTATTGTATTATCTGCTTGTTGTTTTTGTAATTTACTTGCGAGTAATTTGGCAAATCTCGAACCCGACTCATAGTACTTTTGTTTTGTGTAAATAATCTTCTTTCATATTTCCAGTTGGTACATTGAGTTTATTCTATTTCTTAAAAGTTTCCACTTGATATTAAGCTCTCGGTTCGGATTTTGATTTTCTTCTGCAGGGAATTTTGAAAGGCACATTTTGATGAGTCAAGCCTTGAATTAAGTCTCATGTTCCAATCTCCCCCACAAATAACAACACCATCTGCTTGCATCATAAACTCAAAACGTTTTCTATAAAATGTAAAACAGCTGGGGGGGGGAGCATATACATTTAATAGCGCTATAATGACACCATCTATTTTTCCAGATATTATTGAATATCCCCCCTCCTTGTCCTTAACTTCAGAAATCAATTCAAATCGAATCCTGTGAAATGTTTAAGTGCGACCCCTCTACTGTGACCCGTTCCATAGGATGAATAATATACTTTAGAAAAACCCATTCTTCTCAATTCTCATGCTTAGCAGAATTAAGATGTGTTTCTTTAAGCATGGCAATTTCAACATTCTCCTTTTTTAATATATTTGGATAGTATCTTGTTTTGTTTTGTTGGATTCAGAACCCCACTGACATTATATGAAGCAAATGTTTGCAACCCCTTAACTATGAACATTAGAACTCGAACAATACAGAAACGTAAAGTCTTCAGATCTGACATTTGAACAAATAAGCCTTATGTAGAGGGTATACTTCCATTACAGATGTTCTAAAAAAAAGAATCTTAGATGAGCTTACAATGTTAGAGCTCAAATTGGGGGAGAGCCTGCTCCGTGCTACGCGCCCACTGAGATGGTTGTATTGTGTCACTAACCATTAAGTAGTGTCCATGTCCGACACAATCCCCCACAATGTGAATCAGGAGAAAAAGAGGGGAACACAAACAAAAACAACTAAATAGCTTTCGCCTTTAACTCAAAAGCTAATAATTAGTGATAATAATTACTCATCTGTAAAAGTCTGTCGTCTGAATTCTTGTAGTTTTTCCGCCACCCGGCACTTCTATCAGTGTTGACAGTCTAATTCTCGCAAACACACTCAGACTTATATATTTGCACCATCAAGATTCCACCGTACCCTTTCTAAATCTTTACTTATGTGTGTGTTGCTTACCCCTGCTGAGGTTTTTTGTACCATTTCAGACTGTATTCTGCTAAGAATAGAGCCTGAAATATGATTTTTTTCCCCTCCTATCTTACTTAATAAATAAATGTGTGACTTCCTTACTTTTCATAGATTTTCAGATTTCTCAGGATTACCAGCGAAAGCCAAATATTATTATTGGAAAATTTGGACTACAGCTGTTTTTACACCAATGACCATAGATTTTTAGATTTCTTAGAAGGATTCTATTACAACAATTTCATACCAGTGAAAGCCAAACATTATTAGTATTTTAAAGTTTGGACCTAAACTGTTTTATACCAGTGACCCAGCTTCTCTACTTAGACTTCAGTGAGTGCCCATGACTGTTACTATTTGAATGATGGGACCACAGCTGCCTTATACCAGCGACCTCAAGGATTAATATTATCATTTTTCTTCTAGCACAGGATGAATTCCTAACAACAGAGGACTTAATGATCTAATTACCTCTATTAGAAAGATTGGATTAGAACCAGCTCTTACCAGTAAACTCCCAAGGATTATTAATGTCATTTGATTTGTTTTTCTGTGTTTTATTTTGTTTCATTGTAATGTTTTTCCTCATGTACAGCGCTTTGAGTGCCTTGTTGCTGAAAAGCGCTATATAAATAAACTTGAATTGGCTGTGCTCGACACGTTTCTTAATGATAGCCGGTGGGTAATGGTCCACGTAGAATCGTTTGTTGTCATAAAAAACTTGCTTCTTTTGCCATGACTTTCTCTTTAACTCTGAAACTTGTAAACTTGGCAATCAATGATGGAGCGAGGCTTAGATGAATCAGCAGGTTTGGGTCCTTACAGGTCCTTCTCAAAACATTAGCATATTGTGATAAAGTTAATTATTTTCCATAATGTCATGATGAAAATTTAACATTCATATATTTTAGATTCATTGCACACTAACTAAAATATTTCAGGTCTTTTATTGTCTTAATACAGATGATTTTGGCATACAGCTCATGAAAACCCAAAATTCCTATCTCACAAAATTAGCATATTTCATCCGACCAATAAAAGAAAAGTGTTTTTAATACAAAAAACGTCAACCTTCAAATAATCATGTACAGTTATGCACTCAATACTTGGTCGGGAATTCTTTTGCAGAAATGACTGCTTCAATGCGGCGTGGCATGGAGGCAATCAGCCTGTGGCACTGCTGAGGTCTTATGGAGGCCCAGGATGCTTCGATAGCGGCCTTTTGCTCATCCAGAGTGTTGGGTCTTGAGTCTCTCAACGTTCTCTTCACAATATCCCACAGATTCTCTATGGGGTTCAGGTCAGGAGAGTTGGCAGGCCAATTGAGCACAGTGATACCATGGTCAGTAAACCATTTACCAGTGGTTTTGGCACTGTGAGCAGGTGCCAGGTCGTGCTGAAAAATGAAATCTTCATCTCCATAAAGCTTTTCAGCAGATGGAAGCATGAAGTGCTCCAAAATCTCCTGATAGCTAGCTGCATTGACCCTGCCCTTGATAAAACACAGTGGACCAACACCAGCAGCTGACACGGCAACCCAGACCATCACTGACTGTGGGTACTTGACACTGGACTTCTGGCATTTTGGCATTTCCTTCTCCCCAGTCTTCCTCCAGACTCTGGCACCTTGATTTCCGAATGACATGCAGAATTTGCTTTCATCCGAAAAAAGTACTTTGGACCACTGAGCAACTGTCCAGTGCTGCTTCTCTGTAGCCCAGGTCAGGTGCTTCTGCCGCTGTTTCTGGTTCAAAAGTGGCTTGACCTGGGGAATGCGGCACCTGTAGCCCATTTCCTGCACACGCCTGTGCACGGTGGCTCTGGATGTTTCTACTCCAGACTCAGTCCACTGCTT
Source organism: Girardinichthys multiradiatus (assembly GCF_021462225.1). Taxonomy (NCBI): domain Eukaryota; kingdom Metazoa; phylum Chordata; class Actinopteri; order Cyprinodontiformes; family Goodeidae; genus Girardinichthys; species Girardinichthys multiradiatus. The sequence continues at coordinate 140,412 of NC_061798.1, forward strand.
CCGCAGGTCCCCCAAGGTCTGGAATTGGCCCTTCTCCACAATCTTCCTCAGGGTCCGGTCACCTCTTCTCGTTGTGCAGCGTTGTCTGCCACACTTTTTCCTTCCCACAGACTTCCCACTGAGGTGCCTTGATACAGCACTCCGGGAACAGCCTATTCGTTCAGAAATGTCTTTCTGTGTCTTACCCTCTTGCTTGAGGGTGTCAATAGTGGCCTTCTGGACAGCAGTCAGGTCAGCAGTCTTACCCATGATTGGGGTTTTGAGGGATGAACCAGGCTGGGAATTTTAAAGGCCTCAGGAATCTTTTGCAGGTGTTTAGAGTTAACTCGTTGATTCAGATGATTAGGTTCATAGCTCGTTTAGAGACCCTTTTAATGATATGCTAATTTTGTGAGATAGGAATTTTGGGTTTTCATGAGCTGTATGCCAAAATCATCCGTATTAAGACAATAAAAGACCTGAAATATTTCAGTTAGTGTGCAATGAATCTAAAATATATGAATGTTAAATTTTCATCATGACATTACGGAAAATAATGAACTTTATCACAATATGCTAATATTTTGAGAAGGACCTGTATGTGCTCTTTCAATGTTTACTTCAGCCTCATGTGAAAAGTCCAAAAAATCTCGTAGTATTTTTTCCAAAAAGGAGATCATGTTGTTACCCTCAGCTTGCTCAGGTATATTGTAGATTCTGATGTTATCTCTACGTACCCAGGCCTCTTGTTCTATAAGCTTAGCCTCCATATCGTTCTGCCATTGAACCAGCTGTCCCAATACACCAGGCACTGCCTGCATAGTTGTTTCCACCTCGTCAATGTGACATTCAGCTTTCTTCAGTCAACCATTTGTTTTGTGCAGATCTTGTTGGATGTCTGAAAGTTGTTTCTTATTGTCATGTCTAAACTCTTTTAGTTTTTTGAATATGCGATCCAAGATAGCTTCCACGGGTTCGTCCTCCTCCAACCCCTCAATGTTTGGAGAAGCAGCGCCGGCTACACCGTGTTTCCACGATATTTCGTTCTGTGTCCCCAAATCTGGCATTTAGTATCCCCAATATAATTAAGCAAATTGATGTATTTGGACAGTTTTCAGGTCATAAGATAAATTATAGAAAATCACCTATCTTATATTTAAATCAAGAAGAAAGAAAATCCAATCACAAAATCACCTTTTATAAATGCAAAGAAAGGATTTATGTATTTAGGAATCAGAATTACACCTGATATAAAAAGAATTGTGAACATAAATTTCCACCCGCTTGTAAAAGAAGTGAAAGGTGGATATGATTGGATGCGTCAGAAATGCCTCTAGTACCAATATTTATTTATTCCAATCAATTCCCTTACTGCTAACCAAACATTTTTTTACATAATTGAATACATATTTAACAAATTTATATGAAAAAACACAAAACCTAGAATAAGGCTCAGTCTGTTGTATCTACCCAATGACAGAGGACGACTACAATTTCCAAATTTGAAGTGGTATTACTGGTTGGCCCAATGAGCCACAGCTTTTTACTTCTCAGAAAACACTCCACCTGTTTGGGTAGGTATTGAAAACTTGGAAACATTGAGATAAATTCATAAATTTATTTGGCAGAAGTCAAACAACTAATAGGTAGAACAAAAACCCTTTTCTTAAGAATACAATTGACATCTGGTTTAAAGCTCATAAAAGTTTTTCAAGACACACTTTCATATGATTCACCAATTTTTGGTAATGACCTCTTCCTAGCAGGAAAAGCAGATAGAGGCTTCAGAATATGAGCTAGTAAAGGACTTCAGAAAATAAGGGATCTATATAAGACATTCTTATGTCATTTGAAGAACTGTGTCTAAAGTTTGGTATTTCTAACAGGCATTTTTTTTAAGTACATGAAGCTAAGGCACTTTATTAAACCAAAAAAAGCAATCATTTACATGTGAACCACAACTCACATACCTTGAAAATCTAATAGTTGTCAGGATCTGCCAGTGTTAGGTTTTTGAGTTTGTGTTTTGTTTATTTCAATTCAATTCAGTTTTATTTATATAGCGCCAATTCACAACACATGTTGTCTCAAGGCACTTCACAAAAGTCAGGTACATACATTCCAATTAATCCTAACCATTGAACAGTGCAGTCAGAGTTAGTTATTTATTCAAATTGGATAAAAAGTTTTTCTATATAAGGAAACCCAGCAGATTGCATCCAGTCAGTGACTTGCAGCATTCACTCCTCCTGGATGAGCATGTAGAGACAGTGGACAGTCACTGGTGTTGACTTTGCAGCAATCCCTCATACTGAGCATGCATGTAGCGACAGCGGAGAGGAAAAACTCCCTTTTAACAGGAAAAAACCTCCAGCAGAACCAGAACCAGGCTCAGTGTGAGCAGCCATCTGCCACGACCGACTCGGGGTTTGAGAGAACAGAGTAGAGACACAAAGAGAACAAAGAAGCACTGATCCAGGAGTACTTTCTATGGGAAGGAAAAGTAAATGTTAATGGATGTAGCTCCTTTAGTCATTTCACCTAGAAAGAAAGAACAGATAAACTCTGAGTCAGTTTTCAAGTCTAGAGTCTGAAAGAGAGCACATAGAGTTAGTCACAGTAAAAGCTCAGTCAATTGCTATGTCTAGGAGAGAGAAAGGGTTCAACACTAAAAGACAGGGCTATGTGGATCAAAGGTAGAAGGTGAGCATGTAGTTGTTGCCAGCAGAAGCTTGGACGATGCCCCTCTCCAGAAAGGTGTCACAGGTAGACACAGAGTCAGGCCAGGTGTAGCTTCTAGGAAGAGAAAAGAGAGAACAAAGTTAAAAGCTGAAATAACATCAAAAAATACAAAATTGGAGAGTAGTGTGAGAATGTAGCGAAGAGGGTGAAAGTGGTCATTATGTCCTCCAGCAGCCTAAGCCTATAGCAGCATAACTACAGAGATAGTTTAGAGATTAGTTTATTTATTTATATAGAGCTTATTTACAACAATGTCGTCTCAAGGCACCCCACGGCACGGGGCCGCCAGACCAAACCACCGAGTGCCAGAGCCCAGCCACCCCAGAATGGGCCACGTATAGGGGCACTAAGTGAAATAATAAACCGATAAAGTTTGTCCATCTAGAGCCCACTGATGGCCAGGATTTATGGATAAGTAAAGTTGAGTATCATCAGCGTAACAGGGAAAATTTATTCTATGCTGCCTGATAATTTGACCTATTGGAAGCATATATATAGTAAAGAGAATTGGCCCAAGTACTGAACCCTGTGGTACTCCACAATTAACCCTGGAATTTAAAGATGATTTATCATTTACATGAACAAACTGGAATCTGTCAGACAAATAAGATTTAAACCAGCCTAGTGCTGTTCCCCTGATCCTTACAGAATGTTCCAGCCTTTCTAAGAGAATATTGTGATCAACTGGATCAAATGCAGCACTGAGATCTAACAGAACCAGTACAGACACAAGTCCATTATCTGAGGCCATAAGAATATCATTAGTGACTTTCACCAGAGCTGTTTTAGTGCTATGATGAGCTCTGAAACCTGACTGAAACTGTTCAAACAGGTCATTGCTGTGTAAATGCTCACACATTTGATTAGCAACAATTTTCTAAGAATTGTAGATAAGAATGGAAGATTGGATATAGGTCTGTAATTTTTCAAGTCATTTCTTTCTTCTCAGCCAGTGCCAGTGTAGTGTTTTAGTTTATTTTCAAAGCCACGTGCTTTTCTGTTCATTCATGTTTATTAGCTTCCTTCTGTTTAGTTTTTGTTACTTGTGTTTAGTTTTGTTGGTTGCTGGGTTCTGGTGTTAGAGGTGTCTAGTTACATTTCCTTTTAGATCTGGTTTTCTTCCTTTTTATGTTCTTTAGTTAGTTTAGTTTAGTTAGTTGTGTTTTGGTTACCTCCTTGTACTTCCTGCTCTTCTGTGTTAATTAGTCACTCTCACTCAGTTATCCTGCATCCCTCGTCCCCAGCTGTCTAACATTTTCCTGATTAGCTCCTCTCCCGGTTCATTGGTTCATCATTATATTAGTTTCCTGGTTTTTATTGTTCCTCGCTGGTTCAACATCCCTGATTGCTACACTGAATGCTTCCCTGTTGCTACGTGGCTCCATGTCCATTTCCATGTGCATGTCCATGTACTTGTCCCTGTCCCGGCTCACCAATGTAAGTTGTTGTTATTATTGTTAAAAGAAGAAACCTTTCTACTCACCATGCGACTCACGAGTGTCAGTCTACACATTGGTCAGTGATAGTGATAATGAGTCTTGCAATAATAGATTAGAGCCTGGAAAACAGATATACAGCAAGACATATGTCAGCATGAATGGGAAAGGGCCTGTCTAATATTGCGTTCACACCGAACGCGGATTCTGCATATTTTTCGCGTCATTTGTGTGCTGTTGCTCGCTTGACATTTCGCATGCAATCCGCGTGGCCAAATGTCAACAAACGGCAACGCTTCGCCGTGTCATCAAATAGGAGGAGCTTCTATCTGCTGCTTGCTGGTTTCAACTGAACATGGCAGACATGGATTTCACGGATAATCAGTGTTTTACCTGTAGAGAGCCGAAAAATGCCGCCAACGTCGACGTCCCTGGGTTCACCAGATTCTTCAGGGACGGGAATAGTTCGGAGAGTACCACCACCTACTCCAGGAGCTGTGTCTGGATGATGGTCGATTTCAGCGGTACTTCAGGTCTATCCAGGACCCAGTTCGAAGATCTGCTGTCTCACGTTGGGAGACGAATCGGCCTCCGGGACACCACTACCGGCGCTATATCCCCGCTGCTGAACGCCTGTCCATCTGTTTTCGGTGAGTAAATAAATCTCAGCTAGTTGGTTGAGTCATACAACTCAGGGTTGCCGCATACTGAAAACACCTTCTCCACTGCGGTCCTTCACCCTACATCACAGCCACATCCAGTGATCGCTTGACGCGACAGCGATTTAGAAAAAAGTTCAGATTTTTCAACTCGTCCTTTCGCACCGCCTCGCGCCGCTCCGCTCCTGAACGCACCTCTACATAGGGATAACATGTAAATCGGCCGCTCCTATCGTAGAATCCGTTCATGTGAACGCACCATAAGAATGCAGAAACAATAAGACTGTTAGAATTCAAATGGCTGATGATTACTTATATTACGCCTGAGAAATTTGACAAATGTGTGGGTGAAGGAAATAGCATCCTCTGCTTTTACTGGAAAATCTAACCTACTTTGTAAAAGGGAAAACAGGAGTTTAAAAATGATTGGAAACCTTTGTTGGACTTAATAGTACATAAATTGGTGAAAATCACCGGGCTGTATTATTTATTTTTTTAAATAATTTTTTCTTTGTCGTTTGTCCGCATACGTCTTTTAAGGTAAGGTAAGTTTATTTATATAGCACTTTTCAGCAACGAGACACTCAAAGCGCTGTACATAGAATTACAAAGCAAATAAACACAGATATAGACACAGAAAAACAAATCAAATGATAAAATCAAACAACAGAGGTAATTTAAAAAAGTTAAATAAAATAAAGAGAATAGGATGATGGACAAGAAAATGAAAGGAAAATTGGACTGAAAACGCAACTAATCATGCCTAGATGGTACAGTCAAAGGCCACTCTAAACAAATAAGTTTTTAATCTTGATTTAAAGCAACTTAGGGTTTCGGTGCTTTTACAGTTTTCTGCCAGTTTATTCCAGATTAGTGGAGCATAAGAACTAAAAGCTGCTTCTCCATGTTTGGTTCTGGTTTTGGGTACGCAGAGTTGTTTTGAGCGAGATGACCTGAGAGGTCTGGCTGGTTGATACACTGACAACAAGTCTGTAATGTATTTTGGTGCTAAGCCATTCAGTAATTTATAGACTAACAGAAGTATTTTAAAGTCTATTCTCTGAGCTACAGGGAGTCAGTGTAGGGACTTTAGAACCGGGCTGATGTGCTCCACTTTCTTAGTTCTAGTGAGGACGCGGGCAGCAGCGTTCTGGATCAACTGCAGCTGTCTGAGCGACATTTTAGGCAGACCTGTGAAGACACCGTTGCAGTAATCAATTCTACTAAAGATGAACGCATGAATTAGTTTTTCAAGGTCCTGCTGAGACATTAGTCCTTTAATCCTGGAGATGTTCTTTAGGTGATAGAAGGCCGACCTAGTTACTACCTTTTATGTGCCTCTGAAGGTTCAGGTCTGAGTCCATCACTACACCCAGGTTTCCAGCCTGACTGGTGGTTTCTAGCTGTATTAACTGAAGTTGTGTGCTAACTTTTAAATGCTCTTCCTTTGGTCCAAAGATTATTACTTCAGTTTTGTTTTGATTCAGCGGAAGAAAATTTAGGCCCATCCATGCATTGATTTCTTCTAAGCATTTACCCAGCGTTTGAATGGGTTCATAGTCACCTGGTGACATCGTAACGTATAGCTGTGTGTCGTCTGCATAGTTATGATAACTTACGTTGTTGTTTATTAAAATCTGAGTTAGGGGGAGCATGTAGATATTTAACAGGAGGGGCCCTAAGATGGACCCTTGGGGAACGCCACATGTGATTTTTGTGGTCTCTGATGTAAAGTTACCTACTGACACAAGAAAGTCCCTGTCCTTCAAGTAGGATTTAAACCAATTGAGTGCTGTACCAGAAAGGCTGAAGCAGTTTTCCAGGTGCTCTAATAAAATGGAGTGATCAACAGTGTCGAATCCTGCACTAAGGTCCAATAATACCAGCACTGTGGTTCTTCCACAGTCTGCATTTATACGGATGTCATTGAACACCTTGACAAGAGCAGTCTCTGTACTGTGGTGAGCAGGAAGCCTGACTGGAAGACATCGAAGCGGTTGGTCGTTGTTAGGAAGTTGTTTAACTGCTGAAACACAGCTTTTCAATAATCTTACTGATGAAGGGGAGGTTTGATATACAGGGGTTGGACAATGAAACTGAAACATCTGTCATTTTAGTGTGGGAGGTTTCATGGCTAAATTGGACCAGCTTGGTAGCCAGTCTTCATTGATTGCACATTGCACCAGTAAGAGCAGAGTGTGAAGGTTCAATTAGCAGGGTAAGAGCACAGTTTTGCTCAAAATATTGAAATGCACACAACATTATGGGTGACATACCAGAGTTCAAAAGAGAACAAATTGTCGGTGCACATCTTGCTGGCGCATCTGTGACCAAGACAGCAAGTCTTTGTGATGTATCAAAAGCCACGATATCCAGGGTAATGTCAGCATACCACCAAGAAGGATGAACCACATCCAACAGGATTAACTGTGGACGCAAGAGGAAGCTGTCTGAAAGGGATGTTCAGGTGCTAACCCGGATTGTATTCAAAAAACATAAAACCACGGCTGCCCAAATCACGGCAGAATTAAATGTGCACCTCACCATTGTTTCCACCAGAACTGTCCGCCAGGAGCTCCACAGGGTCAATATACACGGCCGGGCTGCTATAGCCAAACTTTTGGTCACTCATGCCAATGCCAAACGTCGATTTCAATGGTGCAAGGAGCGCAAATCTTGGGCTGTGGACAATGTGAAACATGTATTGTTCTCTGATGAGTCCACCTTTACTGTTTTCCCCACATCCGGGAGAGTTACGGTGTGGAGAAGCCCCAAAGAAGCGTACCACCCAGACTGTTGCATGCCCAGAGTGAAGCATGGGGGTGGATCAGTGATGGTTTGGACTCCCATATCATGGCATTCCCTTGGCCCAATACTTGTGCTAGATGGACACAAGGACTACCAAACCATTCTTGAGGACCATGTGCATCCAATGGTTCAAACATTGTATCCTGAAGGCGGTGCCATGTATCAGGATGACAATGCACCAATACACACAGCAAGACTGGTGAAAGATTGGTTTAATGAACATGAAAGTGAAGTTGAACATCTCCCATGGCCTGCACAGTCACCAGATCTAAATATTATTGAGCCACTTTGGGGTGTTTTGGAGGAGCGAGTCAGGAAACGTTTTCCTCCACCAGTATCACGTAGTGACCTGGCCACTATCCTGCAAGAAGAATGGCTTAAAATCCCTCTGACCACTGTGCAGGACTTGTATATGTCATTCCCAAGACGAATTGATGCTGTATTGGCCGCAAAAGGAGGCCCTACACCATACTAATAAATTATTGTGGTCTAAAACCAGTTGTTTCAGTTTCATTGAAACTGTAGGCCTGTAGTTCTGTAGTAGCAGCTTGTCCAAGTTGCTCTTTTTCAATAGAGGTTTGATAATTGCCGTTTTTAGGGCCTGGGGGAAAACACCTGACAAAAGGGACGTGTTTATTATTTGAGTTAAATCAGATGTTATTACAGGCAAAGCTTTCTGAAGGAAAGCTGTGGGTAAAAGATCAAGACAGCAGGAAGAAGAGCTTAGTTGCTGTACGATTTGTTCTAAAATTTTGCAGTTTATTTGGTGAAATTGGGAAATTTTGTCAAAATCAGTTCTAGTTGGAGACAACATTGGTACTGGAGTTGATGTGGATGTGCTCACTGCCCCTCTGATCTTTTGGGTTTTTTCAGTAAAGAATTTAGCAAATTCATTGCAGGCCCTGGTAGAGTGGAGTTCAGATGCTACAGTTACAGGAGGGTTTGTTAACCTGTCGACCGTGGCAAATAATGCACGAGCATTGTTAATGTTTTTGCTGATGATCTCAGAAAAGAAAGATTCCCTTGCATTTTTCAGTTATAGGTTATATCTGTATAGTCTCTCTTTATAGATAATATTGTGAACCTGGAGTCCAGTCTCTCCTTTTTTTTCACTTCTGACTGGTGGAGCACTTCTCCATGGAGACATTGTCTTCCCAGAAATGACTTTCACTTTAATTGAAGCAATTGAATCAATGATGTCTGAGATTTTAGAATGAAAGTTTTCAACCAGCTCATCTACATTGTTACAGCGCAAAGTGTAGGTAGAAGAGTAAATCTGGTTAAAGGTTTCAGCAGCACCGTCCTTAAAGATGCATTTTCTTATCATGTCTCTGTGGCAAACTGAGTCATTGCAGATGATACTTTCAAAGGTAAGAGAAAAGTGGTCAGATAGAACAACATCAGTTACAGACACCTTGGAAATGTTTAGACCCTTAGTGATGATCAAGTCCAAAATATGTCCTTGTTTGTGCGTTTGCTGTTTAACATGTTGAGTCAAACCAACATTTCTAAGAGTGTCACATAGATCTATTGTACTTCTGTCTTCAGGATTGTCCATGTGAATGTTGAAGTCTTCCACAATAATTAAACAGTCATAATCAACACATATTACAGATAAAAGCTCATTACAATCACTGATAAAGTTTGTTTTGGACTTAGGAGGCCTGTAAATATTCAAGAACATGGTTCGGACCGGGCTCTTTACCTGGCGAGCCAAATATTCAAAAGAGTCAAATTTGCCCAGAAATACTTTTTTAAACTCTAATAAATCTTTAAACAAAGTGGCCCCTCCACCTTTTCTTTGCTGTCTGCTCTCACAAAGAAAATTGTAGTTCGGAGGCGTCGCCTCTATCAGAATCGGAGCTTTATTAAATTCATGTAACCATGTTTCTGTTAAAAACAGAACATCAAGATCGTGGTCAGTAATGAAGTCATTGATTAAAAATGATATTCCTGACAGAGATCTAATGTTTAATAAAGCCAGTTTATATGACTTGGTTGCTGATATTAACTCTGTGTCTGGTTGTTCCTGACAGTTTATGGCTTCTGTTGATTGTTTATTACTGTCTCTTATCCTTTTGGCTTTGTTCTTTCTGTCACATATAAGCACAGATATTTTACAACTATCTACTATCAGGGGCCCAAATTTTTCCTGGACATGCTCATTTCTGATAGAGTTACCACTGGGACCCAGACTGTATCACGGAGAAGTGATTTGAAGGACCTGATTAGGAGGAGATAGATTAGGAAGTGGTGGAGGAAGATGTTGGTTTAGTAGCAGGGCCTCGGCCACGGGGTGTTGAATGGAGAAGATGTCAGAGCCATTTGGGTCCCGATCTTAAGAGCTCCTTTCATGTTATCAGAATCCAGTAAAGCAAAAAGCGGACTCAGTGGGGAGATGGGAGAGTTCTGTGCGGTCTGGGTCGGGGTCTGGGGTGAGGGGGGTTTACCGGGGGTGTCGGTCTGGGTCTGGGTTTGGGGGGATGGGGGTATAATGGGGGGTCCACTTCTCCTGTGGATTTCGACGGGGAGACCTTTTGTGATGACCTCTCTTTCTCAGCCAACTGGCTGATTGTTTCTGCTGGAGCTGTTGGAGGCAGCGTTATTGTTGTTGATGCTCCATGTTTTCTGCTGAAGGTCGAAGCTGCTGGCGGATTATTTACTGAATAGAAGAGATTAGATGTGAGACGTCTGGCTCCTGGCTTGGTCATTTAAGGTTTTTATTTATTCATTTATTCCTTTCTGTCTTTATGTTTGATATTCCAAATGCTAACAAAAATATTTCAACAAAATGTGGAAAAAGTACAGCACTGAATACTTGTGGGATGCACTGTAAGAGGTTGTGTCTGGGCAGAGAAAATTATTTCCTGCCTGGGAACTAACAGGCCTCCAAGCCTTAAGACTAGTCTATTTGTTTTGGGTTGTGTTCTAAAGTTAATACAAACTTTATTTCAGTGAGCGGTTTAAACACTAATGGTCCGGTAATGTGAGTTTGCTCTGTTTTATCTGTGTTTTCACTCCATCTCCTCTAAATACCCTGCTAAAATGTGTCTAAATATTCCTGAAAGACGTGCCGAATTATGTCTTTGTTAAAATTATGTCAGCTGCTAAAATCTGATAACTCTACTGTTATGGCCGATGAACTGCAACTGTGTGTGTGTGTGTGTGTGTGTGTGTGAGACTCTGGGCCTCCTTCCTTCCTGCAGATCTCCGATCGGACCACCCTTGGGATGCTGGACCAATCATGTCTGCCGATCAACCACCAGATCTTGTATCTGCTTGTTGCTGTTTTCTTGTAAACCTGGTATTCAGTTTAAACTATATGGTGCTTCTCTAAGACTGTTTTTATTTGGGGTAGAGGGTTTAGTTTAGAGAGGCTTTTTCTGGTAACATCTTTACATTCCGAACCCTGTAAATAAACCTTTTTAACCTGAACTTACCATCTGGAAACCACTTTTATGTAACCTCTTTCTTCCATGCCAACGGCAGGCGTAACATAAGTGGGAGCTTATCCGGGAAAGTAGGAATACTCCAAGATAAGATAACAGGAACATCCCGGCATCTGAGGGTTTCATTCTTGGTTTTAGAGTGATGGCATCCACATTGGAGCACTTTGTGGCTGCTGCATATATTGAGCTTGTTAATAGCTATCTCAAGTGTGATTTTGTAACATTTTCCTGTCAAACTAAAGATCAAAGGACTAAATTCATAAACTCAAATTAGTTCATGGGTAGTGTCTGTAGTGTGGGCTATGTAACAGAACTTTAACTAGCTCAGATAATGATAACCAAAACACAGCAGGGGTTAGTCACCTGCAAATCAAATCAAATCTGCATACATGCTCCAACAACTGACTAGCAACCGAAACATAACAATAAACATCAAATACAATACTAATAGTATAATTGAATAATGCTTATGCCCACATAAATAGATCAAATGGCAAAAAGGTCCCAAAGTTCACACTTTTAGATATCCTTCTCACAGAAAGTTCACTTACAACCCCTAGCAAAAATTATGGAATTACCAATCTTGGAGGATGATACTGGTGTTCAGTTCTCTAATTTTGTCAAAAAAAAGCAGATCACAGACATGACCCAAAACAACTGTCATTCTAAATGGCAACTTTCTGGCTTTAAGAAACACTAAAATAAATCAAGGAAAAGCATTGTGGTAGTCAGTAACAGTCACTTTTTTTTAGCTCAAGCAGAAGAAAAAAATAATGGAATCACCCTGGAAAATTTAATTCCGAAAACTAAAATCTGCATCAGGTTAGATCTGCTCAGTCTGCAGTTAAAAATGAGTGATCACACCTTGGAGAGCTGTTGCATGAAGAGGACTGACATGAATCATGGCACCAACACGAGAGCTGTCAATTGAAACAAAATAGAAGATTATCAAACTTCTTAAAGAAGGTATATCATCACACAATGTTTCAAAAGATGTTGGTTGTACCCAGTCAGTTGTGTCCAAAATCTGGACCAAGTACAAACAACAAGGTTGTTGAAGGCAAGCATACTAGTAGACCAAGGAAGACATTAAAACGTCAGAACAGAGAACTTACAGCAATATGTCTTGAAAACAAAACGATGCACAAAAAAACAAATGAGGAACAAATAGGAGCAAACTGGAGTCAATGTTTGTAACCAAATTGTTAGAAACTGCCTAAAGGACATGGGATTTACAACAGGCCATCATTAACACCTAAACAAAAGAAAACAGGGTTACAGTGGACTAAGGAAAGCAATTGTGGATGACTGGATGAAAGTCATACTCAGCATGGGCATAACGGACTGGTGGGTCATGATTGATTGATTTCTTTAAGTGTTTCTTAAAGTCTGTAAGGTTGCAACTTAGAATTACTGTAGTTTGGGGTCATGTCTGTGATTTATTTTTTTTCGACAAAATTAAACATCTGAAAGTACATCCCCCGAGACTGGTGATTTCATAGTTTTTGCCAGGGGTTGTAATAGCAGGAGAGAGAAAAAAAAACAACACATACAACAAACGGGAAACAAAAGGAAACAGTCTCACCAGTCCTTGTATGTCTGTACACTCCTCTGGTGTGTCTCCCCTGTATACCTAGGCAAATAAAAGATATAATCCACTGCAATCCAATTAGAGGCGAATAGTAATCCCACGAGTAAGATGCAGAGCAACTGCTACTATCCAAATTAAGACAAGACAGTAGTTGTTGTCTTTGGACCAGAGTCTTTGAAAAAGAAACTGCTTAGTCAATCACTTAACCTGGTTGGCATGAAATTATGATGAAAATTTAAAAAAAGATCATATTTCTCCTATTTTAGCTTCCCTTCATTGACTCCCTGTTTAAAATTATCCTCCTCACATATAAAGCCCTTAATGATCTAGCTCCATCATACATCAGAGATCTGATTGTTCCATATGTTCCTAACAGAGCACTTAGTTCTCAGACTGTAGGTTTACTGGTGGTTCCTAGAGTCTCTAGAAGTAGAATGGGAGGCAGATCCTTTAGTTATCAGGCTCTTCTCCTGTGGGATCAGCTCCCAGTTTTAGTCCGTGAGGCAGACACCCTGTCTACTTTTAAGGCTAGGCTTAACACTTTCCTTTTTGATAAAGCTTATAGTTAGAGTGGCTTAAGTTATCCTGAGCTATCTCTGTAGTTATGCTGCTATAGGCTTAGGCTGCTGGAGGACATAATGACCACTTTCACTCTCTGCTACATTCTCACTCTACTCTCTAATTTTGCATCATTTGCTGTTATTTCAGTTTTTAACTTCATGTTCTCTCTTTTCTCTTCCTAGAAGCTACACCTGGCCTGACTCTGTTTCTACCTGTGACACCTTTCTGGAGAGGGGCATCGTCCAAGCTTCTGCTGGCAACAACTTAATGCTCACCTTCTACCGATTATACATTTGGTCCTGTCTTTCAGTGTTTAACCCCATTTTTTTTCCTAGACATAGCTACTGACTGAGCTTTTACTGTGACTAACTCTATATGCTCTCTTTCATACTCTAAACTTGAAAACTGGCTCAGAGTTTATCTGTTTTTTCTTCCTAGATGAAACCACTAAAGAAGTTACATTCATTAACATTTTACTTTTCCTTCCCATAGAAAGTACTCCTGGATCAGTGCTTCTTTGTTCTCTTTGTGTCTCTGCTCTGTTCTCTCAAACCCCCAGTCGGTCGTGGCAGAAGGCCGCTCACACTGAGCCTGGTTCTGGTTCTGCTGGAGGTTTCTTCCTGTTAAAAGGGAGTTTTTCCTCTCCACTGTCGCTACATGCATACTCAGTATGAGGGATTGCTGCAAAGTCAACGCCAGTGACTGTCCACTGTCTCTACATGCTCATCCAGGAGGAGTGAATGCTGCAAGTCACTGACTGGATGCAATCTGCTGGGTTTCCTTATATAGAAAAACTTTTAACCAATTTGAATAAATAAGTGAATCTGACTGCACTGTTCAATGGTTACGATTAATTGGAATGTATGTACCTGACTTTAAATGTGCATGATTCGATTGAATTGACTTTGTGAAGAGCTTTGAGACGACATTTGTTGTGAATTGGCCTCTCTCAAAAAGCAAAATAAAAACAAAACATCACTTCCTTCTCCTTTTATTCCATGTACTCCAGCTGTCACTTCAAATATTCATTTTATACATAAAACAAAAAAAAACTCTTTCATATTTCAGAGCAAATTATATATAGTCCTTACTATTTAGGGGACAACAATTAATATAGTCACCACGCATATGGAATAAGAGCAAAAAAAACAACATTCAGCACATAGATAAATGGTTGGTGACCACAACAATTTGACCGAGATGGAGCTCAGTTAAAGGTGCGCTTGGCACATCTTCAAATGGAGGCTAGGGAAAAGGCCCAAGCCATAAAAGGTCAGTTGGAATTGGAAGTCAGGAAACTGTAAATAGAGGAGTCCCAGAATGAGGCACCACCTACTTTCACTAACCCTGCAGTTTCCCCCTCCGTGTCTTCCACACAATTGATATTAGCAAGTGTATTCCTCTGGTGCCTGCATTTAGAGAATCTGAGTGTGGAGGTTCCTCCAGCTATTTCACAGTGTTAGTATTTTATGTTTCTTTCACACAGTATATCTGTTTGAGTTTTTATTATTATTTTAGGATGTTTGCTAATATGGGTGCCCACACTGAGGAAACACCCTATGTCTGTGCAGATTATTAACTGTTTATTTCTTTTGCTGAGGTTGAAGGAACTAGCTGGGGAGAGCAAATATGATGCAATACCAGGAAGTGGAGGAATCCATCAGGCGGCTGGAAATGGGGGACTTGGCCCTGGAGAAGCTGTCAAACTCTTAAAGCTCCACTGTTTAAAAGAGATGTTGGTGTTAGGATGTCTTAGTTTTCATATTTGTGTTGTAGTTATAATTTGTAGGTTTGATTTACTTGTTTAGGTTAATTTATTGTTTCAGTTTTCTCTCCCCTCCCCTCTTTGTTGCTTCTAGGCTAGCCTGTGTGTATACATTATTGTGTGTTCATTGTGAGAGGTCAGTTCTTGTTTGTTATCCTTAGGTTAGGTTTGTCTTACTTGATATTTTCTTTTGGGCCACTTTTTCAGGATTTTGAGTGGTTTTGATGGATTTTTGTTAATATTTTTTGGGAAAAATAAATGGAGGATATTTTTTGTATACCTTTGTCCTTTGCCTTACTGCATGGACTGTGACACAGAGATTGATTCATACTTTGCAGCATTTGAACCCATTGCAGGTGCTTTGGTGTGGCCTAGTGATATTTTGCCTCTTTTGTTACAATGAGTAGTAAAGCTCAAGAGTTGGTGGCAGCGCACCCCTTAAGGGACAGCCTAGATTGTGAGACTGTTAAAGCAGCAGTTGTGCAAGCTTATGAGTTAGTCCCTGAAGCTTACATACAGAAGTTTCGGCAACACAGGGAAAGTTGCTGGGCAAACTAATGTGAAATTTGCCAGAAAGAATGGGATCTTATTCGGTAAATGGTGCTTTACTTAAGAAACCAAGGACTATGACACTTTGCGTGATTTAATATTGTTGGAGTACTTTAAAAAGTGCATACCTGAATGTGTTGCTTTGCATTTAAATGAACAGAAGGTGACCACTGTAGCGCCCACTAGGAGTGATACAGCCGGACGCAGGGAGTTCCAAACAGGTGCAGTTTAATCTTTTCTCTGCTTGCCTTAAACACCGTGAAAACTATAGCATAAAAGAGAAAATATACAAGATTGCTGATCATGCTTGATCAAGTATAAATAATTTTAAATGATTAATCACAATGAAATATAAATTGTTTCATTTAAATGAGACAAAACAGATTAATGCTCACAAAAATAGTAGTTTCTTTAACTTTGTAGCATTTGTGGTTTTACTTGTATGGACCAAAAAAAAGGAAAAACAATTCTATTCTCTCTTTTCTTGAATAAATACATCACCCTTCTAATAACAACACACAACATGCATTTTTATACCTCATTCTTCTTTCCAAAGGCACTAGTTTCAACATTTCCCTCTGTTTCTTTTTCAGGATCTGCCACCTTGTGCTAATCACAGGAACAGGAAGTACAGCATCACACAAAACCACCAAGAAAAACTGCGCTCTTCAAAATAAACCAGAACAGTCCCCAGGGTGTCACTGTAGGACAAACCAACAAGCAGGAGGACGTGAACCATTTTGAAGCCATTTACTACTCTTATGTCAGCTGCTCTTCCTGCTGATGAATATGTGCCTACCCATAAGCCAACTTTTAATGTTAATGACAAGTACTGTGTTAACAATGTGCCGCAATCTCCACCAGGTAAAACCGTTGTGTTGAAGGAGGGCCGGGAATGTTTAAAACAAAAAATGCAGTCAAATTCCTAGTGTAGTAACTCACCAGACATTGGTTCCACAAGAACAGGGTTTAATTGGCACCCAATAAGTCTTCACAGTAGTTACATTCTAGCTGTAGACTTTTTCCTTCTGAGCAGTAACTCTTCTTCTAACACATTACAGTATTACATCATTTCTAAGCTGTACCCACAGAGCCTTCTGGTGGACAACCTGTACAGGTCCTTCTCAAAATATTAGCATATTGTGATAAAGTTAATTATTTTCCATAATGTAATGATGAAAATTTAACATTCATATATTTTAGAGTCATTGCACACTAACTGAAATATTTCAGGTCTTTTATTGTCTTAATACGGATGATTGTGGCATACAGCTCATAAAAACCAAAAATTCCTATCTCACAAAATTAGCATATTTCATTCGACCATTAAAAGAAAAGTGTTTTTAATACAAAAAACGTCAACCTTCAAATAATCATGTACAGTTATGCACTCAATGCTTGGTCGGGAATCCTTTGGCAGAAATTACTGCTTCAATGCGGCGTGGCATGGAGGCAATCAGCCTGTGGCACTGCTGAGGTCTTATGGAGGCCCAGGATGCTTCGAAAGCGGCCTTTAGCTCATCCAGTGTGTTGGGTCTTGAGTCTCTCAACGTTCTCTTCACAATATCCCACAGATTCTCTATGGGGTTCACGTCAGGAGAGTTGGCAGGCCAATTGAGCACAGTGATACCATGGTCAGTAAACCATTTACCAGTGGTTTTGGCACTGTGAGCAGGTGCCAGGTCGTGCTGAAAAATGAAATCTTCATCTCCATAAAGCTTTTCAGCAGATGGAAGCATGAAGTGCTCCAAAATCTCCTGATAGCTAGCTGCATTGACCCTGCCCTTGATAAAACACAGTGGACCAACACCAGCAGCTGACACGGCACCCCAGACCATCACTGACTGTGGGTACTTGACACTGGACTTCTGGCATTTTGGCATTTCCTTCTCCCCAGTCTTCCTCCAGACTCTGGCACCTTGATTTCCGAATGACATGCAGAATTTGCTTTCATCCAAAAAAAGTACTTTGGACCACTGAGCAACAGTCCAGTGCTGCTTCTCTGTAGCCCAGGTCAGGTGCTTCTGCCGCTGTTTCTGGTTCAAAAGTGGCTTGACCTGGGGAATGCGGCACCTGTAGCCCATTTCCTGCACACGCCTGTGCACGGTGGCTCTGGATGTTTCTACTCCAGACTCAGTCCACTGCTTCCGCAGGTCCCCCGAGGTCTGGAATCGGCCCTTCTCCACAATCTTCCTCAGGGTCCGGTCACCTCTTCTCGTTGTGCAGCGTTTTCTGCCACACTTTTTCCTTCCCACAGACTTCCCACTGAGGTGCCTTGATACAGCACTCCGGGAACAGCCTATTCGTTCAGAAATGTCTTTCTGTGTCTTACCCTCTTGCTTGAGGGTGTCAATAGTGGCCTTCTGGACAGCAGTCAGGTCGGCAGTCTTACCCATGATTGGGGTTTTGTGTGATGAACCAGGCTGGGAGTTTTAAAGGCCTCAGGAATCTTTTGCAGGTGTTTAGAGTTAACTCGTTGATTCAGATGATTAGGTTCATAGCTCGTTTAGAGACCCTTTTAATGATATGCTAATTTTGTGAGATAGGAATTTTGGGTTTTCATGAGCTGTATGCCAAAATCATCCGTATTAAGACAATAAAAGACCTGAAATATTTCAGTTAGTGTGCAATGAATCTAAAATATATGAATGTTAAATTTTCATCATTACATTATGGAAAATAATGAACTTTATCACAATATGCTAATATTTTGAGAAGGACCTGTATTTATAGCCAAACTCACATTACTACACTAGCCTACTAAAGAGGTTGGTTTTGTGCAAGCAAAAACCTGTCATGAGGTTCCTGATTGTGGTGATTAACATCCTGATCCTTGCTTTGAACAGTTTGTTTTTGATGGCTTAGTTTCGCTGACAGCTGATCCTTTTGATAAGAAGCCAGTGTGCATTCAGAGAAACCCCGGACGCTCCCAGTCCATTATTCTCTCTAGTGTTTTACCATTTTCAACTCAAAGTGCCTGTGGTTTCAACTCTGTTCTACATGGCATTTAGTTATAATACGGTTATAATCCCAGGCCAGTCCACCAAGTTTACATAAGATCAAAACTTGTCATAGGAGGCTTTCTTGTTGCTGTTTGCCCTGCCTTACCAATAGAAGGTGTAGCTATGTTAATGGGGAATGACATTGCTGGAGGTTTAGTGCATCAAGGTCTGCAGGTCTTAGATGATCCTTTAGGCCAGAAGGTGTCAAACTTGTGTCCTTTAAACCCCAGACTGTACCCAGCCTGCATGGTTACTCGTGCACAGTCATGGAATGATGCTGACATTTCACTATGTGATTCTGTGCTAATGTTCTTATTTTCCAGGTAAGGCAATGTACTGTCCAAAAAAAAAAAAGTGTTCCAGCACCCCATCATCTCTGAATTTGCAAGACGTAGACTAGAACGATTAGGGTAACAAATTTTCTGACCGTCAATAATTTCTATACTTTTCTCCCCAAGATGAACTGTGGCCACAACAGGAACACCCATGACTTCAGTTTCCTGGTACGGTTGTAACAACTTGAACATGTTTAAGTGGCCAACATGGGACTTTTGTCTTCGGTTAGGGGTATCTATGACATAGTCACTTTCTCCCACTTTTCCTCCAACCTCAAATGGACCATCACATAATCAAAAGGTTTTCAGATAATCAACCACACTTTTGCTTGACCTGTCTGTAGGAAGCAGGAACTTCTCCTTCAGGGCTTTGAGTGGACTACGAGGCGTGTGACCAAAAACCAACTCGGCTGGAGTACAACCTGGTGATTCTTTCACAGCTTCACGAGTAGCAAACAGCACAAATAGGATCCGTTTTTCCCAACTCTTTGCGGACTGGAGACAATACTTCAGGAGCATTGACTTTAAGGTCAGATGCTACCGTTCTAAAGCACCTTGGGACTCAGGATTTTACGCAGAGGAGACAACATGTTTAATGTTGAGAGTCTGAGCAACCTATCTGAATATATTCGTACCTTGGTCTGTCTGCATGACTTTTGGCAGGCCAAACATAGAAAAAAACTTTGTTAGTGCTTTACCACAGATTTTGCAGTTATTTTATGCAAAGGGATGGCCTCAGGGTGGTTTGTACCTCAAATTTCATAAATTTTTTAAATTGCTTTGGTAAAGACAATGTGCTGAAGTTGAAATAGAGCAAAGAAAGAAAGACATGGCATGGTTGTTGGTGACAGGGTGGAGTGATCTCAGTATTTCAGAAACTGCTGATTAAATGATATTAAAATCTATTCCTCAGATTTACAGAGAATGGTTCAACAATATCTATATCCAAGTTATGTGGATAAAAATGGCTTGTTGATGTCACAGGTCAGAGAAGAGTTGGTCCACTTTTTGAGAAGATAAAAAGTAAAATTAGCTTCAATAAGATAAGGTACAGAAGCAGAAAACCAGACCGAGTTCCACATTTGTCAGGAGACTGTAATTCGCACTGGCTTGTGGCAAACTGCCATGAACCTGGAGAGTCATAAAAATTAACTGACATATGGTTACATTTCAATTTTTCCTGTCAATCTAGTGAGCAGTTAAGCAAAACTGCACCAATGTGTTCTGATAACAATGATTGATAAATCTTATTTCTAATTAATTATGAGTTATGCAGTTTACAATTGGGACTGAAGTATAACATGTTCGGGTCTCTGTTAATGAAAAATCTCTAGCGGCATAAACAAATATTTAGTAGCTCAAAATCGGGACTATTGAACAATTAAAGTGAATAGAAGTCCGGGTTTTTGCACCACGTTTAGCTTTAAGGCTAAAAACCGTAAACCTCCCCCCACCCCAAAACAAAATCTGACTAGAAAATTAAGTTTGTTATGATGACAATGCGAACATTATTATCTTAAATTAGTTATTGATCTTTTTACTCGGGTTTTGTTTTGAAAACACTCCACCATTCTTTTCCGGTTTGTGTGGCTTCAGAAGGAAGTTGGACATTGATAAACAATGTGACTTTACATCCATGTTGGTGCTGAGGAGAGGGCATCCGACCTGCTGCAGGTCTCCACACAACGCCATGGGATGGAGATGGAATGTTCTGGGGAATACTGTAAATGATTGTTTTCGGCCGCTCACACTATAAAGTCAGTCATGGTAGATTTGGTCCAAATTGCCGCGGTACCTCCCGGAAACAGACATGGACCGGGCTCTCTATCATGTATCAAAGGGAAGAAATCCTCCAAAAAGTCGCGAGCTAGACGAGGCAAACAAGCCAGGAAGAGAAGGAATAAAAGGAAGAAGAACAACAGGACACCGCCAACGATTTTACCACCGGAGGTAGCTACCTTGTTTTAGCCAAGGAATAACGAAGGCAGTTAGCCAGTACTGCAGCAGAGTTGATGAAAAAATCTCCAACATGGTGGCGTCATATCTGCATGTTAAACTGCTGCTGTGTTTATTAGGAAAACCCTGTCTATCATCTAATACCTAAACATAATCTCTCCTGAATTAGATATAAAACCTACCAACACCTACGTGCTTTTTTATTCTTAAAGATTTCAGAACCCAGCGCCAGTTTGTAGTCTCTGTAGTGAAATGCTGATTGAAACAATTGACAGTTATGTCTTTTCTCTTTGCACATTTCAACATATCATCAGCTGGCCAGACTGTACTATCAAGATCTTTTGAGCAAACTTAGGGCAAAATAATGAATTAAATTGTTTCTAAAGATTTTCATACCACAGCCTTCTAAACAATTTAGTTTTTTTAAATTAGCAAAAATGTAATAATTACAAGTTGAAAAGCCAAAACTTGGTATTGGTTGAATAACACAGGTCACACATATATAAGTACACCGACGAAAGAGATCCAGCCCTAGGAATTTGGGTTTTAACCATTAATGACAAGAAAATTATAAAGTTTTAATGTTTTCACAGTAATAAAATATATGGTCTGTTGATTCAGCCTCTTTGTTACACAGATGGCAATTTTCAATTTCAAATATAAATGTGGCTATAAGAAATTATTTAGAAGGGTAAATATTAGTAAGTTTAAAAATGAATGTTTTAATACCAAGGAGAGACCCCAAATTTAGTTCTGAAACTTCTGTTTACTAAAGTTTTTAAGGTAAAAGCTTCTGTCGGCAGGACCAGGTTATAACATATTTATGATTTGTTGTCTTAGGAAGGCATTGTTACACCTTATGTGTAGCAGGTTTACACGTCAAAGCTAAGGTTTTGTAATTTCACAACAGTTGTATTAACTACATCAGTGTTTCCCCTAGGATTTTGGGGGTGGGGGGGTGAGGGTACTGGCACAAACACCTAAAGAAGTCATAGTTTTCATGTTTTCTAGCAATCAGTCTATATTACATACAATTCAATATAGACACAATGTAATTTAACAGTTATGCAACGAACACTCCTTTGTATCAGTAGTAGTATATATATCTATGGTATATATCTATATATTTATCTTTCCATTCTTATCTGTTTCTCTCTATCTGTCCTCATATATTTGTTCATCTCCATCTGTCTAGCTTTAGTTCTCAATCTGTCTTCACCTATCTATATCTATTAGTGCTGGACAACTGTTAAGATTCTTGTTAAGATTAATTGCACTGTGATGTGCAAAATTCAGTAATGAATTCAAAAGTTGTTTTGTGAACGTACTTTAAAAGTACTTCTATATGAACACAACTGTAGTAACATTCGGTTTGCAAACAATTCGAACAAATAAGATCTTTATTTAATGCAATATTCTAAAGTAAAAAAACACGTATTTTGGTTTGATAGTTAATCAGATGTTTAAATAAACAACTGAATAAGGAACAACAGCAAATCAATAAAGGACAACGTCTGAAAATTGAGACACTTTACAGTCTCTGATATTGAGAGTTAATTGGTTCACTTTGTCTGGATGCACATGTGTTTAACATGTCAATGACAGAGAGAGGTGGACTTTGATTTTACTATGAAATCCTTCCTCCGTCCCGGTCAGGACCATTCAGAAGACTGTTTGACTTAGAAAGATTTTAATTGAAATAAAGATGTGATTTATTTGAAGTGCGCACCTGAAAATTTTAGTTTTGGCCCATGTGAGCATGAACCACCAATGTTGATTTCTCTTTTCTTCTCCGCTCCAAGCTCTCCAGCGTTATTTAGAAAATAAATTTGAAAACAATTAACTTCACAGTCGATGGAAGGGGGGTCCGCCCCAACCCTCCAATAACACTACCAGGGGAACACTAATGTTTTCTCCGTGTTCTCCCCGTGTTCCCGACTGTTTGTTTCATGCCATGTTAATGCCTGTTGTCTTTGCCATTGCTCCATGCTTCACCCACCTCATGCCTGCCTGTAAGTTTTTTGCCTTTTATTTACTAAATTCTTCTGGTCACCGAATGCTTTCTGCATTTGGGTCCCACTCCAAGATAAAATAATTTCATAATTTTAACCCTTTTAACTACAGAAATACATTTTGTTAGAATATAAGTAAATAAAATTATATTCAAATTATATTTAAATTCCACTTTGTAATCCAGGGTGGGATCAGTTGCATTTCTGCGCATCGTGATTCGTTTGCAATGTGCTCTGCTCCCTGCTCTGACTGCAGGTGGGGTTTGCCGCACAATGAGGCTACAGACTGACCACCTGTCAGTGCTTGGGAAGTGGGAGGGGCTCATGGCAGCACTCGCTCCTCGCTGGGGGCAGTAACTGCTGCTTTCACGTGTAGTTGCTAAAGTCTTCAATGACACAAAACTTGCTAGATTTGTTGCCAGTATGTTTTTAAAAAAAAAAAGAGTTGCAAAAGTGGTCTGAAAACCCATAAAATATAGCGACAAGTCACTAAGATGGCAACAGTAAGTGTCCAGACATAGGCAACAGCAAAACTCTGCACAAACATGGAATGAATTCACAGAATTTCTTAAAATACAAGAATTTATTAACAAAAATAAGTCAACTCAAAGTCAAACATATTTCAATCAACAAACTCTTTACTATGCTAAAACAATCCAACTAAATTACCAAGCAGAATTAAAGAATAAGCAAGACTGAGTTATGTACAATATAAACAAATTATGATTAAAGATGATTGAAAATCATGACCAAAAGAGTGATGCAACATTACCATGCAATGTTTATGTTTGAGAACCAAAGATTATCTTGAAGAATCTGGAAATGAAGTTAAGTTAGTCTTGGAACTAACTTAGACAACCATTCACAATGCAAGATCAGGGTTGAAGGTGCGGCCGCTGTGTGAACAGAGGGTTAGCTTCCAGCTAACCTCCGTAGCTGTGGATGAAAGACGGCTCGTTGTGTCCGCCAGCCACACTGCACATTAACTGCCGTAATGCGGTCTCCGTTGTCCTTCCTTGGGAAACTGCTGCACTCGGTGTCATGCTGGGAACTCTCTGGAAGCAGTTCGCATCTGTAGATCTCAGAGAGAACAGTCAAGCAATGCTTGTACCTTGATTACCCGTTCATGAATGAAAATCACCGGATACGCAGACAGTGATTTATTTATACTTATCTTGTGCATATGATCGCATGATCTTATGACACCTTTGGATCCAGTTGAAGAGTTTATGTCGGTTTGCCAGCAAAGAGACATTAGCGTGCTGGGCCTCCCCTATCCTGGTCCCGCAGAGGAGCAGTGGAAAGAGATCGGACAATTGGAAAGGGGGTGCTTTTATACAGCCAGTGGCATCATGGGAAGTCCGCTGCTACCCCCCTTTCCTCAGTTGCTGGAAGTCGGTTAAATGCAATTTATTTTGAAAGTTCCAGAAAAGTTTGTACCGTAGTTTTAAAGTTGTTTCCATGGCTGTGGGTCCCAACATGCAGCTTGTCTAACTGAAGAATGTCTCATTTATTGTTAAGAGAGTATACAAAAACTTTTATTCATCCACTCTCCTATAAAAGTTACTCCATTAAGGCATACTGTGAGGACTAAAACTATGTTTATAAATTTTTTTTCAGAAAAACATGATTTGATGATGAGAATTTGAAAGCTTGATAGGCAACTTTTGTGATTCACTTTTTAACAGAAATTGAATTCCCTCTAATTTATCAAAGATCAGTGACAGTATAGAGAACCACATCTTATTGCCATTTCTTAGAAAGGATTGTAACCATATGATTTATAGGAATCTATTTATTTATAAGTCATTTACCTTTATTCCATCATCTTTATAGTTTCCTAGCAAATCTCTTTTAATATAAAGGCAATTTTCTTTTCAAATAAAGTCGAAATTAATTGTATTTAATTCTTTAATTAATTTGGGACAGTTACAGGTTTGTAGGGTGGCATGGGCTTGTGTTCATCTAACGTATTATTCATTGACTTTGTTTTGATAGAGTCGAGAAAGCCTGGCCTTTCAATAGTTGAGTCTATGGATTATTTTAAACTGTATAAGTCAAGTTTATTTATATAGCGCTTTTCAGCAACAAGGCACTCAAAACGCTGTACATAAGGAAAAACATTACAATGGTACTGAAAATCAGACACAGAAAAACAAATCAAATGACACTAATAATCCTTGGGAGTAATAATAATTAATAATCCTTCCGGGTTTACTGGTAGAAATTGGTTCCAAGTCACTCTTAATAATACAGCATCTTATGCTAAAAGAAGATGATAATGTTGATAGTCTCATCATTCCGCTGAATTCTTACTAGGGAAGCTGAGTCACTGGTACAAAACAGATTTAATCCACATTTTCAGGTGCTAATAATATATTGCTTTAACTGGTACTGAAGTTGAACTAAGTAATAACAGTCCATTGTAGTCTAACTAAGAAAGCTGGGTCATTGGTGTAAGAGCAGCTATAGTCCAAATTTTCTATTACTAATAATGTTTGGTTTTCACTGGTAATCCTTCTGATAAAACTAAAAATCTATGAAAAAGTAATGAAATCACGCAATATGGTGCAGGGCTAAGCAGCACACAATTCAATTCAATTCAGTTTATTTATATAGCGCCAATTCATAACACATGTTGTCTCAAGGCACTTCACAAAAGTCATGTACATACATTCCAATTAATCCTAACCATTGAACAGTTCAGTCAGATTCAGTTATTTATTCAAATTGGATAAAACATTTTTCTATCTAAGGAAACCCAGCAGATTGCATCGAGTCAGAGAATTGTAGCAGTCACTCCTCCTACACAAGAAGAAAAGATTTTGCAAGAGTGTGGTGGAATCCTGGGGGTGCTAATATATAACTATGAGTGTGTGTGCAAGAATTAGACTGTCAACACAGATAGAGCGCCATTGTCCTTGAGGAGAGAGATAGAAGTTTTCTCAATCGGCCGCAAAGTCTTATCTGGGTCACAGCTGTTCGGGGGTGCTGGGAAAGAGCGCCATATTTACATAACATCCAGGAGATATTTTGTCGATAGCCACTTAGCAGAAGTTGCCAAGGCCACGTTGGGGCACCAGATTTAGAAAAACAATAAATGTTGTGGTTCAAGCAGTTGTGTGGACTTCCAACCACTTTAAGAATTTTTATTGTTATCTCTCAATTGCGAATCCAAATATCCAAATTTCTGGGACTTTCCACAGTTCTAGAGCTAACAACCTTCTCCATGATTAAATCCTTTCACCTCTGAGTCCAAAAGCTGCTTCCAGGCTACGATTCTGTTCAAGAATCTTATCCAGCTTGCGGCTTAGCTCTCTTAAAAATTCAGTCTGAGCACTGATTGCTCTGCAGATTCCATCCAGCATCGCAGGCAACTTTGGATTGCTTTGAACAGCTGCCCATGTTTTCCTACTCACTCGATAAGTCAGGTAACCGCTGGCTCCGAAAAGCAGAAATCCTGTTATCAAAAATCCAAATATATAAACGTCTTCTGCATCCTCAACCAACATTGTAGTCAAGCACTCAATCTTACACTGTTGCCAAGAATCCATTGTGTATCCAGAGAAGAATGTACCAGCTGGGAAGAGGGTTCTCCTTTACCCTGTCTTCCTTTGGAAACAATTTGATCAATTGCGATGAGAGACCAGCTGACCAAATCCATAATTTGCAAGTTTGGAAGATATGTAAAGTGAGGCTCTGAGAAAAACACAGACAAAAGCAGAAGCAGAAGCAGGCAAGAGGGAGGGAGAGAAAACGCGTCTTCCACCGAGAGCAGAGCAAGAAGCTCTCTATAAAAACCTAGTCTGGCGCAGCTCTAGGATAAATTAATAGTTTGGAGGGCCCCAGTCCAGAAATAATCTGAGAATTGCAATGGAGTTGCAATTCACTTTCCCAGCTTGATCTTATTTTAACCAAGGGCACCTCATCTGCTGGAGATAAAATATCATGAAGGTATGATGCCTGACCTATAGGTTTACCACTCACCTTGAGGACCACATCAGTACCACTAACAAGGTGGTGCTTGAGCGAAAGCAATTATTGGTCTTGGCAACATTGCAAAGTTGGAAGAATCTGAGAAAATCTGGATTTTGAAGATTAAATTCTGTGATCAGTTGGGCGAGTTGATTATTGTTGTACAAGGCACCATGAGTTTTATCTGAGGTTAGTCTTCTGTAATATGAATAAATGTAGGTGTTGCATGGGAAAGAAAACCCATAATGATGACTACGTTGGTGCCAGATTTTCCAGGTATTAATGACTACCATGTTGGATGTAAATCTGGTAGGGAACAAAGATATATACTGCATGCTAGTACTTGAAGTGAAGAGGTGCATAAGTTTGATTCAATCCTGCACCAACTTATTTGAATCAGAGTGTTATCTTGTGAACACTGGCAGCCCATTGGTAACCATTTAGGTTTGGGAGACCTAGGCATCCTTTAGATCTAGCCCTCATCAACAAGGCTCTGTTAGCCCTCGCCTGAGCACCTGACAAGATAAAAGTTGAAATAATTTCATTGCTGAACTTCACAGAAGGAATTCTTTTTTCACCTGAAGGAATGCATTGGAACAGTTACCTAGTCAATACGTTAATTTTAATTGCTTTGACCCTGCTTACTAGACACAATAAAACAGTTGCACCTCTGCAGGCCTGATTTTATCACTTAGGTTACAGTTTCAAAATTCTTTTCTCTCTGTGTGCGGGTCCATCTAGTATTGGTTATGCTCAGGTATTTCAATTCTGAGTTTGATACTTTAAAAGCTGTGGATGATTATGATATTTCCATGGTCATTTGGTTAATTCGTAAATGCCAGACGTTCCCAGCAGACCCTCCCTATATGCTTGGGCCTGCCAAGTCTGTCTGGCTTTCTCCTCTTCCAGCGGATCCCACTCACCACCAGGTGGTGATCAGTGGACACCTCAGCCACTCACCCTTTCAGACACTTCACCCAAGTGGCGACTGTGGCGCTACCTCGCTCACGTTAGACTGTAACTCTCCTCCAATGAGCTCCGCGCCTCTCCATTCTCACTTTGGACGGATCAGCCAATCTCGCTTCGTCTCACAATGGACCGTCGAATCTACGTCCTAGCTCACAATGGACATCAGCCAATCAAGGCGAAGCACTACGAGCCAATCCACGTACGAGTTCACAATGGAGCTCAGCCAATCCACGTACGAGTTCACAATGGAGCTCAGCCAATCAAGGTGAACGGGCCTCTTTAGATTAACAAAATAACTTTAAAGTATTTTTGTTTGAAATTAAGTTGCAAGGACGGCTGAATAAATAGAATTTGTTGGTCCAGCGCCGTTAAAGACAATTTCCACATCGCTTCATTGTGCTGTCACCTCTGCCCACAGCAAAAAAACAACTTTACTGTAAGTACAAATATTTAATTGTTTTTGTTTTACGTTCGTGAAACGAAGTTGTTCTTGTGACCGTGAAATACATTGTATTTCAGTTCAATTTACTCACATAACTAGTCGATTAGATGTTCTCATTTTACATTGAGGCAGATTTATTTAAAAAAACGACATATCCAACACATGTAAAATGTACAAAGATAATTGTCCTCTTCTTGTGATTTAATATATAATCCTAACTGACACTGTAGAAAATTGTCACTAACATTACTTTGTATATTTTTTTGTATTAAGTGCACTATAAGTTAAGTGTGCTGTTATTATTATTGTTATTATTAACTGTTATTTAGTAGTGACACAAAATGATGCTTTGCTTTGGATTTTTGAAAATTACTGACATATACATTTTTTGAGTTATTAGATATTTTACTTCTTTTGTTGAATGCAGTAAAATTGCGTTATTACATTTGATTCTTAAAAATCTGTTGATTTTATCTTCAGATGAGCTTCAAACCAAAGAGCCATAAAGCCCTGGGAGATGAGGAGTGGATGGCAAGGCTTAGGGGATTTTCCAGCGATGGGGTTTGGCCGTCAAATGCAGGGAATAGACCTGCCCCGAGGCAGAAGAAGTGGTATGCTCTCTATCAGAAGGTAAGGCATACCCACTGTTTTACTCACCTGTATGTGTAGTGAGGCATATGAAGGTGAGGTCTCATACAAATTCACTGAAGCCCAACTTGGTTGCTCGGAAACCACCGGGCCCCTCTCTGCCCTCTTTGAGGACCCCTAGCCTGGCACCTTCCTCTGTGAGGACCTCTGGCCCCCCTCCATCCTCTGTGAGGACCCCTAGCCTGGCACCATCCTCTGTGAGGACCCCTAGCCTGGCTTCATCATCCACAACACCGACACACATCTGCCAGACAGTTTCACCTGTGAGTACAGCAGTATGTATTAATAAAACCAGTTAAGTTTTTAGTCATCTTTAATGAAATATATGTATGCAGATTTCCACATCTTTTGTTGTTCTCTCCAAGAGGAGCCTGCAGCGTGTGTGCAACAGTCAGATGCAGCTGGTGATGCAGGACCTGGCTGGTTGCCGAGTGAGATGAGGAAGACCATTCCTGTACAGGACCAGAGATGGATGGGAAATACCCTCTTTCATGCCGGCAAAGTGCGCCCAGATTTCAAGTTGTGGTATGAGCCTCCTGTACCAGCCCTCATCTACCACCAGGTTCCAACACCCGATTGTTTTTTTACCCACCGGCTTCTGGTGTGGATGCCCTATCATCAGTGGAAAGTTAGGGTGTTCTGCCAAGCTTGTGGGAAGCATCTTACGGGGGCTGGTGTTCCACCACATGCTCCTGCTCCGGCTCCCACTAAAGCACCCCGAAAACTGACCCGCAAGGTTTTGCACAATACATGCAAAAAATGTGGGCAGTTTAGAATTGCTGAGACAGGACACAGCCAGTATAGAGGACATATTTACTGTCCCTCCAATGAAAGCATGACAAAGGAGCTTTGGCTATAACACATTAAAAAGCAAAAATAAATGTGAATCTGTTTCCTCTTTGTCTTGTTTTAAATATGAAAGCTTTTACAAACAGTTTTATTGTGTACAGTTACTCCTGTTTCCTGGTTCTCACTGTTTTAATTGTTGAATAATAAACATTTGGTTCTATAAAAAATATTCAGTTTCTTGTCTTTAACACAGAAAGTACTTTAGGAAAGACATCTTTCCAGAAAATACTATACTTTAAACTACTAATTTGCAGCAAATAATGAATATAAAAGCTAGATATGATTAATGTTATTAAAGTACACTTGAATGTGTATAATGTGCTTTATTGAAATATGTCATTGAAAAAAATAAAATTAAGAACACTTTAGTTACTATGAACCTTAAAAAATGAAGGATTTTGACAAAGGAATGCTGTATTTTCAGTTAAGTTCAAAGCTAAACAGCTAAGTAGTTGCTGACATTTTTATTTGCACAAAATAATGCATTTAACAATGATTTTAGTTTTTAAATGGACATGTTTACTTTTAACACTTAAACACTTTAATTGTTATAAATATTTTCTATAAACAACATGCTCACAGGTGGAATCGAACTCACTAAATCCCCTCTTTTCTTCCCCCTTTCTTCCCCCTTCTCTCCTTTCTTCCCCCCCCCCCCCCCCCCGGGGCAGACTATTGTTCCCCAGCTTGCGGACAAGTTCCCGTATATCTGACCAGTCAAATATTAAAAGCTGAAAGAAATATTTCCTTTGTTTCCCCTGTTCACAATTTCCCCAGAATTCCCTGTTCAGAAACACCTATTCAAAAGGTGCAAACTATTGGCCCATAGCTCTGTTCATACCTCCATTCTGATCAGACACACACATTGATCACCAACCCCCAAACTGCTGTCTTATGGTTCCACCTATTGAATGATCGATTGCTGCAACCTGGAAGGATGGGTTGGATTTGTTTGTATTTTAAAATGACCCATAAAAGACTTTGAAATGTTTTTTTAAAAAACAAAAAGAGCAATTAAAAAAGACCAGGAATAACAATGTATCATCATGTTAATTTCAGAGCAAGTTGCAGTCATGATGCAATTTCCAGACAAAAATAACATGCAGGAAAAAACTTAAACAGTTGACTCTTCTCAATTTTGTAAAAGTCAAGTGTTTTAAGTTACGTTTTTTACTTAGTTTTTCTTATGTGTGTTACTGTTAAATGTGGTGTTCTACGT
Organism: Girardinichthys multiradiatus; assembly: GCF_021462225.1. NCBI lineage: Eukaryota > Metazoa > Chordata > Actinopteri > Cyprinodontiformes > Goodeidae > Girardinichthys > Girardinichthys multiradiatus. Next base: position 171,358 of record NC_061798.1, read on the forward strand.
TTTTGGACAGTTGAAAGATGGTGGTGAAATGTACACAAATATTGTAGTGCAGTGCTGTAAATTATCTTTACATAGAAAAATAGTGCTGTGAGTTCAATGACTTTTCAGTCATTTGCATTAGAGCTTCTGTTGACAAACGTTGGGGGAGGTGTTGCAGCAAGCTATACATAGTTATTCAAATAACAGCTTTTGTCACCGCCCAGCTTCCAGGGTGATTCTAACAAAACTTTGAAGCTTGTTTTTGTGGAAGCTTAAAGCTTTTTTGTTAGATTAAAAGTGTTATTGTTTTTACCATATGTAAAGATGAATTCTGTGAATTCTTTGTTCTGGGCATAAGGGAGAGGTCACTGAGCAGCATGCAAGGCCTGTCTGGGAACAAATTATAAGCTAATTAATTTGTTATGGTACAAACTGTCACGTAGACCAGTTTTATTTCCTGCAGATGTTTCCTGGAACTGCGCTTGAAAATCAATGTTGTGAGTGCCAAAATGTGCGTAAGTGAAAGGCTACATCTGATTGGTCAAAAAGTCTCACATACACAACAATGATATGACTGTTGTATATATATCTTGACTCATGCAAGGGATTTTGTAATTCTTTGGGATTTTGTATCAAGATGTATTCGGAGATGTGTTCTGGTAGACTTGTTCCTGTTTTTACCATGGCCTGTCACACATTTTAAGGGCTGGTTTAAGATCGGTTATATTGAATTTGGTGGAGATCAGATGATATCAGGGTTCTTTTAATGGGGACTTTAAAAGTCTAAAAATATCTAAAATATTGGAGAAGTGTTGGCAGCATAAAATACACTGTGTAAAATGCTGTGATCAGACATTGTCTTTTTGAATGGCTCGGATGGCTACCAGTGTTGGTATGTGATGATTAAGCTACAAATCCCGTGATAACTGCAGGCAAGAAATGGCCCAGATTTTTACCATGTTTGCTACCTCCAATTAGCCCCTGCAGAGTCAGGACTTGGCTTGATATCAGTGATTTTTGTAATTGGTTGCAAAATGCACACAGCAGTTGATATGAAGCTCGCTGTAAGCTTTGCAAAAGGATCATACAGTTAGGGACCTTGGGTGGGAAAGTGCTTGAGTCTCACTCCAAGGCAAGGAAACACCAGCGTGCCACAAAAAGCCTTCAGGGGGCTCAAGCCATAACTCAGTTTTGTTAACTCAGTTTTGTTAGCCAACCCCTCAGTCTTCAGTGCCCATTCTCTCTGGACTCCAGTCCTGTGTAACTACCACGTCGGCAAATCACCTTCAGGCTACATTTGGATCCTATGAAACATTAACATCTGTAGCACTTTGGATCCTGCACTCAATTACAAAATATTTGTCATATAACAGTAGTAGTGATGCGTAGTGAGCATCTTCCGGGCAATGTTCCCTAACTCGGATATTGCAAAAAGTTTTATGTATCAGCCGGACAAGATTGCCTACCTAGTAAGATTTGGCTTGGCAGACTTCATCAAGAGAGAGCTGACACGCACCATAACCGGGCCATATCTTGGTGTTCACGATTTTCGCTGTGGCAGGTAGATAAAACTTTGTATGAATGCCCTTTTCCACAACGTTCCAGCAAGGAGGAAGGGCTATGTACAAGTCATAAAATCTACCACTTTGTGGCCACAGGTGGCTTGAAAGTCTCTCCGTAATTGAGCAAGCTCTTGCAGTCTGTCCATCTCTCATGCTGTATGTGAATGGTGAGAGCAAAAACAGATCCTAAATCAAAATCATTGTTCTGTCCTTGGGCAAGACACTTCACCTGCCTTGCTTGCTGATGGTGGGCTTGGTGGTGCCGAATGTACGACAGCCTCACTTCTGTCAGTCTGTCCCAGGGCTGTGGTTACAATGTAGTTACCACTGTCAGTGTGTGAAAGGGGTTGATGACTGATTGTAGTGTGACGCGCTTGGGGTCTTGGACTTGATAAAGCGTTATACAAGTGCAGGCCATTTACCATTGCGAAGATGCACTTTTTCATGACTGTGGCCAGGACATTCCACCAGTTCATGAGGAAATAGCAGACGATGAACCGGTGCTGCCTTTCTTTGGCAAATACTTGGGTGAGTTGATTGAGGTAATTATTCATAGTACACTCACCAGCCACTTTATTAGGTACACTTTGCTAGTACCGGGTTGGACCACCTTTTGCCTTCAGAATTGCCTTTATCCTTCGTGGCATAGATTCAACAAAGTGCTGGAAACATTCCTCAGAGATTTTGGTCCATATTGACATGATAGCATCACACAGATGCTGCAGATTTGTCGGCTGCACATCCATGATGCGAATCTCCCGTTCCACCATCCCAAAGGTGCTCTATTGGATTGAGATCTGGTGACTGTGGAGGCCATTTGAGTTCATTGAACTCATTGTCAAGTTTCGACAGGTTGTGCATTCTGAGATGCTCTTCTGCATGCCTTGGTTGTAACAAGTGATTATTTAAGTTACTGTTGCCTTTCTATCAGCTGGAACCAGTCTGGCCATTCTCCTCTGACCTCTGGCATCAACAAGGCATTTGCGCCCACAGAACTGCCGCTCAATGGATATTTTGTCTTTTTCGGACCATTCTCTGTAAACCCTAGAGATGGTAGTGCGTGAAAATCCCAGTAGATCAGCAGTTTCTGAAATATTCAGACCAGACCGTCTAGCACCAACAACCATGCCACGTTCAAAGTCACTTAAACCACCTTTCTTCCCCATTCTGATGAACGGTTTGAACTGCAGCAGATCGTCTTGACCATGTCTACATGCCTAAATGCATTGAGTTGCTGCCATGTGATTGGCTGATTAGAAATGTACGTTAAGAAGGAGTTGGATGGGTGTACCTAATAAAGTGGCCGGTGAGTGTATATGGGTAGTATCACCTGTTGGCTTAAGCCTCTCAGCATACATTATCGTTGTTTAATTAGTCATCTAGCAGATGATTTAATCCAAAACAACATAATCAAAGTATTTACCACATTGGTAGTTGCTGTGTTTATTGAATGAAATCCTACTGAATTAGAATGGCATTGTGATGTCTGTGTGCAAGTAACAGGGAGTTTACATTGGGTAATTGTACTTTTGTCTACTGAGAGAGTCTACTGAGAAGCTGTGTTAAGAGGGAGACCCTGCTAGACATCAGCCCCCTTCAACTCACAAATCTGGATCTGGTTGATTAAAAACTTGTTCTTTCTCCCACAGAGGGTTGACATCGGCTTAGGTGCCAAGGCAGCTCTCAAGGTATTGTGGTTGGTAGTTTTGGATATTAATCTTGATAAATATGCAGGAAACAAGTGTGGTTTTGTTTAGCACTCTAGATGTCTGTGGAGTGTATGAAGTATGATTTCAAAACACCTGTGTACATGTATTAAAAAGCTCCAGATGCCCAAACACCCTCCTCGGTTGTAAAGTGTGCAACAGGAAGATGTTTTGCCATTCTGTGCATTGGAGATGCCCCCTGAGGCATCCATAAAGACCAATATAGAACCAACAGTTATACTTCCCTTCCTCCTCCTTTAAAGCAGGGCATTTTGGTTGGTAATTTACCATAGTAATGCATCAGTACAAACAGATCATGTGAAGCATTTAAAATTTAACAAAGTCGCACGATTGCAGAATGATATGACTTCATGTCATGTGCTACTTTTAAATTAAACTTTAGATTACTTTTGTAACCACAGTTCTTTGTGTAGCATAAGTGAGTGTCTTGTTTTGATAGCAGTGGCATTGTGCCTTCTGCTTATCTTATTGCTGTGTGCTCGTTTTTAGCTCCTTGAGGACATACCTATACTGCCTGTTTTGAATAGTATACAGTTTTGCATTGTTTTTGCCATTTTTGTCTTGTTTCTGCTCCTAGATAATTATATTTCTGTTATCAAACTAGAAAAATGGATGCAGTGGAATGCTCTACGGCCTGGAGGGAGGCGGGGTGTGAAGTGCCTCAACAGCATTTAGAGACTGCACCAAAGCAAGTTGCTCTCAAATGCACCTCAGAACAGGTGTAAAAGAGGGGCTTCATGGGCTACAATAATAGGGAATTCAGACCAAAGTTCTACCAGTTATATAGACCACAACTGAATCATTTAAATGTGAAAAGGACATATTTAAAAGCATGATAGGTCCTTTAAACATGTTACTGCACTCTGTACTTTATCAATATACTGTTTAGAAATCTCACATGCCTTCTGTTTCTGTTTGTTTCAGGCTGAAGAAGGAAACATTGAATATAAGGTAATTAAGTTTGTTTGTTTATATGTTGTGCTTAGATTTAATTTAGGCTTTTATTCAGCATTCTAAACTGCATAAAAAAACTTGTTGAACTGAAATTTTCATGTAGTCAGTCAGTCAGTCAGTCGTTTTCTATACCGGGGCGCGGGAAAGCTGGTGCGTATCTCCAGCAGTCCAAGGGAGGGAGGTGGGGTACACCCTGGACAGGTCACCAGTCCATCGCAGGGCAACACAGACACAACAGGGCAAACAACCATACACACACTCATTCACACCTAAGGGCAATTTTAGAGAGACCAATTTACCTAACAGTCATGTTTTTGGACTGTGGGAGGAAGCCAGAGTTCCCGGAGAGAACCCACGCATGCACGGGGAGAACATCCAAACTCCATGAAGAAAGACCCCTGGCCAGGAGTCAAACCCAGGACCTTCTTTATGCAAGGCAACAGCGTTACCAACTGCACCACCGTGCAGCCTAGAGTACTCAGTATTTCAGTTTATTATAGTAATTTTTTTGAGTGATTCTTTTCACTGTTCCAATATAATTTTACCATTGCATGGATTTAAAAACAAATTGGATAAATATCCTGCCATGTGACCCAGGCATTGGCAGTAATAGAGCTTCTAAAGTGAACAAACGTTAAGGGTAGTGAGGAGCCATTTTCGTGGGCCTAAGAGTGTCTTAAGCAGAGAAAATGGCGGAAATACAGAGAAAGAGGAAAAATATTCTCCATACAATGAACGGTCTCGATCTACAGAAATCCACACGCCTGGTGTTCAAATACTTATTTTCCTCACAGTATGTAGAGTTAAGTTAGGCTCCAAAAAAGGTGACACTTTCTTCAGACAATAGGAAGACTAGAGAGAGTACAACAAAGCAGCTCTATTTTGTAGCGTTATTTGCAGCTTTTTGTAAGGAGACAAAAATGTATTCAATTCAATTCGATTCAGTTTTAGACAAACATGAAAATTTAAGAACATTTGTAAAATACAACGTATACAAACATATTTAGTGTTTGAACATACAAAGTGGTTCTTGAAGTTTAGATTGGGCCATTTTAAGATGAGAAAATAACAAGAGCCATTAAAGCAGCTTTTGTATAAAAACAAACATTATAATATTACAACTTAAGCAAAAAGTTTCACAGCTCTCACTTTAATGAACAGGCGGAGGTTACCCGAGCTTAGTAGTCAATGAGCGCACAGAAGTCTCGGGAAGAAACCACCACTGGGAGCACCCCGACGTCTATTGTGGTCAACTTTCTTAAATACGAGACCAAAGAGAAGATACTTGTTAAAGCCTGGAAAAAGAAAATACAATTGGAAGGGAAACAGATATTTTTGATCACAACCATCCCAATAGGTAATGAAAGAAAAAATGATACGCATTCAGACACCTCTGAGTTGGATAAGGATCGACTGGTCAGATGGGCCCAAGATCTACAACAACATTGAGGACGCAGAACGGGATATGAGGAGGAAAGGTTTGGAGATGGGCGAGCGGCATAACATAGTGGATGACCAGGGAATCGTCACTGAAGGGGCTCCTAAGAGCTTTGCCATGGTAACAGGTTAAAATGACGTTGGAACAAACAGAGAAGCCGCCCTATCTGAGAATCCCAGTCAAGATACAGCGAACCGGGCGAGGGAAAAGCTGCAGGAGTTTAGAAGATGAAGAGACAATGGAAAATCAGGTGAATCAGGGTGGGGTTGGGGGGTATATGGTGAAGATGAGTCCCCAGAGGACTCAGAAGAGGTAAATATCTCCTGTTTATAAGTTGAAGACTTGACGATGGCTGGGTGAGTAGAGCCACCAATATTATACAGATAACAAGCGCCCTATTTAGTTTTTGTATTATTTATGGGAAACAATCTTTGTTGTGTTTTGACCTTTATTTTTTATTTATAACGTGAGTTCAATATATATTAAATATTATTTACAACAACTGAAAGGGTTTTGCTAAGAGGGACTTAAAAGTGGAGAATCTTGGAACCACACCCCTCTCCCCCATTTACAAATGAGACTTCTCTGTGTATATTATAATTGACAAGGTGAGCTACAGAGAAAATGACTGTTAGACTTTACTAGTAGGATGGTGGGACCTATTTTAGGCTTATCTTGTCAGGATCTGTCATTTTGGGTTTTGTGTTTGTTTACTTTTCTAGTTAGGTCATTCTCATGTGCTCTCTGTTTAGTAGTTATGCTCATTTATGTTTATTCTCTGGCTAGGTTCTTGTATTTTTTCCCCCAGTAGTTCTGTGCTCCTTAGTTTTATTAGTTCCTTTTCCTCCATTCTTAAAGTTAATTATTTTCTCCCAGGTTAGTTATTATAGTATAGTTCTCTTGGTCAGTCCTTTATGTTTCAGTTCCTGTCTGGCAGTCATTTATATTCTGTTATTCAGTATTTCTGTTCGTTTACTTAGTTCTTTCCATGTCCTTAGATTTAGTTCCTTCTAGAGTAACTATTTATTGTAGCTTATGTTTAGGGGTTCTTAACCCTGCTCCTCTCAGTTTAGTGTTTGTTTCCTTTAGAGTTGTTACTAGTTTAGTTTCCCCTCCTGTCCCTGTGTTTCCCATGTCCTGTAGCCACAGAAACCTATTCCCTCAGTTCTCTACACCTGGTCTTTACACCTGCCAGCAATCATCTGATTACCTGCCTCTCTCGTTCCCTTTGTTTCACCATTCAGTTCCCTGTATATAAGGTTACCGGTTTTCCTTATTCCCGGTCGCCGCATCTTTCTATCCACCTATCATACTCCAGCCAGAGACCTGCTACGTTCCTGAGTTCCAGCCTGTGTAGTTCCTGTTCAGCTTGTAAGCCTTATGCGTCTTTGTTTTGGACCTGGACGTCTGGCCTGAGAAAACCTGCACTTTCAAGCCTTCAATAAATCACATCTCAACCTATCATGTGGCTCCAGAGTATCTAGCTGCATCCTGGTCCGACTCCGCTACCACAAACCCTGACATATCCCAAATCACTAGGGTCAAAGGAGAATCACTTTGTCTTCTGGGACCATCCCCCACTCCCACCGAAATGGAGGCAGGGCTTATGGGGAATAGGGTCTTAATTTACAAGGGGAGTTCAGTTTTTGTGTTTGTTTGTGCTATTATTCATAGTACGTCTTTATGTTATACTACAGTGGAAGGGCTAGTAATCATTTCATGTCATAGATGAGGGTTTTTGTGGACCAAATTGCAGAGGCAGTCGAGGAGACGGCATGGTGAGCAGAACGATGATTTATTAAAGTTAAACTCCGGCTTACAGAAGGCAGGCAGGCAGGGTGTAACAGTGGGTTTTACAGGAGTCCAGGTCAGACAGAGTAAAATAAACAATTAGAGAAGTTGATGCAAGGGAAGGTGACGCGAACAAACCAGCGAGGAACAAGGAAAACACACCAACTAATAAACCGGGGGTAATCAATGTGGAACAAAAGACGGGTAATCAATAGAATTAAGGACAGGTGTGACATGGGAAGCAGGGAGGCTGAAGGACAGGTGAAACTAATACAAAGACTAAACCATGGGAGAAGGGACTAATTAACAAACTCAGAGAAACAGACCTAAGCAAACTATAACAGCCTAAGATATAAGAACCATAAAGGAAACCTTAACTGAAAAAGTAAACAAACCCAAACAAACACTCACTGAAACTAACTGGAAAGGGAGAAGAGAAATCGAAGACTTGAATGAATGTAAACAATAAGTGGAACAAAGTATAGTGGCAAACAATAACTACAAGCTAACCTATAGAAGATACTGAAACAATAAAAACTAGGGATACGGCTGGGAAGAACTATAAACATAAAGGAAGACGAACACTGAGTAAATAAGTGACGAGGAAACTAATGACAAGAAGAGTAACAGGGAAAAGAAACTAATAAACCAGAAGAGTGCAGCAATAACAAATAATCTAACCATAAACAAACACAGAGACATTAAACGGGAACTAAACTAGAGAACCCAAGGAAGCAAGAGAACTGTAATAATAATAATAATAATAATAATCAGGAGAAACCATTCTAAGTAATAAATAAATGAGAAAGCAACCAGCAAGGGAACTATGGGTTTGGGGAGAAAGAACTACAAACACTAGGAGGCAGGAGAGAGAACAAAACTATCAGGAAACAGTAGGAAATAAACAAACATGACTACAAAACCCAAAGAAATAGAAACATCTTGCTGAAAAGTAAACAAAACCAAAACCACAACAAAGTCCAAAATGGCAGATCCTAACATTTCAGGGGTTTCAAACAATGCCACAAAATGATATAAGGGTGTTGTCACTGAATATTAATGGCCTAAATAATATTACAAGAAGAAATAAAGCTTATAATAAAGCAGAGAATTTTCTTCAAGAGACTTGCTTATCACAGGAGGTGCATGCAAAGTTTAAAATGTTAGGCTATAGGAACTTATTTTTCAGCTCTTTTGGATGGAATCATAGGCGGGGTGTGATGATATTGATTTCCAACATGATGCAGTTTGAAATGATTAAGGAAATTGGTGATAGGGAGGGTAAAGATATTATAATAAAGGGGAAATGAAAGCCAAGTTGTGACACTGCTCAATGTATATGCTCCTCTGGAAAGTAGGAAAATATTTTAGGAGAAAATATTTGATCTTATAAATTTGGAAATGGAGGAACATCGGTGTGTGGAGGGGACTTTAATGTGGTGTTAAACTACAGGCTACACAGTGCAGGTACGAATAGAAGTGAAAAACAAATTAACAGATGTATGAACATAATGAAGTCAGAATTTGATCCCGCTTGATCGGGATTATAGTACCCACTACTTAGCTCCACATGACATGTACTCCAGAATTGACTATTTCTTAAGGTTTAAGGGAGATATACAAAGAATAAGGGAATGCAGGATAGGGGTGATGGATGTAGCAGATCATAGTGCAGTTTACTCAAAAATGTTTTGGATAATAAGAGGAAGAATACAGTATGGCGACTCAATAGAGGTATACTAAACAATAAGGGATTATTTGGAGAATTAAAAGGTCAAATACCTAGATACAGGGAGGATATCGACAATGGAGAGATTGACCGGACATTCTTATGGGATGCCCTGAAAGCAAGAAATGTAAGGTTTATAAAACAAACCTACTATGAGGGAGGATCTAAAGCCACCAAGGTTACGGCTAAATGCATAAAGAAAGAGCAAGCATTAACTAATATACATAAAATAAGGGACCCTATACTTATAAAATATTACAAGAACCAGAGGAAATAGAAAGGGTATTTGAGGAATATTACAGTAAATTATATTCACAGCCAACCTATATAGGTGAAGACCACATGATGAGGAGGGTTTGCAGCGCATGGGGGGGGGGGGGGGGGGGGGGGGGGGGGGGGGGTGTCCTCTTTTTGGATGTGGGTTCCTCCATGGGCTATTGTTGCAGTGGCAGCGTTGTGGTGTGTTTGTGTGGTTGCAGGGTTGTGGTGAATGCAGCTGTCCCTGGTTGCCAGGGACCTCCTGCCAGGTGAGTTTGTCCCATCTGGGTGTGGGGTGCTCGGTGGTGTCTGCCCCGTTGAGGCTGTGGGTGGAGGCTGTGGGTGGAGGCTGGGGTGGCGTTGCACAAGGCCCTTGCCGTGCCATCGCAGCGTGCTGTGCGGTGGGGGGGCAGGATGTGGGTGGGGTGCTTGGAGCAGGGCTGTGTGTGGAGCTTGCGCTGTGTGGGTGTATGTTCGTCAGCTTTTCGGGGATGGATCTGTGGGGGTGTGTTCCTGTGGGGAGGGGATTCATGGTTTTTGGGTTCAGGGTAATGTGTTCAATATCTGCGCCTGGTCGGGAGTGGCCCTGTGGAGAAATTCATGTAGGGGTTCATGGGGGTGGGGGGCTCATGGGGTTAAGATCACAATTCATTGGGGGTTTGGGACTGTTTCATCCTAATGCGGCTCTGGTTGGCATGCTCGTTTGGACTAGGTACACCCCTCTTTGTACATGGCCCCTTCTCCGGATTGGGTTGGAGGTTGTTGCGGACTGCGGTTGGGTCAGGGGGTTGGAGTCCGGGCCGGGGTCGCTCGTGTCCGGGCGTTGCCGGCACTAGTCTGGGCTGGTGCTGGGCCGGTCTGCCTGTCTCCACCCCGCAGGGAAGGGGACCACCTCCTGGGTCCGGGGGCTGGTTGCCTCTATGGGGTAATCACTGAACATAAAATTGTTGGAGTATTTCAGAAAGCTTATGAAGGCAAAAAGTGCAGAGCAATATCTGTCCTATACAAAAGCTTGATGTCGAGTAGAAAGTCTTCTACCTTCTATATCAAAGAAAAATGGGAAAAAGAAATGAATGAACAAATAACTGAGGAAGAGTGGTTTAATATCTGTAAAACACTCATCCACTAGTGCACATCCACTAGCTCCAGGATCTGGAGAGTATTTATTTGGAAAAAAATGAGCAGATTTTTTATTAGTTCTAAAATTAGGAACGAAATGACATTTGTCCAGCAACCATGCTGGAGAGCATGTGGACAGATGGATGTAGACAATTTACATGTATTTTGGTAATGTCAAAAGATACAAGATTATTGGGACAAAATATGGCTAAGAAAAAAAAAAACAGGATATGAAATACCAAACAAATTGAAATACTTTATGTGGGGAATCTAGGACATTGCATACTGTGAGAGGATGTATATCTCATGAGAGTGCTACTATCAGCAAGTAAAAAACAATTACGTGATTATGGTACAAACCACCGACCTTGCAGCAGTGGCTGTGCACAGTGGAAGAACTATTTTTTATGTTGTGTCTCTGCTCTGTTCTCTCAAACCCCCAGTCGGTTGTGGCAAATGGCCACTCACACTGAGCCTGGTTCTGGTTCTGCTGGAGGTTTCTTCCTGTTAAAAGGGAGTTTTTCCTCTCCACTGTCGCAACATGCATGCTCAGTATGAGGGATTGCTGCAAAGTCAAATCCAGTGACTGTCCACTGTCTCTACATGCTCATCCAGGAGGAGTGAATGCTGCAAGTCACTGACTGGATGCAATCTGCTGGGTTTCCTTAGATAGAAAAACGTTTTATCCAATTTGAATAAATAACTGAATCTGACTGAACTGTTCAATGGTTAGGATTAATTTTAATGTATGTACCTGACTTTTGTGAAGTGCCTTGAGACAACATGTGTTGTGAACTGGCGCTATATAAATAAAACTAAATTGAATTGAGAAAATTACACATAAAATAATACTACAAGAGACACAATTTGAGGAAAAATGGGAAAAATAGTTTATAGATAACAAGAAGTAGACACCACCATCAATAATGGACAATAGGGACATTGGTGTAAGAATGTATTACTCCGTATGTATGATATGCCCCGACACTAACTGTTCAAAGAAAACTCAATAAAAATAAGTTATAAAAAAAAGATTATCATCTTGCAAGTTTATTTTGTGTAAAGGCTTCATAGAGATTTAAAGTCTCCTTACTGTCTAGTTACTGCATGGAAATGGGGCTGACTACGCCTAAATTTATGAAATGGTAAATGGCCTGCACTTGTCATAATGGTGGGTTTTAAGACTCTGAGAACACACAATAACGAGGATCAAAGAGAACGTTTTTAAACAGTTTATTTTTAACCCTGTGTTGTGAATGACCAGGAACCAGGACTGTGTCAGCGGATCAGACTGGAATCGTTCTAAACATGAGGGAAAAGAAAATAGACTTAGAAGGGTTCAAGCTTGAACACTGGAAATTACTGTGATAGTTTTAGCTGACAGACTTACTGAGAAGGGAGTCTGAGCAAGGCAGGGGGACATAAGTCTTTCTCCACAGTGTCTGTGGCTGGCAGGCAGTGAGCGGATACTTTCCAGTAATTTCTAGCTTAGTGTTCTCCCTTTTCCGCGGAGGAGCTCCGCTGTGATTTGAGAGGGACGTCGGAGGGTGGACAGGCAGGTGAATAAACCTCTGAGGCTTGGAGAGTTCTTTGGAAGGCTGGGCTTGGAGTTGGAGAATAGAGCAGGGACTATCAATCGAAGGCGTCGCGGCTTAAAGTTTCCACACTCCTCCAGATATGGCACAAGAAAAGACTGCAGGGACAGAAAAATCCATGAAGCACTCGACTAGGCAAGAAAGACAAACAAGACAATTAGTTTTTTAGGACAGAAAAACTGCATAGAAGCAGGGATCGAGCTGTTTACCACTGACTGAACAAAAACGAGCCTTCCTCTCGCTCTCCACTCCCTAAAGAAGCCCAGCTGATTGCTCTCAGATAAGGAAAACCTGTGCAGAAACACCTGCCTGTCACACCCTGAATGGAGAAGCAGAAAAAACAACACAGCACACACATAACCTGCACACAGGCACCATGGATTCTGACAGCACTTGTATAGTGCTTTATCAAGTCAGAGGACCCCAAAGCACTTTACACAACAGTCAGTCATCCACCAATTCATACACATATTCACACACTGACAGTCGTAGGCTACATTGTAGAAGACAGATTTTCACTACGTCCATCTGCCACAATCCCAGTCGGTCGTGGCAGATGGCCGCTCACACTGAGCTTGGTTCTGCTGGAGGTTTCTTCCTGTTAAAAGGGAGTTTTTCCTCTCCACTGTCGCTACATGCATGCTCAGTATGAGGGATTGCTGCAAAGTCAAATCCAGTGACTGTCCACTGTCTCTACATGCTCATCCAGGAGGAGTGAATGCTGCAAGTCACTGACTGGATGCAATCTGCTGGGTTTCCTTAGATAGAAAAACTTTTTATCCAATTTGAATAAATAACTGAATCTGACTGCACTGTTCAATGGTTTGGATTAATTGGAATGTATGAACCTGATGTGAAATCTGTATGTTTCGATTGAATTGACTTTGTGAAGTGCCTTGAGACGACATGTGTTGTGAATTAGCGCTATATAAATAAAACTGAATTGAATTGAATTGAACGTATTGCTTACAATTTCATTAAAGAAGCCACTATATAGTAAGGTTACTGTTTTAATTCAAGCATATGGTGTCCTTGGGCCAAAAATACTTAAGATGTCTTTTTAGTTAATATCTTAGTCTGATTACTAATAGTGTATTCTTTTAGCAACTGGATTTTTTAATTTACCCTTCAGATAGGCAGATTTTAAGATTTGAGACAGCTAGAAATAATTTAATTATGGGGAATAGCAGTTTATTCTAGTTTCTAATAAATAAAAAAAACTGCTGTAACATAATTTATCTTTGGGGATTAAGAAGCATATTTGGATTCCATTTACCTGCTGCACAAATTTGTTATTTGTTTCCTGCCTTTTCCAGTTAAAGCTTGTCAATCCCACTCAGTATCGCTTTGAGCATCTGGCCACACAGCTGAAGTGGCGTCTGCAGGAGGGCCGTGGTGAGGCCGTGTACCAGATTGGAGTGGAAGACAACGGCCTGCTAGTTGGTCTGACAGAGACAGATATGAAAGGATCGCTCAGGACCTTAAAAAGGATGGCGGAGAAGTAGGTGACCTCCTTTCAATTGTCTGCTGAGGTTCCAAAGGCTTCGACAATCATTAGGCAACATTTTCATGATGATTTTCTGCTGTTTTCTTAAAAACCATATTATTATTATTATTATCATCATTATTATTATTGTACAGTAAGATGGTCAAAAACAAATGTACAAGTGGCTACAGGTAGTCAGACATTGTACAACGTGGTTTGGTTTTGGATGATACATTCTTGGTGGTGTATTTATGTTTTATGCCTCCCATTAAAGAAAATCAATTAGGACTGTTGTAATAAAATTTGTATTTAACCAAGTAAGAGATCGCTAATAGTCCCTCAATCAGCTTTTTATTATTATCCATGGAAGGAAGAACTGTTTACAGCACTTGGCGTGTTCAAGAGGTGTGCAGTATCTGTTCTGACTAGAAAAAGGAAAGAAACCTTCTTATAACATCATTCTAAGGTAACTCCCTTGAGGACTGGGCCCTGACATGTCTGGGAATTCTTCCCAATCTTGTTCAAAGAACTCAAGGCCCAGAATGGCATTCTTTTTTCGAAATGTCCTGTAGAACTATCTCTGAGACTGTTGCAACAGGGAGTGAATCCTCCTAAGTTTGCTCATGCAGCGTATCAAGTCATAAAACAATTGCATTTTCTCAAATTTCCACCCATCCCATCTCGAGCCAAAACAAACAAAACTGGACACAAGTATTGATACTGGTAGATTGTACAGTTTAAACATAGGATATGATAGGTTCCCAGATAAAATTGAATCTCCCAACTGAATGTCTGACACTGTGCCTGATTTTTTCCAAATGAATGCGGTGCATAATGTCTGTGACCCAATGACGATTTTTTGGAGGAGGAAGAGGATTTTTCCATTTCAGAAGAGCTAGCCTTCTAGCTAGAAGAGAGCCAAAGGAAATCATAGAGAGAACTTTTCAGGTTACCTCGGGTAACCAGAAAAGTTCAAAGGAACAACTCTAAATAGTGAAATTAACAAAGAGGGGTCTTTTGTTTTCCTGCATAGATTAGAACATACCAGAAAAATATTTTGCCAAAACCTGAACAATTTCAGACAGGAGCAGAACATGTATATGAAATTAGCTGGCGTTGACCCACAAGTAGGGTCAACATCGGCTCTGATCTTAGAAAGTGTGCCTTGGGACCAATGAAGGTGAGGGTTAGGGTTTGAAACTGCATCTCTATATGTCTGAGGGAGATGGAAGAGTGGAACCTTTTATAATGTAAGGATTATGATTATTGATTAATTAATATTTATCAAAGATTATAATTAAAAATCATAATTCAGGAAAGTAATTTCTTAACCAAAATCATTACTTATAAATCGAAATCAGAGATGTCCTCTGGTGTTGTGATTATGGGCTCAAAGCTCTTAATAATTACAATTAGCTATTTCTCTCAAACCCCCAGTCGGTCGTGGCAGATGGCCGCTCACACTGAGCCTGGTTCTGGTTTTATCCAATTTGAAGGGTCATTTCATTGCTAACTGTCGCCTTCGTTTAAAAGGGCGATCCCACCAGTAATTCAGGAGATACGGGTGGGTGCTGCTGATTTTTCTCCTGAGAGCTGCCTCACGCTACCAGTTACATTATGTGTCAATAATATTAACCTCCCTGTGTTGGCTCTTATTGATTCAGGGGCCAAGCAGAACCTAATAAGTGACAATCTGGTGGACCAACTCTGCATCCCCACTAAGGAACTTAGTCAACCCATATCCATGATAACTCTCACAGGACAAACCTTCTCCTCTGTCACCCATAAGGTTCCCTCTCTTCATTTTGTGATCTCTGTCAACCACCATGAGCTGGGTGAGTTTTTTGTTTTTCGTTCTGAACACGCTCAAATGGTTCTGGGTTTCCCATGGCTCCACAAACACAACCCCATCATTAACTGGTCTCAAAAAAGAGTAGATTCATGGAGTGAATCTTCCAAGAACTGTTTAAGGGCTGCTGTGTCCTCCTTATCTTTCTCTACTGAAACTGAGAGGGTCAATTTATCTACAGTCCCCTCTTGTTACCATGACCTGGCTCAAGTATTTAGTAAGTCCAAAGCTCTCTCTCTTTCCCCCCACCGCCCTTACGACTGTGCCATAGATCTTCTTCCCGGGGCTCCCCTACCATCCAGCAGACTTTACAACCTGTCTGGCCCTGAGAGGGAGGCTATGCGTGAGTACATTGAATCATCCATGGCATCTGGTATCATCCGCCCATCCACCTCGCCCTTGGGGGCAGGATTTTTTTTTTGTGTCCAAGAAAAAAAAATCACTGAGACCATGCATCGACAACATTACCATTAAAAATAAATATCCACTCCCTCTTATTGATTCTGTTTTCGAACAACTTCAAGGGGCTATCATCTTTACTAAGTTAGATCTCTGCAATGCCTACCATCTGGTTCGCATCAAAAAGGGCGATGAGTGGAAAACTGCATTCAGAACATTGGGACATTTTGAGTATTTGGTGATGCCTTTCGGTCTCATCAACGCACCTGCAGTTTTTCAGGCACTTATTAACGTCGTCCTTAGGGACCTCTTAAATCGATTTGTTTTTGTCTACCTAGACGACATATAAATGTTTTCCAAGGACCTTCACCAACATTCACTACATGTTCGCACTGTCTTCAGAGACTCCTTGAGAATCAACTATTTGTCAAAGCTTAGAAGTGTGATTTCCATGCCTCATCCATATCTTTTTTGGGTCTGATTTTTGGGAGTGGACAGGTTCGGACGGATCCTGAGAAGGTCAAGGCAGTGGCAGAGTGGCCCGGAACAGAGAACAGAAAGCAGCTGCAACGATTCCTGGGGTTTGCGAACTTCTACAGACGCTTCATCAGGGATTTCAGCCGAGTCGCAGGCCCCCTTACCAAACTTACCTCCACCCTCCGCACATTCTCATGGAACTCTGAGGCCGAGGGTGCGTTTTGTAAGTTAAAACAACTGTTTTCTTCTGCTCCCATCTTGTGTCATCCTGATCCTCAACTCAGTTCACAGTGGAAGTGGATGCTTCGGGCTCAGGTGTGGGGGAGGTCCTTTCTCAACGATCCCCAAAGGATAATCGCCTACACCCATGTGCATTCTTTTCCCGACGCCTATCTCCATCTGAGGCCAATTATGATGTTGGAAACCGAGAGCTTATTGCCATTAAACTGGCATTAGAGGAATGGAGGCATTGGCTGGAGGGCACAGAGGTCCCGTTCATCATATTAACTGACCATAAGAATCTTGTTTATTTGCAACAGGCTAAGAGGTTGAATGCCAGACAGGCAAGATGGTCACTTTTTTTCTAGGTTCAACTTTTCTATCACATACCGACCAGGATCTAAAAATGTCAAGCCTGACGCCCTGTCTCGACAGTTGTCTTCCTCAGATCATTCCAAGTGCAACAAACCCATTATGCTTCTCTCCTGCACTATTGGAGCCATCACATGGAAGATTGAGAACGAGATTCGTCAAGCACAACAAGTGGAACCAGATCCAGGTACCAGACCTCCTAATCGCCTTTTTGTCCCTAAGACTGCAATCAGCAAGGTCCTCACATGGATTCATGTCTCCAAGTTCTCCTGCCATCCTGGAGTCAACAGGATGTTATCCTTTTCTAAGCGGCATTTTTGGTTGCCTACTATGTAAAGCGACATAAAGGAGTTTGTTTCTCCCTGCTCTGTGTGTGCCCGAAACAAGAGCTCACAGCGACCTTGTTCTGGACTTCTTCAGCCACTTCCCATCCCTGGACGACCTTGGTCTCACATCTCTCTTGACTTCGTCACTGGACTACCTCCGTCAGAAGATAACACCACCATTCTCACCATCATTGACAGATTTTCCAAGGCTGTTCACTTCGTTCCATTAACAAAACTTCCTTCCGCACACGAGACTGCTCAGCTCATCACCCAGCATGTTTTCCGATTACATGGTATTCCCAGCGACATTGTCTCTGACAGAGTTCCGCAGTTTGTTTCCCAGCTTTGGAAGTCTTTCTGTCAAGCTATCGGTGCATCAGTGAGCTTCTGGTTACCACCCTCAATCTAACGGTCATTCTGAGAGAGCAAATCAGGATCTTGAATCACTTCTTCGCTGTGTCATCAACAATAATCCTTCTTCATGGTCTTCTCATCTAGCATGGGTTGAATATGCCCACAACACTCATTCCTCCTCTGCCACCGGGTTAACTCCTTTTGAAGCAAAGTTCAGGTGGGCGACCAGGAGGTTGTCCCCAGCAGGCACAGAGTTCCGGCGGGTGACCGGACCTGCACCACAGAGCTCCGGGCAGTCGGCGGCGAAGCCATGGCGGCCTGCGACGGGAACCTGCAAGTAGGTAAGGAGGCCAACAGAGGAGAGTAGAGGCCCCCCGAAAAACTCTGTGGAACCCCAGAGGCGTGGAGCCTGGCGAACCCTCAGAGGCAGAAGCAGAACCTGGCGAATGATCAGAGGCTGAAGCTGAGCCTGGCGAACCCTCAGAGGCTGAAGCTGAGCCGGGCGAACCCTCAGAGGCTGAAGCAGAGCCTGGCGAACCCTCAGAGGCTGAAGCTGAGCCTGGCTAACCCTCAGAGGCGGAAGCAGAGCCTGGCGAACCCTCAGAGGCTGAGGCATCGCCGAGACCCTCAGTGGCGTGAGCAGGAGCTGAGGCATCGGCAGGACCCTCAGTGACGTGAGCAGGAGCTGAGGCGTCGGCCGGACCCTCAGTGACTTGAGCAGGAGCTGAGGCGTCGGCAGGACCCTCAGTGACTTGAGCAGGAGCTGAGGCGTTGACGGGATTCTCAGTGGCGTGAGCAGGAGCTGAGGCGTCGGCAGGACCCTCAGTGACTTGAGCAGGAGCTGAGGGGTCGGCAGGACCCTCAATGACGTGAACAGGAGCTGAGGCGTCGACAGGACCCTCAGTGGCGTGAGCAGGAGCTGAGGCATCGGCAGGACCCTCAGTGACGTGAACAGGAGCTGAGGCATCGGCAGGACCCTCAGTGACGTGAACAGGAGCTGAGGCGTCGGCAGGACCCTCAATGACGTGAGCAGGAACTGAGGCGTCGGCCGGACCCTCAGTGACTTGAGCAGGAGCTGAGGCGTCGGCCGGACCCTCAGTGACTTGAGCAGGGGCTGAGGCCTCGGCAGGACCCTCAGTGACTTGAGCAGGAGCTGAGGCGTCGACGGGATTCTCAGTGGCGTGAGCAGGAGCTGAGGCGTCCGCAGGACCCTCAGTGACTTGAGCAGGAGCTGAGGCGTCGGCCGGACCCTCAGTGACGTGAGCAGGAGCTGAGGCGTCGACGGGATTCTCAGTGACTTGAGCAGGAGCTGAGGCATCGGCAGGACCCTCAGTGACGTGAGCAGGAGCTGAGGCGTCGGCCGGACCCTCAGTGACTTGAGCAGGAGCTGAGGCATCGGCAGGACCCTCAGTGACGTGAGCAGGAGCTGAGGCGTCGGCCGGACCCTCAGTGACTTGAGCAGGAGCTGAGGCATCGGCAGGACCCTCAGTGACGTGAGCAGGGGCTGAGGCGTCGGCAGGACCCTCAGTGACGTGAGCAGGGGCTGAGGCGTCGGCAGGACCCTCAGTGACGTGAGCAGGAGCTGAGGCGTCGACGGGATTCTCAGTGGCGTGAGCAGGAGCTGAGGCGTCCGCAGGACCCTCAGTGACTTGAGCAGGAGCTGAGGTGTCGGCCGGACCCTCAGTGACGTGAGCAGGAGCTGAGGCGTCGACAGGACCCTCAGTGACGTGAACAGGAGCTGAGGGGTCGGCCGGACCCTCAGTGACTTGAGCAGGAGCTGAGGCATCGGCAGGACCCTCAGTGACGTGAACAGGAGCTGAGGCGTCGGCAGGACCCTCAGTGACGTGAACAGGAGCTAAGGCGTCGGCAGGACTCTCAATGACGTGAGCAGAAGCTGAGGCGTTGGCAGGACCCTCAGTGGTGTGAGCAGAGGCTGAGGCGTCGTCGGGACCCTCAGTGACTTGAGCAGGAGCTGAGGCGTCGGCAGGACCCTCAGTGATGTGAACAGGAGCTGAGGGGTCGGCCGGACCCTCAGTGACTTGAGCAGGAACTGAGGTGTCGGCAGGACCCTCAGTGGCGTGAACAGGAGCTGAGGCGTCGGCAGGACCCTCAGTGACGTGAACAGGAGCTGAGGCGTCGACGGGATTCTCAGTGGCGTGAGCAGGAGCTGAGGCGTCGGCAGGACCCTCAATGACGTGAGCAGGAGCTGAGGCGTCGGCCGGACCCTCAGTGGCGTGAGCAGGAGCTGAGGCGTCGTCCGGACCCTCAGTAACTTGAGCAGGAGCTGAGGCGTCGGCAGGATCCTCAGTGGCGTGAGCAGGAGCTGAGGCATCGGCAGGACCCTCAGTGACGTGAACAGGAGCTGAGGCGTCGTCAGGACCCTCAGTGACGTGAGCAGGGGCTGAGGCGTCGGCAGGACCCTCAGTGACAAGAGCAGGAGCTGAGGTGTCGGCCGGACCCTCAGTGACTTGAGCAGGAGCTGAGGCGTCGGCCGGATCCTCAGTGACTTGAGCAGAGGCTGAGGCGTCAGCCGGACCCTCAGTGGCGTGAGCAGAGGCTTACTTAGGGTCAGGCATCATGTCAGGCTGTGGTGTGTCAGGCCTGGACACAGGTTGTAAAACAACCTTACTGCCGTTTCATAATCCATCTTTATCTGCCTTATCCTCTCCATCAGCTCAGGAGAGGAATAAAGGAGACTAGTCGTCCTGAGGATCTTTATTTGGTGTTCATAGAACCTCAAGCGCTGCTCCAGCTCGTCAGGTGTTGCCTCAGAACACCGGGCAGGAGCGAGCGCAGACGGCATGGACAGAGGTGCAGCGAGCCTGGCAGACAGTGCTGTGGCAGGCGAAGATGCGGGCTTACTTGCTGCAGCCCTCAAGTAGGCTGGCTGGGAAACCACCTCCTCGGCAGCCGAACCACAGGAAGGCGATCCGCGCCAAAGTTTCTTGTGGCGGGAGGAGGGCGAGGAAATAAAACCTCTGTGGGTTTTTCACCTGTGCCTGGTGTCGGCGTGGTCTTTGATCGGTATATGAATCTTCTGACCTTCTTGTATCAGACAGAATTCCAGCTTTCAAGCTATTCCAGGAATGGCCTTGTGGAGCAAAAGTTCGCCTGTGAGCTTTTGTCTCTCTAGAAATGCACCTCCGTTGCGTCGTCCTGTGAGACAAGCTGGAAATGGCAACGGTTTTATAATCCCGGGTGACGTCAGAGCTGCAATGTCTGTTGAGCTGTGCGTGTTCAACTGTGCGGCCAAAATGGATGACTCCAACAAGAATCATTTGCCAGGTTTGAGCTAATAAGTCATCTCCCAGATCCTCCTTCCATTTATTTTAAGAGATTTCAGGTTAGTTGTACAATTAAAGTTAAATAAGTTGTAGATTTTGCCCAGAGTGTACTTTTCATTGTTTTACTCTTGTCAACCAAATCCAGAAGTGACTCAGCAGGAAGATAATTGAAACACTCTGATATGGAGCACACAAAGCCTCTTTTTTGCAAGTACCTAAATAATTGTAACCTATAGATCCAAAATTCATCATTAGTTGTTCAAAGAAAGCAAATTTATTATTAATATACAGATCATGGAATGTAATGTTTCTAAATTTCTTCTTTCTAGTTCTTTATCTAGAATTAGAAAAGGGGAAGATATGATTATTTTTGACAGTAGGACATCCAAGAACCTTTCAAAACGATTGGAAAAGCACCTGAAATGGTTCAATTTTGATCAAATTCAGTGTTTTCCATTCATCTCCTCTCACTAACCTGCATAAAACATGTCTGCATAGTACTTAAATAGTGTCTGTAATCTCAGCTGCAAATTCTAAACTAAATCTCTGCTAAAATGGTAGTCAGCATTAGTTCTGCTGTTTAAAACACAGCTCCTTCTGTTGGCATTGCAATAGGCTGTAGCACACGTCAGCACTCATATACCCATTAATGTTTTTATTAAGGGTACTTAAATGGTTTCCTAAATAGCACCATGCCGTTTGTCCATACGTTTGCAATCTTGAGAGTCCATTAACGTTTTACGCTGCCGCCTTGGTAGTCTATCACTTCAATCAAAACTGTGATGGTTAGTTGACACAATATTAAGAATCAATTTTCCAAAAGGTTATTGATTTCTAATTTGGCAAATTATTTTTAAAATAATACCTTATTCTGCCTTCTGCTTTGCATTGCGAACTGGTGGTTTGAACACAAACCAACTATGTTCTTAGTTAATTTAAAGCTAATCTGACCTTAATCCAGTCCATCAAAACACAACTTGGTTCTTAAGCGTACATATTCACACTGAACTGTAATATCACAGTATCAATTTCTTGGTTATTTATTAAAGTTTTATTTTTTATTTCTCTTGTTCATAGCTTATTTTCTTTATCTTATTTTTTTTAGAAAGTAGTTTAATTGTATGTTTCTAGCAGTATGGTATGTAATTTAAGGCGGAAATTGCTCTAAAACCCCTTAGGGCTTAACAGGTTAAAGGTTTGTTTCCTCTGCTCGTTATAAGCTCTGATGACGCCATTGCTGCGACGCATGCTGAGTAGTCGTTTGACCAAAATGGATGACCCAACATGAGATTGTAGGGGTAAGTCAATTATTCTGGGTGTTTTATGTACACTAGAATAAAAGGTAAAAGCTTTATCATCAGGGTGTAACGCACTCCATGTATCCACCACATCAAGTTTGCTGCTGGTTTCAGAAACTGCCCTAGCTCTTCTAGCCATTGGGTTATATTATGGGGGCAATTTATCTATTACTGAGGACAGGTAGCAGTTAAAATCAACCGCTACAACTGTATTTTCATCAATCTAATTAGGTAGAAAACCTGCGAAATAAAGTCATTAGACTGCATCGGAGGGAAGTAAATGTTCAGGATTGACACCAGTCGTCCATGGACATGGCCTGTTAACATATCTACTAGGGCTGAACAATTTTAGGAAAATATTTAATTGCGATTTTTCCGGCAGATGTGATTTCGATTTGAATCACGATTTTCTTAAAATCAAGCTTCAGTGCAATATCGACAATGTACAGTAACATTTACAAACATGACAGCAAATTTCATTGTACCATCAATACATTATAGGATAAAAATGCAAAAGGTAAGAATTATTTTCCAATGAATTTATTAAAAAAAACATGCATGTACATTCTTTTAAGTCCTTAATCAATGGCAGTTATATGTAAATGACTAAGAGCCATCTTTGATTGTCTTATCTTAAGGATTTTTGCTCCACCTTTTTTTTATTGTTTTATGAAAACAAAGTAAGCAAACAATGTAAAATAAAAAAATGTAACATAAACAACAATTAGATAAATTAAGAATTTAACAATTTCAATAAAAGGAAAAAGGGCCTTACACTCTAGTTTGGTAGGCCAAAGTCATTCTGAAATGTAATAGTAATGAAATAAAACTTACTAAAATTAAATCACCATTATGTGTGCCCATCTGAAAAATCTCAGACATTAATATAGGTGGGTCATTTATTCATGGCTCAGTCATCAGTAGCCAGATATTGCATATCTATTCTGTAAACAAAATATTTTTTCCTGAAATATAACAAATATATTTTTGAACAAAGTAAAATGCAGAACAAATAAAATCTCAAAAGTACTAAACAATAATACTTGCTCTCTGATATATCCACATCACTCTTTACAGATTTTTTGTCAAGAAACTCAGCATGTCAACCTTTGACGGTTTTAAACACAAGCACTGACATGTAACAACATTACCACCAGCACTCTTTCTGATGGTCATCAGATGCACAGATATTTACCAGCCAGTTTGCTCAGCCATGGAAAGTTCACTCTGTGCACTCTCCACCAGGCCAGTAGATCTTCCTCTCCATCGATAGGAGTCATCAGATAGTTTTCTAGTTCAGCTTCGATGGCATCCTCCAACTGTATAGTAGAGGAGGGAGAAGGGACAGCCTTGCTCTTGAAGAAGCTGCCCAGTGACCGTTCTCCCCCACCTGGTTGGTGGATCTGCCTCTGCTGCTGCCTGGGGCACGTCATCTGTGGTGCTGAGACGAGCCTTCTTTTCCTGTGAAAAAAAGAAGAAGAATTGTTTACGTTTTGCAGTCGGGTGTGAATTTTGGGCAATTGAGGATTCTTTAAAAAAAAAAAAATGTGGAATTATAAAATATCACTTGCAGTGATGTGGCATTTTATTTCACTAAACCACACACGCACACAAAAAAATACAGGACAAGTTACCTTTTGTGCCACCTGCTCCATTTCAATCTTCAGTCTTTCTTTGATGTCCGGGACATTCTCTGCAGTTATGTAGTCAGTTTTGAATTTAGGGTCAAGGAATGAAGCCATGTCCAGTAGCTCCTGTGTGGCTGGGTCACTGTGTTTTTGTTCAATGTAACCAAGAGCTCTTGACTTTATGTCCTTTGTGAGATCTGTCCTCATCACTTTCAGTCAGGATTGATGTTCTCAGGAGATGGAGAACTGTCTTCGGGTATGACACACTTACATATGCTTCACCGGACAGAGCATCTGTAAATTCCTGAAGAGGACCAATGGCATTGTTTATAGCTTCAAGGACATCTGTATCCTGCCAAGTTGGGACCAGGTGACGTGTCTTCTTGTCTTCAGAAAGAACCTGAGACAACGCCTTGCTCTGCTCCAGCACCCTCCCTATCATTTTTTGCCTTGAGCCCCATCTTGTCCATCTTGACATTCTGTGATCAGTCTTCCTTTTCCAGCTATGACAGAAGACACCAAATGTTTGCAGAGTCCTGTTGCCTGCTTAACTCTTGCATCATCTTTAACAGCATTTTCTGGGCAAAAAAGAGAACACAGACATTAAGTGAGCATTACAGGCTGTATATAATAAATGCAAACCGATTTTTCTACCAGTATAAAGAAATATGAGAAAAATGTATTATAGAAAACAGGAAAATACATCAAACGCTTAAGCAAAAGTTATTAATTATCTAATATTAGTGTAAATATGTTATCAATATTTCTTACTCATTTATAAGGGCTTCAAAGAAAACAAAATTAAGAGAAAAACTACTAATACACAGTTCACAGACATCACATTAAATCCATATCCTATATTAATTTATAAAAGTACACACGCTTACCAATTGCAAGATGTAGCCTGTGGGAGGCCCAGGAGGAGGCCCAGAGGAAGACCCTGGACATGCAGGAGGGACTATGTTTCTCGGGTGGCCTGGGAACGCCTTGGGATTCCCCTGAACGGGCTGGCCCCAGTGGCTGCGGAGAGGAAAGTCTGGGTCTCTGCTTAGGCTGCTGCCCCGCGACCTGTTGTTTTAGATTCCATCACTCTCAGCTGAAGAGTACCTATGACAAAAATTAAAGACTTCTACATGCTTTGCAGTGGGAAAACCTGCAAAATTGGCAGTTTATCAAATACTTTTTCTTCCCACAGAAAGACTGTGCCTTTCTTTCCACCTGCATTATCCAGACTTTATTCTGGAAATTGTGGAGCTAAGAAGACTATCCTAATAAATTGGAAAAATTGAAACCTTCTTAATATTAACTAATATAGAAACCTTCCGTGCATTGCCTTCGGTGGTTGGTGGGCTTAGGGGCTTCTTAAACTGCTGCGTCAGTATCATCTCATTGCAGGTGCGCTCTACTTCAAGGAGTGCATTCTGCTGGCGGGGCAGAGGGTCTGTTGGAGGGGGTGGGACGGAGTCAACCTGGGTGTCTAATGTCTTATTTGTTCTGGGAGTTGTTCGAATGTTGGGGTGGGTGTTGGTTTTCTTCTGTGGTGGAGGTGGGTAGTTTGCCTTGGGTGGGGATAGGCATCGTTTGGACCTGGGTGGTTCCGGTTCAGGTTCTGGTTCCTTGTTTGGGTTCCGGTTCCTGACGTCAGTCCCGGTTCTGTCTGGGGAAGGGGTTCTTAGGGGTGTGCATGGTTTGGGCGGGCAGGCTGGCCAGGGTTGGTCTCAGGGTGGACTGGTCTCGGCTTCTCGGTGGGTTTTGGTTTTGGCTCTCTGCCTTTTGTGGGCTTCGGTGTATGTTTCCTCGCGGGGCTACTTCAGGCAGGGATATAGGTGTCGTTTTTGGACCTGGATGCTGTGGGTATTTTTTTTAAGGTGGTGCACTGTCGTGTTTTTGTGTGTGGGCAGGGGGTATTTTTGGAGGGTTAGTGGGGGCGCATTTGCACGGTGTCTGTCCTCCGCTGGATGGCGTGCTGTGGTGTTGTGGCGGTGGTCCTGTGCGCGGCAGCTCTGACCTCGGCTAAAATTAGCTTCCTCCATAGGGTGGCCGGGCATTCCCTTAGAGATGGGGTGAGAAGCTCGGCCATCCAGGAGGGGCTCGGAGTAGGGCCGCTGCTCCTCCACATCGAGAGGAGCCGGTTGAGGTGGCTCGGGCATCTATACTGGATGCCTTCTGGACACCTTACTCAGGAGGTGTTCCAGGCACGTCCCACTGGGAGGAGGCCCATGGAATGGCCCATGACACGCTGGAGGGACTATTTCTCTCGGCTTGCCTGGGAACGCCTTGGGCTCCCCCTGGAGGAGGTGTCTGGGAAAAGGGACGTCTGGGTGTCTCTACTGAGTCTGCTGCCCCTGCGACCCGGTCCCGGATGAAGCGGAAGACGACGAGTACGAAATAATAATATTTTTTTGTAGTGTACACTTCACTGATAGATTTTTGAGGTGACTAAAATAATGTTGCTGCAGACACTGTCCATAGCAGTGCATCGTTTAATTTCCTACACCAGTGCCCCTGCTGCTTCTCCAAACTGGGGACGTGTCAAATGCCAGCTTTTGCAAATAACACACAACTTTGGATAGATAGCTCATATAAACAACCCAGCAATAAATTATTGCAAAATGAATTGTAAATATCATTCTGCAAAAAATTTATTTAGGTACTTCAAAATGTATGTTCAAAAACATTCAAGGCATTCATCCCCATCCCCCAAACTAACAAATCTTAAAAGGCATTCATCCCCATCCCCCAAACTAACAAATCTTAAAGAATTCCAAAGACCCATGAGAACAACGTAGAAGAGTGACAAATTTAAGATTGAGCTGTCATTGTTCCTTTAGGTAGTCTTATAGAGAGTAAAATTACTCACAAAGCCTGGTTTGTAGAAGTCTGTGGGGTTGTCTCCAAGGATAAGAGGAAGCCCTCTGAGAACCAGTGTTCGAATATCAGTTGACTCTGCAGTCTTCTTGGACAGTAAAATGACAGACAAGGGAGCAACCAAGCACAAGTGATTGTATTACACAATTAATAGTTCCCGCACATTTTTAAGCATCATAACCAAGGACTTTTGAAGGCATATTCCCTAACATTTAAGAACACATGCATTATGGTTAAATAGCCAACTGTTACAACATTGAGAAGCTTTACTAAAGGTCTCTAAAAGCTTTAATGGAGTGCAAAAGCTCACAGGTTTGTTTTTTCATACTTAAATTTAAAATCTTTCAAACATTTGAAGAATCTATGGGGAGCATGAAAATGAATACAGTTGCACTTAAATAACATGTCATTACATGAGCTGTTAAAAGCAATAACAATGCATAATAGGACCAACCTTGGTCTGTTGGGAAGGTTGTATCAACATTTGGCCAACATTCCCTCTCTTGGATTGAAAAATCTCTATACGACAAGGACTGTGTGGATCGATGCTCTTAGAATTCCTGCTTGAGGTTTTTGCTCACAATCCTGTTGAACTCCATGTATACCTGCAAAATACAGAGTAAGCTCCAATATTACATCTCAACAGCTAATAATAACCAAAGCTGGAAGCACCAGTGTGAGGCCAGCAATAACAATTGCACAGGTGTAGTCAGGGTCATGGTTTAATCAATTTAAATCTGGGGTAATTTAGATTTAGATGGGAGGTGGACCATCTGTTGGACTGGTGCAGCCAGAACAACCTTGAGCTCAACGCTCTAAAGACAGTAGAGATGGTTGTGGACTTCAGGCAGAACCCAGCCCCACCTGCCCCCATCACCCTCTGTGACTCCACAATTGACACTGTGGAATCTTTCCGCTTCCTGGGAACCATCATCTCCCAGGATCTCAAGTGGGAGCCAAACATCAGCTCCCTCATCAAGAAAGCCCAGCAGAGGATGTTCTTCCTGCGGCAGCTGAAGAAATTCAACCTGCCAAAGACTATGATGGTGCACTTCTACACAGCCATCATTGAGTCCATCCTCACCTCCTCCATCACCATCTGGTACGCCGCTGCTACAGCCAAGGATAAGGGCAGGCTGCAGCGTGTCATTCGGTCTGCTGAGAAGGTGATTGGCTGCAGTCTACTGTCGCTCCAGGAACTGTACACCTCCAGGACCCTGAAGCGGGCAGGGAAGATTCTGGCTGATCCCTCCCACCCCGGTCACAGACTCTTTGAGACTCTCCCCTCTGGCAGGAGGCTGCGGTCCATCCGGACCAAAACCTCACGCCACAAGAACAGTTTTTTCCCATCTGCCACCAGCCTGGTTAACAAAGCCCGGAAACCACCCTGACACTCTCCCTTTCCCCCACACCCCCCCTTTTTTGCTGACAGGACACCTGTAACCTGCAACTCTATGAGTTACATTAACGCTCAGCATGGACTCCTGCTTTACTTGCACAATGATCACCTGCACTGTTGTATTGCTCTTGCATCTTATACTGCTCTATATTTACTTTCACTCACTTAAAACTGTGCACATATATTTATATTATATTGTAGATATGTTTATACTGTTTAATTTGTACTGTATTGCACCGACTACACCAAAACAAATTCCTTGTATGTCCAAAAACGTACTTGGCAATAAAGCTTTTCTGATTCTGATTCTGATTCTGATTTTTCAGGTCAAAGTTCTTTGACAAAAGCAGTCATTTTACCAGGCTCAACACAGGAGTTGCTTGTCTACTGCCTTGATTTTTTTGCGCTTGTGTGACCTCTGTGAATCCAATTGGACACTTCAAACACTGAAATTCCATGTTATACATTTTTCAATAGCCTGTTAGGTTAATTGGCCACTCTAAATTGCCCTTAGGTGTATGAATGAGTGTGTGCATGGTTGTTTGTGTGTTGCCCTGCGATGGACTGGCGACTTGTCCAGGGTGTACCCTGCCTCTCGCCCATAGAGATGCTGGAGATAGGCACCAGCTCCCCCGCCACCCACTATGGAATAAGCGGTAGAAAATGACTGACTGACATTTTTCAATAGCTTTGCTACTCAATTCTGAATTGTCAATTCCATGATTCTGAAGTCTGTTACTTCTATGGATATATATTGGGAAGTAACTTTTTAATATGCAAGATAGTGTACAGTGAGCAGGACATTACTGAAAAATAAATCCCCTCAGGATAATTGGAAATCTGAGTCCTGCATTAGGCTGTTGGGGTTAATTTCACAATAATGACCAACTCACTTGGCAATGTCCCTTACCTACCAGATAGAGACAGTTGTAGACAGCAACTCCCTTGTCCTGCAAGGTAAAATTACTGTTTTTGCAGACAGTCTGGTTGGGTAATAGATATATTTTGGTTTTATAATGGTGGTTTTCAATTGGAAAGACAAACGCAAATGAAAACAATTTTATTTTATTCACAAACTAACCTGATCTTCTGTGAAAAGAGCAGGCCAAAGTTCCAACATCTCGCTGATGGTAGGTTCTGACTCCACCACCTCATTTCTTTTCAAAGTAAACATCGGGTCCATCTTTTCTTTTACAAGTTGTCCATTTGGTGTTCTCTTCTGCATTTCATCAACCAAGTCTTTGTGGGCACCCTCACTAGCTACCTGATTAAATCCCTCAGGAAAGTTGGTTTGGTAATGGAGCTTGCCTTTCTTTGCCTTCTTGATGTTCTTGTTGGCTGGTTCTCCTTCAGTTGAATGTCCTCCTCGTTTACCTGCATTTACTGCTACGTCAAAGCACCCTGATCTTCTGCGCTTTGTTCTGTAATTAGCCATTTGAACTTTTAGCCTATTTTTCCAGCCAGTACAGCGACTGGTTGAGCCTCGCTCCTGGAGACAGGGGTGCTTGTTTATGAGGGCTTGTGCAACACTTTCAAACTGGGCATTATTTGGATATGCTGTGTAGCTATACATGCTCTCTGCTAATCTTTCAAGGATCTAATGCTTCAGCTCTTTTGATACTTTCAGGTCTGTGCCGTTACAAAGAAACAACAGATCTGCTTGCCTAAGTCGATATGCTACATCAACAGAAACATCTGGGATATTAAACAATTTTGGCCACTGTTTCTGTCGCTCCTAAGGTGACGTGTATAGAATTTCTGTATCTGCTACACTGGGTGTGTCACCCAAGATTTCATCTGATATTAAGACAGGTACCGATTCAATCAGGGCTGTACGGTGGTGCAGTTGGTAGCACTGTTGCCTTGCAGCAAGAAGGTCCTGGGTTCGAATCCCGCCCTGGGGACTTTCTGCATGGAGTTTGCATGTTCTCCCCGTGCATGCGTGGGTT
Organism: Girardinichthys multiradiatus; assembly: GCF_021462225.1. Lineage (NCBI taxonomy): Eukaryota > Metazoa > Chordata > Actinopteri > Cyprinodontiformes > Goodeidae > Girardinichthys > Girardinichthys multiradiatus. Next base: position 201,418 of record NC_061798.1, read on the forward strand.
CTCACCGGGTACTCCGGCTTCCTCCCACAGTCCAAAGACATGCCTGTTAGGTTAATTGGTCACTCTAAATTTCCCTTAGGTGTATGAATGAGTGTGTGCATGGTTGTTTGTGTGTTGCCCTGCGATGGACTGGTGACCTGTCCAGGGTGTACCCTGCCTCTCGCCCATTGACTGCTGGAGATAGGCACCAGCTCCCTGTGACCCACTATGGAATAAGGGGTAGAAAATGACTGACTGACCAATTCAATCACTGGAATGACCTTGACTGTTAGTTTTTTGGGAAGATCTTCCATATTCGTCAGATTGCATAGTTCATAATTGATATCAGGATCTTGGTACTGGAGACTGCAGTTGAAATTAAGTCCCAGTCATTCATTCAGCTTGCTTGTTAAATCCTCCAATGTAGTAGGCCTCATATTCAGAACGACCTTTCTTATATCGCTCTCTGTGATAATCACCCTAGAAATATGTTTGACTTGAGCTTTAACCGCTGTTAAACGGTAAAGCTAACAAAAGAAGCTTACAGCTTATCATCAGAATCAAACACATACCTTTAAAATACCACTAATAAAAGGGTTAAAATGCATAAGCGTGGATGGCGTGTTATGGCCGATCTTGTGTTTAAAATCACCCTTTAAATAAAGTTTGTCTTAAAAAACAAACAAACACAGAACACAAACTCAGCACATGTGCTGAACAGATTATCTGCTAGCACTAAGATAGCTGAGTTTCAACACAAACAAAACCAAATGTCATAAAATGAAAAATGTTTAGATTATTTCATTTTAAACTACTTCTCTCTGCCCAACACAACCTCTTACGTGAACCGTGCTGAGAAAAAGTTATCTGGGCGACCAAGTTGAACGAAGCATCCACAGTGAACAAAGGGTTAGTTTGCTAACCTCCGTAGCTGTGGGGTGGGGCGGGGCGGCTCGTTCTGTTGGCCGGACAAACTGCACGTTACTGCTGTAACCACAGTGATGCGGTCCCTTTGTCCTTCCTTCAGATCGGGAAAACTGCTCCACTCGGTGTTGTAGAGACAGGGTCTCTGCTGGGAACTCTCTGGAACACAGTTTGCTTCTGTAAACCTCAGAGAGAAAAGTCAAGCAATGCTTGTACCTTAATTACCCCCGTTCATGAATGAATACCGGATACACCAACAGCAATTCATTCCTACTAAACGTAGTGCATATGATCGCATGACACTCTTGGATCCAGTTTGAAGAGTTATGTCTATTTTCCAGCAAATAGACATTAGCGCTCTGTGTCCCTCCGTCCAGGTGCGCTGGGAACCTGCGTGGAAGAGGTCAGTTTGTTGCAAAAGCAGGGTTTTTATTCAAACAGTGATGTCACGGGAAGTCCGCTGTTATTACCCGTTTCTGGCTGTGCTGGAAATAGGTTAATGTAATTTATTTTGAAAGTTCCAGAAAAGGTCTTATCATGTTGTACCCATGGCTGTGGTCCCAACAGTTGGAAGGCCTGAGCATGAACCAACGGAGAGTATCATATCAGCACAATATTTAATTCCATCTACAGAGACTGATGATGCAACAAGTAAGCTGGGGTACTCTCTTGCAGAAAACTTGTTGGACATTCTCAGGGTAAGATGTGATCTGCACTTTGGTAACCCTGTCCAGTTCAACTGAGGGCTTGAAAAATAAACTTGTTTCCAAACAGTAAGCCATCATTTTCTGATGCTTTACTGCCATAGTAAGAGCCACATTTCTGAAGTTGTGAGCATTACGAATGACCCGCTTGAAGAATTTGTGTTTTCCTTCGAAACGCATTGTTCAGACATCTGACAGTGGAACAAATGCCCTAATCAGGATAATGCTCAATGAAATGGTCTTTTGGACGCAATTTGAAATCGGGGAATGCAGTTTGCAACAGATCTCTTTGTTCTGACACTTTGCAGTCAAATAAATGTATGTGCCTTGTTGCTACAGCCAACTCAACAAGATCTTTAAGGAGCATCAGAACATTCCAGGCATTGTCCCCTTCAGGCACTTTATGGCCAATGAGCAGTGCCAAATGCCAGTTAGTGCAATGCCAGTTAGTACACATCCTCCCTTCACACCGTACTGTTTTGCCAAATTGGGATTCTGCTTTACCTCCTGCACCTGTTGGTTGTGTGTGTCTGCAGTCACTCCTCGTTGCCATGCAGAAGCTGCACAACTTGTCCATTCCAAAGCTCTCAAAGAATCCTGCAAATAAATTAGCAGCCAAGTTATCAGCAGCCTCGTACAACACTATGCCTTTGACACAGGCCCCAACCTCTCAATATATAGGCCATCTTGCTCCAAAGAAATCAGATCTTGGATTAGAGGATGAACAATTTAAGCATAGCCATATTCTTTTACATCAGAGGATTTACATAACAGAGCAAGCAGAATGGACTGGAGTGTGTACCTATTTTTTGATGGTACATTGGCAATCACCCAATAAACTGCACTTATTGTGTGTTTCCTCTTAGATATCCCTAATGCATTGGACACTTCAAAATAATCTGTGTAGAGTCCAACAGCGATTTTAAATTCCTCGCCTTTAAGGAGGCCATTTTCTTTACAGTGCAAACCATCTGTGTGTATACTGCACTCATATGGCACATGTTTTTGTACTGAAAGAGCTTTAATTAAAATGTCTGCACTGTTCAACATTTTCTGTAACATGTCATTTACAATTACATATACAGCGCTGGATTTCTTTTCCCTGTAAATGAAATACTCAACTGGCATAACCACCTCAAAATGTTTGTTCACATATACTGCTCTCCTTTTAGAGCTTGATAGGGAGCCACATTTGCCACACAATTTAAGTATGACATTGCTCTCTGAGGCAGCCTGACTACCTTTTTCACAACTGAATCATCCACATCTGTGTGTAGCTTCAAAATGTCCCTTACTGAATTGTTCAACAGTGGTTGGGAGAGTTCATTTACATGTAAAAGCTGTTATATGACCCATGTCCCTCTTCTTCCAGTTCATTAGTTTCACTACCAGACACGTTTGAACATCCTCCAATTGTCTGTTCTGTGCTGTTTACTTCTATGTGCATTGAATGTGGAGTACACTGTAGTATGAAAGTTACATCCTCTATATGGACACTGGACTGGTAAAAAAAACTGCCTCTGCGCAGGCTGCAGAAAAATCACAAGACTGACAGGAAAAGGTCAACTGAAGTGTTTCATATACAGGTCCTTCTCAAAATATTAGCATATTGTGATAAAGTTCATTATTTTCCATAATGTCGTGATGAAAATTTAACATTCATATATATTTAGATTCATTGCACACCAACTAAAATATTTCAGGTCTTTTATTGTCTTAATACGGATGATTTTGGCATACAGCTCATGAAAACCCAAAATTCCTATCTCACAAAATTAGCATATTTCATCCGACCAATAAAAGAAAAGTGTTTTTAATACAAAAAACGTCAACCTTCAAATAATCATGTACAATTATGCACTCAATACTTGGTCGGGAATCCTTTTGCAGAAATGACTGCTTCAATGCGGCGTGGCATGGAGGCAATCAGCCTGTGGCACTGCTGAGGTCTTATGGAGGCCCAGGATGCTTCGATAGCGGCCTTTAGCTCATCCAGAGTGTTGGGTCTTGAGTCTCTCAACGTTCTCTTCACAATATCCCACAGATTCTCTATGGGGTTCAGGTCAGGAGAGTTGGTGGGCCAATTGAGCACAGTGATACCATGGTCAGTAAACCATTTACCAGTGGTTTTGGCACTGTGAGCAGGTGCCAGGTCGTGCTGAAAAATGAAATCTTCATCTCCATAAAGCTTTTCAGCAGATGGAAGCATGAAGTGCTCCAAAATCTCCTGATAGCTAGCTGCATTGACCCTGCCCTTGATAAAACACAGTGGACCAACACCAGCAGCTGACACGGCACCCCAGACCATCACTGACTGTGGGTACTTGACATTGGACTTCTGGCATTTTGGCATTTCCTTCTCCCCAGTCTTGCTCCAGACTCTGGCACCTTGATTTCCGAATGACAACGAAAATAGTACTTTGGACCACTGAGCAACAGTCCAGTGCTGCTTCTCTGTAGCCCAGGTCAGGCGCTTCTGCCGCTGTTTCTAGTTCAAAAGTGGCTTGACCTAGGGAATGCGGCACCTGTAGCCCATTTCCTGCACACGCTTGTGCACGGTGGCTCTGGATGTTTCTACTCCAGACTCAGTCCACTGCTTCCGCAGGTCCCCCAAGGTCTGGAATCGGCCCTTCTCCACAATCTTCTTCAGGGTCCGGTCACCTCTTCTCGTTGTGCAGCGTTTTCTGCCACACTTTTTCCTTCCCACAAACTTCCCACTGAGGTGCCTTGATACAGCACTCCGGGAATAGCCTATTTGTTCAGAAATTTCTTTCTGTGTCTTACCCTCTTGCTTGAGGGTGTCAATAGTGGCCTTCTGGACAGCAGTCAGGTCGGCAGTTTTACCCATGATTGGGGTTTTGAGTGATGAACCAGGCTGGGAGTTTTAAAGGCCTCAGGAATCTTTTGCAGGTGTTTAGAGTTAACTCGTTGATTCAGATGATTAGGTTCATAGCTCGTTTAGAGACCCTTTTAATGATGTGCTAATTTTGTGAGATAGGAATTTTGGGTTTTCATGAGCTGTATGCCAAAATCATCCGTATTAAGACAATAAAAGACCTGAAATATTTCGGTTAGTGTGCAATGATTCTAAAATATATGAATGTTAAATTTTCATCATGACATTATGGAAAATAATGAACTTTATCACAATATGCTAATATTTTGAGAAGGACCTGTAGTTGTGGATTTTGGTCTTTCTGGTGAATCTTATGCCCCTTTTCAACTGGCTCGATTTGGCCCTACTCGACTCCACTCGGCTCGCTTTGTGAGCATTTCCATTACAGTTTTTATGTGACCAGACTGCTGTTCACTGATTGCCTGTGGGAGGAGGAGAAATAAGAAGGTTTTCATTGAGACAGTGCAGGGAAAAGTTAATAAATTACGTCAAGAGCAACTACAATAATATTAAGGACCACAGTGGCCAGAGCAGATCAAACATGTAATTTGACCATTTATGGGTCATAAACCATGCCTGAAGGCTGACAGAAAAGAAAAAAGACAAATCACCATTCTGAATTACATGTAGGCAGAGCGCTGTATGTAATAACATCCTAACCCAGCTGATCACACATAAAATCAGCTGTTCAGAGGCACAAGCATTTCCCCCAAAACACACAAAACAAAACCACCATAAAACAACGTGTTTGGTTCAGAAATTTATTTACGGTTCTTTAGCGAACCAGGGTCTGCAGAAGGAGGGACTCTTTAAAGTCCTTGTCTTGTTCTCACCATGGCTGAAACAAAATCTTCCTCATAAAACACAAAATTGTATCTTCTTCAGGCAAACTTTGGAGCTTCACCATCCAGACAGTAGCGTCTCTCCTCTCTGCTTGTCCTGCCACATCAGAACCCCTGAGCCTTATTGTATAAGTTCTGGCTGGGCTGTGGTCCAGATATTTATCCCAGTGGATCATTTTAGACATAAAAACATAAATAAGACATTTTTGCATATATGAAAATGCTGCAGCAAGAGTTCTGATGAAAATTAAAAAGAGAGATCATATTTCTCCTACTTTAGCTTCCCTTCATTGGCTCCCTGTTAAATCCAGAATAGGATTTAAAATTCTCCTCCTCACATATAAAGCCCTTAATGATCTAGCTCCATCATACATCAGAGATCTGATTGTTCCATATGTTCCTAACAGAGCACTTCATTCTCAGACTGCAGGTTTACTGGTGGTTCCTAGAAGTAGAATGGGAGGCAGATCCTTGTAGTTATGCTGATATAGGCTTAGACTGCTGGAGGACATAATGACCACTTTCACTCTCTCTGCTACATTCTTATACTACTCTCCAATTCTGCATCATTTGCTGTTATTTCAGCTTTTAACTCTATATTCTCTCTTTGTTTTTTCTCTTTCTAGAAGCTAAATCTGGTCTGGCTCTGTGTTTAGCTGTTGCACCTTCCTGGAAGGGGACATCGGCCAAGCTGCTGTTGTCAATAACTTAATGCTCACCTTATACTTATACTTGTTCACACTTGGCCTTGGCCTTCAGTGTTTAACTCTGTGTCTCTGGCTGAGCTTCTAGTGTGACTAATTGTATGTGCTCTCTTCCATACTCTAGATTTGAAAACTGCCTCAGAGTTCATCTGCTTAGCCATCTTTCTCTCCTAGATGAAGCCTCTAAAGGAGCTATAACAAATAATGTTTCACTTTTATTTCTGATAGAAAGTACTACTGGGTTAGATAGAAAAACTTTTAACCAATCTGAATAATAAACTGAATCCAACTGCTCTGTTTGATAGTTAGGATCAATTGGACTGTATGTAGCTGACTTGAAATCTGTATGATTCAGTTGAATTGACTTTGTAAAGTGCCTTGAGACAACAGGTGTTGTGAATTGGCGCTATATAAATAAAACTGAATTGAATTTATTTGATTTTAAGTATTAAGTCCCATGCAGTCATCACTACAGAGAGTTGTACACTAAAATAATTTAAAATCATGCATTGTTTTGCCTTTTTTTTGAAGGGTCGGAGCTGATATAACGCTGTTGCGAGAAAGGGAAGTGGACTATGGCCTGGACAGAAATACCCGGAAAATTGCAGAGGTCCTTGTCCGAAAGGTTCCTGATGATCAGCAGGTGGGTGTGTTCTCTGCAATGTTATATGTCTGTAAACATGTGTTGTAATTCTGTATTTCCTAGTAGTGTTGGGCCACATCCATGTTTCAGTATTGTTAAGCCTTACTCTAAAAATACCAGGGTATACGATACTACTGTCTGCTTGACTGGCATGTAATGTAGAATGATTACTGTATGTAATTTAGGGTGTTTAGAGGCAAGCAGCAGACCTTCCTTTGAAAGACGTTTTTGCATTGTAGAAGAAATGCAATTATATTTTTATAATCTCTGTGTGTCGCAGACTCTCCATTAAAACCACTGGGATACCCAGTTATACCTTAATACTGTTTAACCATGCTGCCGTATTACCTCGTTGTCTGGTATCTTTGGTAAAGTTCTAAAATTGTTGGGTTTCATAGTGATAGATAGTTAAAGAAGCCAGTCAGGGCATTGCTGAATTCAGGGCTGCAAAACATGAAGTCAACACCAATCTTTGACATTGGAGACATTAAAAGAGAACACAGCACAAGTTATTTTAACAGTTAAGAATTGTTGAAAAATGTGATCCATTTCTCATGCTGTTTCGGTTGGCCTACAGTTCTTGGACCTGCGTGTGGCCGTGCTGGGTAATGTGGACTCAGGGAAGTCGACCCTGCTGGGTGTCCTGACACAGGGAGAGTTGGATAACGGCCGAGGCCGAGCACGACTAAACCTTTTCAGACATCTGCACGAAATCCAGACTGGGCGTACTTCCAGCATCAGCTTTGAAATCTTGGGATTTAACAGCAAAGGAGAGGTATTACATGAACACCTCCGACTGAAGATATAGTGGTCATTATTTTATTTCCGTTCAGGTTTTTACATAGTCCCAAATCCCAAAAAATGGGGCCAGTTCCATTGCTTCATTGTCCGACAGCTTACTAAGCACCGGTCCCTTTTGTTTCATAGCTGGAACTCTGGTCTTAGCTCTGAAAAATTTGTTTTATATCAGCACCACTTTGCTGCTCGGCTCGAGGAAAGAACTGCTTTTGTCATGAGCTAGAGGCAAGCCTATTAAAACATTGTGAGCACCATTCTTTAAACTCCGTAGTTTAGTTTTTATTTTTGATTGGTAAAATTCAAAACAAAAACCAGTAAAAACAGCCCACTAAGAAAATAAATTGTTTGATTAGCACCAGAATAACACAATGTGACTGTCTCTCATCTTCCTGCAGTTTATTTTAAAATCACCCACCACAGTGTTTAAGTCATTAATTTGCTAACAACTGTTTATTCTTAGGCAAATCAATAAACATTATGCCTGACTTTTTTTCCCCCAATGTGTTTACTGGTTATTGTTTATGTTGCATACATGATACAAATTGAGAACAATACAACAATAGCATTATGTGAGCATGATCGAACATGGGATATAAGTCTATTATCAAGAAAAAAATTATCAATACCAATATATGCACAATGGACCGGGGAAAAGAAAGTATACTCTCTCCCCGTGGGTCAAAAAAAAACGCATTGATAAGATTCGGACTGCTTACCAGGTATATTTCAAGAGCGGTCTAAACTATTGAGCCAACAGTTGAAGATCCCTCCAGGTAATGAGAAGACATATCAGGAAGCCTAGAGAAAAAGTTGCTAAAGAATTTTTTGTTATCCCAGTTGGGAGCATATATATTTGCAAGGATCAATTTTGAATTAAATATGAATCAGAATCAGAAAAGCTTTATTGCCAAGTACGTTTTTGGACATACAAGGAATTTGTTTTGGCGTAGTCGGTGCAATACAATACAAATTAAACAGTATAAACATATCTACAATATAATATAAATATATGTGCACAGTTTTAAGTGAGTGAGAGTAAGTATAGAGCAGTATAAGATGCAAGAGCAATACAACAGTGCAGGTGATCATTGTGCAAGTATGGCAGTGCAAGTAAAGCAAGAGTCCAAGCTGAGCGTTAATGTAACGCATAGAGTTACAGGTTACAAGCGTCCTGTCAGCAAAAAAAAGGGGTGTGGGGGAAAGGGAGAGTGTCAGGGTGGTTTCCGGGCTTTGTTAACAAGGCTGGTGGCAGATGGGAAAAAACTGTTCTTGTGGCGTGAGGTTTTGGTCCGGATGGACCGCAGCCTCCTGCCAGAGGGGAGTCTCAAAGAGTCTGTGACCGGGGTGGGAGGGATCAGCCAAAATCTTCCCTGCCCGCTTCAGGGTCCTGGAGGTGTACAGTTCCTGGAGCGACAGTAGACTGCTGCCAATCACCTTCTCAGCAGACCGAATGACATGCTGCAGCCTGCCCTTATCCTTGGCTGTAGCAGCGGCGTACCAGATGGTGATGGAGGAGGTGAGGATGGACTCAATGATGGCTGTGTAGAAGTGCACCATCATAGTCTTTGGCAGGTTGAATTTCTTCAGCTGCCGCAGGAAGAACATCCTCTGCTGGGCTTTCTTGATGAGGGAGCTGATGTTTGGCTCCCACTTGAGGTCCCGGGAGATGATGGTTCCAAGAAAGCGGAAAGATTCCACAGTGTCAATTGTGGAGTCACAGAGGGTGATGGGGGCAGGTGGGGCTGGGTTCTGCCTGAAGTCCACAACCATCTCTACTGTCTTTAGAGCGTTGAGCTCAAGGTTGTTCTGGCTGCACCAGTCCAACAGATGGTCCACCTCCCATCTGTACGCAGACTCGTCACCATCAGAGATGAGTCCGATCAGGGTGGTGTCGTCCGCAAACTTCAGGAGCTTGACAGACTGGTGACTGGAGGTGCAGCTGTTGGTGTACAGGGAGAAGAGCAGAGGAGAGAGAACACAGCCTTGGAGGGAACCGGTGCTGATGGTCAGGGAGTAAGAGACGTGCTTCCCCAGCCTCACGCGCTGCTTCCTGTCAGACAGGAAGTCAGTGATCCACCTGCAGGTGGAGTCGGGCACACTCAGCTGGGAGAGCTTCTCCTGTAGCAGAACTGGGACGATGGTGTTGAAGGCAGAGCTGAAATCCACAAACAGGATCCTGGCGTAGGTTCCTGTGGAGTCCAGGTGCCGGAGGATGAAGTGAAGGGCTAAGTTGACTGCATCATCTACAGACCTGTTGGCTCTGTAGGCAAACTGCAGGGGGTCCAGGAGGGGGTCGGTGATGTCTTTTAGGTGTGAGAGCACAAGGCGCTCAAAGGACTTCATCACCACAGAGGTCAGGGCGACGGGTCTGAAGTCATTAAGCCCTGTGGTCCTTGGCTTCTTGGGGACAGGGACGATGGTGGAGGACTTGAAGCAGGCTGGCACATGACATGTCTCCAGTGAGGTGTTAAAAATGTCTGTGAAGACTGGATACAGCTGATCAGCGCAGTGCTTCAGGCTGGCTGGTGAGACAGAATCCGGACCAGCAGCTTTCCGGGGGTTTTGTCTCCTGAAGAGTTTGTTTACGTCCCTCTCCTAGATGGAAAGAGCCGTCCTCGGCGTGGGTAGGGGGCTGGTGGGGGGGAACTTCAGGGTGGGGGTTGGAGGTGCCAAGGCCCCTCTTGAGGTTGGAGAGGTGGGGGTGGTGGATTGTGGCTGCAGCTGTTGGGGGGTGTCGTGGGGGATGGTTGCAGGTTACTGTCCCTTTGTCTTTCAAAGCGGCAGTAGAACTCGTTCAGGTCGTTGGCGAGGCGTCGGTCGTTGATGGAGTGGGGGGCTTTCGGCTTGTAGTTGGTGATTTGCTTGAGCCCTTTCCAGACAGACGCAGAGTTGTTGGCTGAGAACTGGTTTTGGAGCTTCTCAGAGTACAGTCGTTTGGCCTCTTTCACTGCCTTGCCAAACTTGTACTTTGCCTCTCTGTATATGTCTTTGTCCCCACTCCTGAAGGCCTCTTCCTTATCCAGTCTTAACCTTCTGAGTTTAGCTGTGAACCAGGGTTTGTCGTTGTTGTAACTCACCCTGGTGCATGATGGTACACAGCTGTCCTCACAGAAGCTGATGTAGGAAGTCACAGCCTCTGTGTACTCGTCCAGACTGTTGGTAGTAGTCCTGAACACATCCCAGTCTGTACAGCCTAAACACGCCTGGAGATTCTCCACAGCCTCACTGCTCCACTTCCTTGTCGTCCTCACAACAGGTTTGCAGAGCTTTAGTTTCTGCCTGTATGCAGGAATCAGGTGGACCATGATGTGGTCGGATTGGCCCAGTGCAGCACGTGGGACGGCGTGATAAGCGTCTCTGATGGTGGTGTAACAGTGATCCAGAATGTTGTCCTCTCTGGTCGGACATTTTATAAACTGTCTATATTTGGGGAGTTCGTGGGTCAGATTACCTTTGTTAAAGTCACCAACGACGATTACTAAGGAGTCCGGGTTGGTCCGCTCCACACTCAGTATCTGGTCGGCGAGCATGCGCTGTGCGACCTGCACGTTAGCTTGCGGCGGGATGTAAACACCGACCAGGATGAACGAAGCGAACTCACGGGGGGAATAGAAAGGCTTACAGTTTATGATGAAGGATTCCAGGTCTGGAGAACAGTGCTGCTGAATCACTGTCACGTCGTTGCACCAACCACTGTTGAGGTAAAAACAGATTCCTCCACCTTTTGCTTTGCCGGAGAGTTCCGTGTCTCTGTCCGCTCTGTAGAGCTGGAATCCTGCCAGCTGCAGCGCAGAGTCCGGTATTAATCCACACAGCCACGTCTCCGTGAAGCACAAAACTGCCGATGAAATATGCTTCCACAAACAAAAATATATCTACCATTCTGATCTGTAATAATCATAGATAAAACAAAAGGCACAGATTTATGTAATAAAATGGCAGTACACGCTTTGAAAAGTAGAGTGATATAGTTGGCCAACCCAACCCCTGCGCAACCTAAAGTGATCTGAAAGCTTTAAATGAGTCTCCTGTTAAAAGGTTATCTAGGCACCCAAATGTTGAAGATGACGAATCACTTTGCATATTCTAATTGGCTAATTTAACCCTTTTCAGTTCCAATACAAAACTTTAAAGTATAACCTACTGGCTGACTATTAACATTAAACTGTTGTGTCATTCAATAACAAGAAAAACATCAAACATGAGTACAGACGTTTACGTAGCATTTGAAGACCGAATACAACAAAAGAACAAGGGCAAGTTAAAAAAAGGGAAAAGAGGTAGTGGGGGGTGGGGGAGAGATTATCTTTATTTATTTCAATTCAGTTTATTTATATAGCGGCAATTCACAACACATGTCGTCTCAAGGCACTTCACAAAGTCAGATACATACATTCCAATTAATCCTAATCATTGAATAGTGCAGTCAGATTTAGTTATTTATTCAAATTGGATAAAAATGTTAAGTTATTCTTCCAAGTCCTGCAAGTCCGGAGAGGTAGCGCCCCCCCCACCCCCCAGGTCCTTCTTCACAAAGTCACCTGGGCAGTATAATCATCCAACCCTGCCGGCTCATCAACTAAGGCTAACTCATCTTTTACGGCCTCATCTAAAGACTGGAAAAACGCCGCCTGTAACGCACTGGCGTTCCAGCCTGAAGCCGCTGCCACTGTGCGAAATTCAACTGAAAATTCAGCCAGGGGTCGATTCTGTTGCTTAAGTGCCAATAACCTATGTGAAACACTGGACTGATCTGAATGAATGTCAAACGTTTGCTTAAACCTCTGGATAAATTCACTAAAAGAGCAACCAAACTGGTTACAATCAGTGAATCTTGTTTTCTGCCCACCGCAGTGCTCTGCCGGTCAACAAACCCAAAATGTACGATATCTTAGTGTCATTGTGGGAAAAGGATTGGGTTGACCGGTTAAACACCAGCGAGCATTGGAGCAGGAAGCCGCGACAACATCCAACCTCCCCGGAAAATTTCTCAGGGTTGGGGGAAGTGACGTCGTGGATATGCGGAAGCTGCTGGGAGACTGGTGACTCGGTAGTGCCACTTGGAGTGGCGGCGGTCTTGGTGCTCAACGCGTGCTGTAACAGGGACGCCATTTGGTCCAGCTGCTGATTGGTCTGCCATTGCTGCTCTAGGAGGGATTGGAGGGTTGAGCCGTGAGAGTGAATCTGCTGGCTATGCTCGGCGATGGTTCTCTGGAGAGCCTCTGCTGGGTCCGGCTGACCTGAGTGTTCTGTCATAATTTTGACTGCCGCTTTGACCCACATGCAGAACACTCACAGACAGATAACAGTTTTAGTTAGATTTATTGTCCTTCTCAAGCAAAACCACGTCACCCGTCCTTGGAACTGGATCCTCACCACTGCGTCAGAGAGAGAAAACAGGTAAGAAGCTGAATGTCTGAATGAGGCTAGAACCGTGTAGCTGCTTACTGGTCGGGCTGAGAGAATCTGCCAGGGAGAGGGGTTAGAGTCTGGGGGTTCGAGCACGGCAATCCACGGTGCCTACTGGAGCCCAGATAGGAGTCTGGAGTGGTAGTGCGTTGGAGGGTGGAGAGGGTTCGCTCCACCAGCGGAAGCGTCACAGGGTCCGAGGCTGTCAGCTGGGCGTGTTGTGAATCTTGGTTGGCTAGATGAGGTCAAAGATCTGTACCTGGAGTGGCAAAATGGGAAAAAATCTGTACTAGGTCACAAGAGGGAAAACAGATTCTGAACCTTCTTGAAGGCAGGATCCTAGCCAGATAGCATTACCGCAGAGGGCAAAACACTCAGGCGATGATGTGCTGGCTATCCACCCTCTTAAGCTTCACATCTGATGAGGCAATGAGCCGCACCTGTCACACCTCAACCTGGCTCAACTAGCGGCACCTGGTGATGGCAACGGGTTAGTAGCAGGGAGACAACACAGCTCAGACTGTGACAAATCTAGTATGAAGTTAACTGGTGATAGTTAATAAGCCCATTAGTTTAATCATATATCCTCTATTATTTACTCCAATTTTAATCAGCATATTATTTTAGTGTTCTCCAATACAGCAGATTGTGTAATCCTTTTTAAAGATCACAATTTATGTTCAAATTCTAGTTGCAATCGGATTTGTTAATTTATACTGCAAGCTTTAAATTATTCTTTCATTCATGACATTTTCTCAATTCACACATTTCACATAATTAATCAGTAATTAAGTTAAACAAAGTATTCATACATTCAATCAAGTCTTCGGTCACTTTCACTCGTTTGTCATTTAGGCACAGAAATCTTTGTAAAGGATATCAGCCCAGAATGCAGTCCTCATATTTCATCATGACACCTGCTACCCCTTTAAGCCAGAACACAGCTCCCCCCTCCTCCTCATATTCATGCAATAAAGGAGTCGATACTTTACCATTGACATTTGATAGGCAGTTAGGACTCCCAATCCTCCTGCATCCAGGGCCACCAGATGTATCTATGCACCTAAGGATGAGAGCTCGAATACATGGTGCACAACAGCAGACTGCGATCACTACAGTCACAATAATTAATGAGGTAAATATACTCACCAATAGGTTTCCCCATTTTCCAAACCATGTCTCAAACATATTTGTAAATGGTTCATCAAATCCTGAGTGTGATTTTAATGGATAGTGGTTTAAATCCTCTTTGGACCTTCATGAGGTATCCGTCAGGTGCTGTATGGTTGGAACTACAAGCCTCTCCAATAATACAACACACCCCTCCATCTTTTTGCTAGGAACACATCCAAAGCTGTTCTGTTTTGAAACTAAGGAGGTGCTAAGAACTCTCCGTGCACAGTATGTCCCCACCAAACACAGGCATTGTTGTCATCATAAACTGCTTTGGTTCAACTGATTTGTGTCAGAGTTTGTTGTTCTTACAGGAAAAGTTGTCTTAAGGGTAGCCCAAAACTGTTGTGACACGGGGGCTAAAGGGTAGACGTCAGGTCATTAGTCCTTGCAGCCACCTCTATGATAAGTATGTCATGCTGCTCCAGGTGAGCTGTTAAGCAAGTTCTCTCATCACCAATCGCCAATTTCTGTCCACTAAATGCTGTCAGAAATTATTTGATCCAAATAGGTGCTTCTATTCTTGGCTCTGGAAATGTGGATCTCAGTAAAGCACCGTCAGTGTAAGCTAAATGGCTGTATGTGACAAATACAAAAACTATTTTCTGAAAAGGTCCCCCCTGACGAAGTGGGCCAATCGGTCCCAGGGCGTCCTGGAGGGAGAGGGTAACCAGGGCACATCTTTCCTGTCCAGTCAACAAGTAGCCACTCCCTAGGACGATCACTTTCAAATGTCCAACAGCAATTAAAAGTTCAAGGCCTTATATCAAGCTATCAAACAACTGTATCTATGAAAAAGTAACTCAGAAGCACACATGAATTTATTATTTTTTCCTCATAAGTTATTCTAATTGACCTATAGTTAAGCACTCCTTCAACCCCTCATACAAATTGTTCCACAAGTTTCTTCTGACACACAGAAATACACATTTGTTTGTTGGTTATTAACACTTTAGAAATCCTTCTTCCCTCTCTGATTTTTGTACCACCAGATTCCAAAGAGAGACCTTCTTTCAAGTTTACTGGCACTCACCCCTTTAAACTCAACAACTACAATTTTCTTTTTATTTACTCCTTTATCACGTTCCCTTGTATGAAGTAACCAAGCCCCTAAGTCCAAAGATATCCAACTGAACCTATTTGCTTGTACTCCCTAAGTTGCTTTCTGATTTCTCTGAGGTTTCTTTTAGAGGATGGCTCTCCCTTAGTTTGTCCCTCATCTAACTAAACCTTCACACTGTAGGTGGTGGAGCTTACCACTTTAAAATTTCCAATCCACCTGGGGTCCTTCCAAGATCTGTGGAACACCTTTCTGTATATCCACTCTGTTCCAGAGTTTCTCCCCTTGGTTCTTTGTTCAGTGCGTCCTGTGTGTTATGAGACAAAAGCTGCACAGCAGATTACAATTGTTAAGCCTAACGTACAGTATTAATTCCTCTCACTGGGAATCCAGACTTGGTGCACAGTTCTTCCTGTCAGCAGCTCATGTGGTGTTAAACCCATGCGTTCAGTGTGTGATGATCTCATAGAAAACATCTCTAAGCCAGCGCCTCCATCAAATTATCCCTAGAACAAAACACTCTGGTTTCTAGTTTTTTGGACAAACAACTTTTCAAGCCTGCTGTTGGGATTATGAATTTGAGAATATTATTTAATATTAATATTTTAATATTTTATCAAATAATATTTCGGTCTGTTAAGGGTTGTCTTGTAAATACTAGCCCAGTAAGGCGATGGTATTAGGACAAAATTGAAAAGGGTGAGCCAAGCTCTGACATTATTGAACAGCACAAACTCTGCACATATATGGAATGAATTCACAGAATTTCTTAAAATACAAGAATTTTGTCAGGTTTAAACAACCTAAAATACTTATAACATCACAAAAAGAAGAGAAAGACAAAGAATTAGTTATATACTCGCAACGAGGAGAGCGGTCAAGATGTGTTCAGTTACAAATCTCGCACCGCTCTGAACAGCATCTGTCCGTACCTCTCTTTTTATTATCATTCGGGGGTCCCTAGTTACAAAGAACGTTGCTCTCTAAAGGATGGGAAACAACAGCTGCATCGTAAACAGGTCATAAACACCATTATCTTTTAACAACACACTTCCACAGTCTCCATCATTTTAAGATCAGTGCATCTTCTGTTCAGCGCAATCAGCCTTCATCTTTATGACCTCCTCAACTGCAGACTACTTCCTCCTCAGCAAGCTCAGCTAAATTTATGATCTTTGCCTGCTGACTACTCATCGCATCCTTACTCACACATACATCATGAAAGGTTATAAGATCAAATAGTCAAGTTAAGGATAGGAGAAACTATAAGATACATCTATATTAAATTAATCCAACATTTCCTCCGTTTATCTTATATTTGCTCATATTCTCATATCACTTAACAGCCACTTCTTTGAGATTTTTAACTTTAAGATTATTTTCATGTGTACAAAGACAATCATACTGAGACGTACTTACTGACATTTAAATCACAGATTCATATAGAGATAGATCTGCTTATAGGTCAGAAAAGTCACATCCTCATCATCTTCATCATCCTGATGTTTAAATAACAGATAGAGATGTGTAACTCTGTCTTCCATAGGAGAAATAGCTGTGGTGATGAGACGGTTAAGCAGAAAACGAAGGCAGGGAATACAACAACATCCACACAATGTCAAAATTGCAGCAAACACTGCAAAGGAAATTATTACTGATGATACAAAAATTTTATACTTCCCAAACACATCCAGCCAGGAGTCCCACATCGAGGTGTCTATTCCAGAATTCTCCTTCATTTTGCCATTTAGAGATCTCAAACCTTCTATGGCTTTAGTGAGGCTGCCGTCAGTCAGCAGTGTTGTCAGGTGTGAATGTGCAACATATTTCTCCAAAAATAGCACAATCTCCTCCTTTTTCAGCTAACAACATGTCCAAAGCAATTCTATTCTGCAATGTCATCAGGGAAGTTGAAGCCAATTGGTCATGGACAGTTTCAAACCCGCTTTGTCCAATTTCCTAGTTTTTTAACACTGTAGTGGATATAATTGATCCTACGTTTTTGTTCAGCATACACCACTTACAGATACTTGATTCAAATCTTGCAGCTACTTGTTCAGTCAATTTATATTCATCTATAGTATCTATGTATTTAGAGTCTCCCTCAGTCTGCCAAGCTACTTTTCTGCACTTTCTATCACGCCAATCATGTGGTTTACACTAGATAGTCCATCTGTTACTTCATCTACTAACATAGGATATACTGAAACTGGTAACAATAAAGTAATTAGAGCACAGAGTCCTGTTACATTTTGAAGGTAACCACACCACCACCAAATGTCTCCTCTAGAGACTGGTTTAAAACACTTATTTACTTTTACAATTGCAGTACACCATACTGCAATGAGATTTCCCAATTTATTACCTCTCTCTGTCATATTTATACATGTGTAGTTTCCAGTGGTGACCCGCTTATGGAATACTGATTTATCCTTATCTGCTGTAATTACAGGAAGGACAGAATCCCAGTGCTGACACATTTCATTAGATTAGTTTGATTCATTACTTCCATCACACAGGGTTGTGGTATCACAGCTGGAATTATTTGTAACAAAAGCCTGGGACCCATACACACAACACAATCTCTTTTAGTCATGTTAGCCGCTTGCTCTACCATCAATAACCAGTTATTATTTGTTCCTGATACTCCAGTAATAACCTGGAACCAGTCATCTGTGGTTAACTTTCCTAACATAATTTTTACTCTCTTCGCTTTGTTACCTGGATTGCATTATCAGCTTTATGGAGCTTAAACAACTTCTTTTGATGACTAGCATAAGCAGTGGTGCACCACTCTGGTGTCCAATTATTTCCTTCATCAGCTACCATCGTGGACCATGAGGTGTCTCTTCTGTCATTAGTTAAGTACCATTTATAACTTCTATAATCCTGTCCTTTCCTTCCTCGTTTGGTCAAGCTAATGAGTGGGATCAGCACCACAGCTATGGTTTTAGATTTCACGCACACTTGAATGCCATAAGTATAAGAAGTTTGTTTATTGCACATAGTTAGGTTATCTTGCCTTCCTTGATTTAGCGCTACTTGTTTCATATGACTCATAGCAGGTGTTGTTACATCCTGTTTTATCTTGACTGGTTCCCAGAAGTACCAGAAAAATAAAAAATCAATATGAGAAAAAATATAATACCCAGCAACGGAATGCATTGTTCATCCATCTAAAAGTCATTTTGGCTGAAATTGTGACTCCTCTAAGTGGTTCCAGTGTCTTAATTTTCTTCACTGACTTTCGGGTCTCTCCAGCCTCTAAATGTCTGGGTCCACCCGATTATCAGTCTGTAAATCACTTCCCCTGGTGGAACTTTCAACCAAAATGACCTTTTTACAATGTATAAGGTGTATCTAGGTTGATCTCACAGCTATTTTTACTGCCGTGGGAGTGGTTAATAATACCTAATATGGGTCCTCCCACTTAGGTGAATACCAATGTTTCTTTTCTACACTCCTTATTAACACCCAGTCTCCTGGTTCCACTAGTTGGTTTTCCTGCTGGGAAATAGAACATTCCTCAATAGTTTGATTTTGTTTCTGTTGCTTTTCTAACATACTCCTCATATAATCAGCTAGGTTAGCTTCTTCATCTAAGTCCCACTGATTTTTGAACTGTGGTAATCTGTATGGTCTTCCAAATAACGTTTCATAGGGTCTTAGCCCTGAGGTGCTTGTAATGTTTATATATAGTTTTACTAGATCCAGACACTGTGTCCATGGTCTTCCTGTCTCTTCAATACACTTTCTCAAGCGGTTCTTTATAGTCCCATTAAACCTTTCCACTAATCTAGCACTTTGAGGGTGGTAAGCGCAATGGTTTCTCAGATTTATATGAAACATAATTCCTATTTTCTTTATTATTTGATTTACAAAATGGGCTCCATTATCACTATGTATTTTCTCTGGAATCCCATATCTGGGAATGATATCTTTACACAGTGCTTTTGCTACAGTCAAGGCATCTGGATGTTTAGTTGGAAATAGTTCTATCCATTTAGAAAATGCATCTATAATGACTAAACAGAACTTTTTCCCTTCACTGTGATTTAACTTAATAAAATCCATGTGAATTGTTTGAAAGGGGTATCTTAGTTTTGGAAATTGTCCCCTTCGGGGTCTTAAATTCCCTTGTGGATTGTGTTTTGCACATGTTAAACATGTTTTACAAAAAAAATTTTTTAATAAGAATTAAGAATTAAATCCATATGTTATATAATATTAATATATCTATTCTACCATTCCTCCCTGTTGAGACATTGTGAAACACGATGGCTCAATATTGCCGCCCATTTATATAGGTTCTTTGGTAGGACAGGTTTATTATCTGGTCAGATATAGTTTTCATCTTTTAATGCAGCTCCATGTTTTTTCCACATTTCTATCTCCTGTAGTGGGCTTTGTTATTGCATTTCTTTTAACACTGTATCTTTTGTCACCAATGCCACCAATATCCTGTTTGTGTCTTCCCTCTCTCATCTTTTTTGGAGAAATCATTCACATAAACTATTTCGTGATCCTGCAAATCACTTCTAGTTTTTTCTTCTTTTTCTGCTAATTCTTGACAATCATGTTAATTTCATCTTCAGCTTCTACACTCCATTTCAGTTCAGACGTCATTTTCAGCTCTTCCTCATACATTAGCTTGTTTAATGGAGCTACTATTTCTGCATAATTTGGCACCCAGTTTCTACAATAATTAGTTAGTCCAAGGAAGGACATCATTTGCTTTTTTGTTACTGGTTTTGGAGCTTGTAATATTGCAGCCTTTCTTTCTTCTACAATTGTGCATCCCCCTGCGCTAAGATTGTGGCCTAGGTATTTAACCTCATTTTTACAAAACTGACGTTTCTTTTTACTGACTTTGTGTCCCTCTTCTGCTAAATGTTTTAATAATGCTATTGTGTCATATTTACAGGTCTCCTCATCAGGAGAGGCTAATAGCACATCATCAACATATAGTAAACCCTGACTACCTCCTGGAGGGTCAAACTTGGTCATATTTGCACTCATTACCTGAGAGTATATAGTTGGACTTTCACAGTAGCCTTGAGGTAGTCTGGTATAAGTATATCTTTGTCCCTCAAAAGTAAATGCAAACCAGAACTGACTATCTTTATCTATAGGTACAGAGAAAAATGCATTACTTATATCAACTACAGTAAATATTCTAGCATCTGGTCTTAGGGAATTTAATAATGTATAAGGATCAGGAACACGGTGCTCTCTGAACAACAGCATTATTAACTGCCCATAAGTCTTGTACCATGCGCCATCCTGTTGATGGAGCTTGTTTTTTAACTGGAAAAATCGGGGTGTTACATGGTGAGTCCTCGCATTTTATTATCACCCCTGCAGTTATTAAATCCTTTATTACTGGTTTTATTCCTTCACGAGCATCATATTTCAAAGGGTATTGTTTTACACTGGGCCTGTATTCTGTTTTTGCTCTAATTTGGACAGGTAACGCTCCTTTTACTAAACCACATCAGTAGGGTCTTTTGACCATAACTTATTGGGAACTTCACTCAAGAACGGTACTTCCTATTCAGTAAGGAATATTTCTCATCGATGCTTTGTATGCAAATGTATCCCTTCCGGCACTGTCACTGTCCAAAATAATAATTTTCTAGTTAATCCTGTGGATGCACTAATTTCTGTATTCATTGTTGTTGCAAACCAGTCTGTGGCATCTTTTCCCCTCTTCACTATTCTTCCCATATCATGCCACTTGAGTTCTTTATCCTTGAATAAAGATATGTGTGGAGGTGTCCACATTTTGCAGAGCTTCCTAGTGTCTTCCGCTAACAATACTTCAGCAACTGACGTACCCTTCCCATCTGCATAAACATAAGTTACCATGACTTTGGTAGGGGTTACTTTAGTTAATGTTTCTTCATAAGTTTTATCTGGTCCAGGAGTATTTTTATACCACATGGTAATATGTAGATCATCTGGTGTCATCTGATCTTGTAGTCAAGTAATGACATTTCTTCCTTCTGTTAATAAAGCTGTCCCTATGTCTAGGGGTGGCTTATTTGGAACATCCAGTGAATAGTGGTAATAAGGTGGTCCCACTCTTTTAACACGAAATAATCTCCTTGGCTGAGTTCTGCTTTTCTCTTTACTACAATATGTCCTTCTGAGTTTGGAATTATTGCTAACCCCAGTAATCCATCTTGTCCCAATAGATTCACCGGACACTCATGGAACATTAGAATAGATAGCTGGCATGACTGTCCATTGGGATCTCTTATCCAAACTGGTTCAGACTCACCGGCTTGTGTCAATTTCCCACTAGCTGACCTTACTGTTATTTACTGATCACTAAGTCTGGAATTTGGGATTGTTTCTCTACAGGTGGTCCTGCATGCTCCGGTATCACAAAGAAAAGTAATTGATTTTCCATTCAACAGTAAGGTAACTTCAGGTTTAATGCTTTCTAGGGAGAGAAGGTCCTAGAAATTTAGGAGGACATCCTGCCCCTGTGTTTTTGGTTTTTTATCGGTGTCTGAAGTACTAGGAACAATTTCACTTGTTTTCTGTCCTAGTCATGCTGAATCATTATTTCTCCTCTCAGGACAGTCTCTGATCAGATGTCCTTCTTTCCCACAACACCAACACCCTGAGGTGTATTGTCTGTAATTTCCTCTGCTCACTCCTCCTCTCTGACACCTGCGGTTTTGTCCTCTGCCTCTAAATCCTCCTCTTCCTCTGTTGTTTTGAAAATAAATCTGTTCTTCTTCTTCTTGCTGGAAAAAGGTGTTGACT
This sequence comes from Girardinichthys multiradiatus, assembly GCF_021462225.1. Classification (NCBI taxonomy): domain Eukaryota; kingdom Metazoa; phylum Chordata; class Actinopteri; order Cyprinodontiformes; family Goodeidae; genus Girardinichthys; species Girardinichthys multiradiatus. Next base: position 223,327 of record NC_061798.1, read on the forward strand.
ATCTTTTTTTAATTTTTTATCCTTCATTACTTTTTCTGCATGGAGGGCATGATTTACATAATCTTCTAGATTTGCTGTGGGGCACCCTATAAAATGTCTCCTTACCCAGGTATTAATTGCATCCCTGGAACCAGTATGTAGTGCATTTTTTAACTGCTGTCGATAAGCTCCTTGCTCGTTTTCATCTTCTTGTAGACCACTATGTATTTTAAACACTTTTATCAGTCTAATCCTATATTCTTCAAAAGGTTCTTCCTCTTTTTGTTTCACTCTGGCTATTTCTGCGTAGTCAGCTCTGCGTCTGTATCTAACTGTAAGTCTATCGATTAATCCCCTCACTCTGTTCTGCTGTTAAAAAAAGTAAAATATTTTCTAAGGTTACACAGAGAAAAAAAACCCGTGTCATGCCATGAACCTCCGTGACACGCTGTATAAACAGCCTTCAGCATCTCAAAACAATAATAAAAGATAAACACAAATAAAAGATACATGAGGTACATCCATGGTGGGGATGGATTTATTCACCAAAGGGACTCATTTTAGCCCATCCAATCCTGTCAAACCTCATCAGATCTTTGGTACAAAACAAAAACTTTCCACCTACTCTTTTACTCCCTTTCTTTTGTCCTGCTGTTCTACTTTGCAAGTCCATCAAAAATTACTTCTTAGCCCTTTGACCTTTTCTGCTTTCCACAAAAACATCCATTCTTATCTCCTGCATCACATCTCTTTCTTTTTAGTTACTTTTAACCAATAATCTACATCCTCATAACCTTCTTTGTACATTTTTCTTAAATCACGTTTACTTTTAATGTACTTTTAATTATTGCATCCTATAGATTAACTAATTTTTTTAGAGTTTAAACGACCATCATAATGATATGTGGTTATCCATTTATCTAAATATTTAAATTTTAATATTTTAATTTGATCCTGTGCTTCTATAAATTTCCAATCCTTGCATTGTTATTCATTTTTAGTTTATTTTTACTCCCCCCTTTTCCCATTTTTTATTTTATTTAAATTTGGTCCAACTTATAAATACCTTGGGTATTATAAATGCTGGATTATTCTGCTCAGTAGGGTGACAGAAAAATCTCCGTTTGTGGTAATTCTCACTTCAACTCTTCCGAGTGGAGAATTCTTGCCTTTGCTTCCACAAACGTTAGTCACTTTCAATCCCACTGCTTTGATATGAGGCAAAACCTAGTGGTTTAAATCCTCCATTCATTTCTCACATGCACACATTTTAAACGTGAAATTTTCTTAGTATTTTTGTTGTTTAAAATACTTAAACGCGGACATCGCCGTCCTGAAAACATGGAATTTTAGTATTACTTTCTTAATACTTTAAACAGGACTCCGCCGCACTGCTTTTACCTGTTAGAGCCTAGGATTTACAGCGTTTTTTATTTTACGCAATGACCCCCAGTCATTCGTCACACTTTTTTAAATCCAGATTCAACTCACCACTTTGTCCTCTCCTCTCTCTCAGAGTTCCGTCAGATCCCAGCGGGCAGGCCGAAATCCAGTCCCGGAAAGGGTCTGTGTGTCCCTCTGATGAAGACAGCCGTGCGCACGGTCTTTTCCTGGAGTCTACCGACCTGCTGGAACCCTCAGGCATATTTGGAATCCGGCTCTCGAAGGACCAAATTAATGTCAGGTTTAAACAACCTAAAATACTTATAACATCACAAAAAGAAGAGAAAGACAAAGAATTAGTTATATACTCGCAACGAGGAGAGCAGTCAAGATGTGTTCAGTTACAAATCTCGCACCGCTCTGAACAGCATCTGTCCGTACCTCTCTTTTTATTATCGTTCGGGGGTCCCTAGTTACAAAGAACGTTGCTCTCTAAAGGATGGGAAACAACAGCTGCATCGTAAACAGGTCATAAGCACCATTATCTTTTAACAACACACTTCCACAGTCTCCATCATTTTAAGATCAGTGCGTCTTCTGTTCAGCACAATCAGCCTTCATCTTTATGACCTCCTCAACTGTGGACTGCTTCCTCCTCAGCTCCATTTATGATCTTTGCCTGCAGACAACTTACACATCCTTACTCACACTTACATCATTAAAGGTTATAAGATCAAATAGTCAAGTTAAAGAATAGGAGAAACTATAAGATAAATCTATATTAAATTATTCCAACAAATGTATTAATAAAAATAAGTCAACTCAAAGTCAAACATATTTCAATCAACAAACTCTTTACTATGCTAAAACAATCCAACTAAACTACCAAGCAGAATTTAAGAATAACGAAGACTAATGGGCTATGTACAATATAAACAAATTATGATTAAAGATGATTGAAAATCATGACCGAAGGAGTGATGCAACATTACCATGCAATGTTTATGTTTGAGAACCAAGGATTATCTTGAAGAATCTGGAAATGAACTTAAGTTAGTCTTGGAACTAACTTAGACAACCATTCACAATGCAAGATCAGGTAAAATATTATTTGAATAAAATAATGTTTTAAAGAATGATCTGCTGAATAAAACCAACCTTCTGGATGACTAATTCTCAATGGTGTCTAATTAGCTGCCCTTATTTATTCAAATAATATTTAAAGAAATATTATTAAAGGGATGGTAAAAGATTTAAGGATGTATTTTGGAAAAGAGCCAAATCTTTCTGTAGAAATGGGGCTTAATGGTGTTTACTTAGTTAAGTCAAGTTTAGTAAAATTATGTTAGGGACAGATTATTTACTGGATTGAAAACTAAACCTTTCTGGGTAAATATTCTTTAGCAGCAACCACTGTATTTACCTGTTAGCAGTTGAAGCTAACAAAGAAGCTGATAGCTTAGCACCAGAATCAAACCCACACCTTTAAAAATACTGCCAATAAAAGGGTTAAAATGCATGAGTGCGGGCGGCGCGTTATGGCCGATCTTCTGTGTTTAAAATCACCCTTTAAATAAAGTTTGTCTTAACTTTCAAAATACACAAAGAACACAAAACTGAACATGTGTGCTGCAGATATTCTGCTAGCACCCAGATAGCAGAGTTCAACACAAACAAAACCAAACTTCATAAAATGAAAAATGTTTAGATCATTTCAATCTAAATCACTTCTATATTATTCTGCTCTGCCCAAACCTAACCTCGTATGAACTGTGCTGAGGAAAAGCTGTCCGGGCGACGATGAAGTTTGAAGAGAGCTCTGTGAACAAAGGGTTAGCTTCCAGCTAACCACTGGAGCAGTGGCTGGAAGACGGCTCGTTCTGTCCGCTGACCACACTGCACCTTAACTCGGTGATGCAACTCCTGTTGTCCTTCTCTCAGACAGGGAAAACCGCTCCGCTCGGCTTCGTAGAGACCGCGTCTCTGTAGGGAACTTCTATCGGACAGTTTGCTTCTGCAGACCTCAGAGAGAAAGTAAGCAATGCTTGCACCTTAATTTCCCCATTCATCAATGAAAATACCGGATACACATACAGTATTTCATTCGTACTTAACTTTGCATATGATCGATGATCGTATGACACCCTTGGATCCAGTTTGAAGAGTTTATGTCTTTTTGCCAGCAAAGAGACATCATTGCGCTTTGTCTCCCCTATCCGGTCCCTCTGGAAGGCCGTGTGGAAGAGGTCGGCTTGTTGGAGAGGGGATGCTCTTATTCAGACATTGGCATCATGGGAAGTCCGCTGCTACCCCCCTTTCCTCAGTTGCTGGAAGTCAGTTAAATGCAATTTATTTTGAAAGTTCCAGAAGAATCCCAACACTGCTAATAATGTGATTACATCTACCTAAATTAGACCTTTATGGTCCTTCCCCATTACATCTACCCCCAATACTAGATAAAAGTAATTTTTATATTCTAAACGACCACAATCATACTATCATTTATTTATTCATCCCTATTAAACTTCTGATCACTGTAAGCAGTCATTACCCCAATTTTCCCATTTTTTCATGTTTTCATTATAGGATTATTATTACTATTTTTCACTCTAAAGTATAAAGGTTAGTCAGACAGACACTTAAGGCACACAACACATGCCTCCCCTCTTAAAGAAGTTTGGGCGGCCAAATCTTTTACCATCAAATTATTCAACCAGAAACCTGTGGCAGAATGCCAGGTTCTACTTGGTTCTGTTCTCACCTCAAAGAGAATTTAGATCCAATTTCATCTTAAGAAAATTCATAAGAAATTTACATTTTCACCCTCTGAAACTTAAACCCAGATAATTGTTTCAACTTGCGAGCATCTGAACACATATAGTGAACACCGACATTAGAGAAAAAACATGTGAAAAACAAAACCTGGTGCTCTCTAAAACGTTCATTAGTTGTCCTAACACAACTATGAATCAAAACCCAAAACAAATAATGAGCTCACAGAAATCAAAACATACCATTCGATTCATGAACCTTTCACTCAGGTTCACACAGGAATTTATAATTCTTTCCTCATAAGTTATCAATACATCATTCATACCTTGGGCCTTCATTCATTCCTGTCACACCCTGCTCCATCACACTGTTTTCATCCTCCAACCCCAATCTTTCAAGTCATACTCTTTCTGAACCCCAGGGATCTTATGTCCTAAGTAATAATGTGTCAATGGAACCTTTTGTCAGGCTGCTCCCAGCCACTTTTTCAGGCCTTCTTAACCTAGGAGAAAATTATATGTTTAGGATTATTGCTCACATCAGCAGGCAATATAGTGGGACGACTCTTCACTAAACTTTCCAGAAAAATCATTAACTCCTGTGTATTGTGACCTGCAAAGCCTGAAAATAAATAATTTGATCATATAGCCGTCCCACTACAACAATCTAACAAGAACAAAAAAATCACAAACTTCGGTGGTGAAATCAGCATTTTTCCTTTTTTTTCTCCTTGTTTTTTTCCCCCCTTCTTCATTTCACAACACATAATCATAATTGTACATTGTTAATCCCAGTATTATCATATGCAGAGTAGACAAATAGTAACGGCATTAAAGTTAGAACGTCGAATGCAGATAGACTAGTTATAAATGGAATCATTCTCTGTAGAAAGGAAAGGGTATTTTGTCTAGCAGTGGCATCTCGTCACACTTTGGCGCCATCAAGTAGTGAAAGTTGAAAAATGAATTCATATTTAAGCCTGTCACAATTAAGCTATTTATGCAGAAATAAGTCTGTACAATTGTTTGTAATGCCATCAATTAAATCAAATGTGTCATTTAATGCACCTACCACTTCCAGTGAAAAGCCAAGTCTTAAATATGTGACATTATTTTTAATCTGGTCAGAAGGCAATGGTAGGTGTATTCCTTTGGAAATTATAGAGTTAACAGCATTTGTCCTTCTATCTGTATGTCTTGAAGGGATGAAAGTTTAGCCAAGTTTAATCACTAATTATTTGTTGTGAGGTTTTTGAAAAAAACAACTTTTGGATTTGGACAAAGCTAAAGGCTAACTGGTTGTGCAGAAATCGTGCATTAATTATTGTCTGTAAGCCTGTTGCCTTAAAATTGTAATCCAAACCATTATCGTTCTAAAAAATGCTTTTCCCTTCCAGTTCATAAAGGAGTTTTCACACAACGGGTCCTGCAAATTCTATAACACACAGATGTTATTTTACGTCAATGCTAAACTTCATCCTCTCAATGCTTTATATAATAGTCTCTATAGATTTATTTTTTGCAGTGTCTATTAAGGACTCATCACTGTCTTATGTTCGATTCCTTGAACTGGTTAGCTCTCCACATCAGAAGAAAACTTTATTGGTTATTTACTTTTAAATGTATCTATTTTAATTTTTCTCCATACTGAAAACAATATTTAATCCCATTTTATTCAAAATATAGCCTGAGAAATACTGATCAGTTATCTTTTAGCTTCCTATAACAATAATTTAGGAAAGAAATTTAGCCTTGTGCATTTCAGTTTAAATTTCTATCCACTTGCGATAATTTACCTCCCTCTCCTTTAGTTCTTCATTGTAAAACATCTTAGTCTTGCTTATAATAAGAACAAAGATTAATTTATTCTGGACTGAATCCTGACAGGGATGTGCATAGTGCTCTCTATCAGTATGTATTGCCTTATTTTATGTCTGAAAGTACCATGCAGTGTATTGTGCGTGATGGTTGAGTCTCTTGTTTGTGTGTGCGCGTGTGTGTGTGTTAAAATGCATGATTTGTATTACTGTTGTGTAGTTCAAGGTTGCCCTTAAAGTTTGCTTCCTACAAACATTTCTGTCTGGCCATGATTAAACTCTTCTCTGTTAATCATCTGGTTTCATAACAGTTTGAGTTTATCCATCTGCAAGATTATAATGACACAGAATGTTTTTATTCAACTTTAGCTTTATTTAGTTGTATCTGTGTTTTCCTAATGCAGTTAGTCCTTATATTTTGTAAGAGAGGCTAGGTTTTATCAGTTGCTATTATTTTAATGTCTTTCATATCTCGATTAGTTTCTTTTTAGGTGCAGGATTCAAAAAGGGTCCGAGCATTGTATTCATTAAATTGTGAATATAAGTATTAAATCTCAACCTTAGATACCGTTTTCTAAATCTGGTTCCCCTTTCCACATCAGTTTACAAAGCTTAATAAAATTTATAGACACTAAAATGAAGGGCATATATCTTATAACCTTAATTTGTCTTTGTCAGTTGTATAAACACCATATAATTTTAAATATAATAAGCCTGTCCTGTAATTTTGCCTGTAATTCTGTTAAAGCATGTGTTTCATTTGTGTTGAATTTGAGTCTAATTTGATCATTCTGAACCTGACTGGAAAAAGTCTAAACCTTTGTTAACCAAAATCCTGTTTTGAGGGGAAAAATGATCACTGTCAGGACTTCCTTTTGTTTTACCATAAAGAACTGACCGAACGTTATTATGATACTGAGGATCAGACCTGCTTTTTGTAGTTTCTAGTTGTTATTATGATAACCCGAGTTGGCATAAAGACAATTCCTCGTTTAATAAATAATGATGGGCATCAGACTTTGAAATGTTTTCACCCTTTAAGCAGGCTGTCCATGGGCTGGCCAGAACCTTGTTTACCTCTTTGGATCTGCTCCCCAGCCCTGAAAAACTCAAAATCCCAATTAGCCTCAGATCAGGAAATTGTAAAATTAAATTCATCCTCCCACATATAACCTCATTTTTAATTAGCATGAAACAATCATTCATTCCACATAAACGGACAGACGAAACAGACATTATTCCTAACAACCTCATGCTCCCATGTTTTCTCTTGGCTTTGGAACAGAACAGAGCAGAGGAGAGGAGAGGAAATTGAGAGGGCTCTGGTTGGGATAAGAACTTGGTTCTCAGCTGATGAACAGTTTAAGACCATATCTGTAAAAAGTAAAATATATCCATAAATCTGGCTTTTCGGTCAAGTATTCAGAATATCATGACTTTCAGATGGCAAGGGCAAGAATGTTTTTTTTTTTAATTCTTTCTGGCAGAGTATTTTTCCAGCTTGCTGAAATATCCTGAGATATATGGGACCAAAAAGGCAAGTGTTACCCTTGAATAAATCTCACCTGTGCTGAATCCAATGGATTACCTGAAGATGCAGGCAAATCATTGACTCAGATTAAGGCCCTTGCTGATGCTAACTGCAGCACTTTAACCTTAAGATGGCATCTGCGAAGGAGGGGCTGAAAGAACAAACATCTTTTCAAAGAACACATCTCCTCCCACACCACACGCTTCTGGTGTTTCTTTGTTCTGAATTTAGAAGCTCTGTCTACAACCTGGTTACAAATACAAATAATTCTTAATATTTTAAGCAGGATTGTACTTTTCTCAGCGCAAGAGTTCAAATACCTGCTGATGTTGTATTCACAGCATCTTCTCTCACTTGTCACGCAAATAAAAAAAGATATTTCTAAAGTAAGACGTTCTGCTCAGAATAGTGGAGGCAAAAGTTGCATCCTGTTGCAGCAAGGATGCAACCTTTTAAAGAATATTCCATTTCATTTTTTGTCTAGTTGTTGGCCATAATCACCTAATGTGAAGTGTGTGCCTAAAATTGAGTATAGCAGATAGTTGGCAGATAACAGAAGTGTCAGATCTAAAAGAACGAAATAGGGAGAAAAATGTATAAGGCCTTACACAAGACTTTGTGGAAGCATCATCCTTTAAAGAGTCATCTTTCAGACTGATGGTCACATCATACCAAAGATCTAATTTAAAATAGATTCTGCTACTTTGCCTGTTATAGCTAACCAAACCATGCTTAAAACTTAAAACATTTGATTCATGACACAACATAGATTTAAAGAGCCCTTTTTTTCCTGAATATTTCAGACGTCATAGGAAGGAGGCTGAACCACCTGACCTCTAGTTACAAGAAAACATAGTAATAACGGGGTGGTACAACTTTTTCTGTAAAGTTTGCATTATAAAACTCGAGCTACTTTAGCAGAATGGATCAATAATAAAACATATTTAGAGTAAGAATCTCAGCTTAAATAAAGTTAATAATTTTGTTTAATACATTAGAAGTCAAAAGATTGAACTCAATCTCTTTATTTTAGTAATGGGTTTTTCGCTAGAACAAAATGTATACTATTACTTAAAAATGATGCCAAGGTAACTCAACTGTTTTTGAGCTGGGCTAAGTAATTCGATACAGTTTATTTAAGTAGTGCCAATTCACAACACATCATCTCAACAATGTCAATTTAATTGAATCATACAGATTACAAGTCAAGTAAATACATTCCAATTGGTCCCAGTTGAGCATGTAGCAGGAGTGGAGAGTCGCTTAAATTGTGTCGTTGACTTTGCAGTAATCCCTCATATCATCTGTAGAAGGAGAGCATTGTTAGCAGTAGCAGCTCAGCCGATGCCCCCCTCCAGGAAGGTGTCACAGCTAAACACTAAAACTGGCAGTTGGTTCCACAGGAGAAAAGCCTGATAACTAAAAGATCTGCCTCCCGTTCAACTTTTAAAAAATCTAGGAACCGCCTGTAAACCTGCAGTATGAAAAAGAAGAGCTCTGTAAAGAACATACGGAACAATCAGATCTCTTATTATAGGATAAAGCTTGATAATTAAAGGCTTAATATGTGAGAAGGAGAATTTTAATCTAATCTTTATTCTAAAAAAGAACTCTTGCTGCAGTGTTACGGATAAGCAGAACTGTATTTTGTCTACATAGTAAAGATAGTAAAGAAATATAGTACTCCAGTGTTGACGCATCAAATGCATGGACTCATTTTTTAGCATCATTCTTGGACAGGATATTTCTAATTTTGGCAATATTTTGAGGGTAAAAGAAAGAAATCCTAGAAACCTGTTTCATATGGGATTTAAATTATATGTCCTCATCTAAAATGACACCAAGATTTTTTACTATTGATTGACTAAGCAGTTTCTTTTTCAAAGACTTCTTTCTTTGAAGCAGAAAATGTAAACAAATGTTTTCGTTGTTTATGTATTTAAGACATGTCTGTAGTCTATCTGCTTTTGTTGAGCAGGATATATGGATAAATATTGCTGTTTCATCAGCATAATAGTGGCTTTTGCCACTGATGTTTCAGGATCCTGACAACTCCACTGTCCTGTTGTATTGTTCAGGTGGTAAACTACAGTGAGTCTCGGACAGCTGAAGATATCTGTGAGTGCTCATCCAAAATGATCACCTTCATCGACCTGGCAGGTCACCAAAAGTACCTGAAGACCACCGTCTTTGGTCTAACCAGCTACTGCCCTGACTTTGCCATGCTCGTGGTGAGCGCCAACACTGGTATAGGTGAGCTGCAGATACATATCACCTCCACCAAACAACGATTCCAGAACAACTTATTCCAGTGTACCTAAACAGATTCTGGCTTACAGATTTGTGAAACCTTCTTTTATGGTATTTGTAATTTCATAATAAAATAACATTTTCTATTATATCAGTCACACTTTCATGTAGTGAACATGAATTATTAGTCACATTTCTTTTAAAAAGGAGAAACCTGTTGAACACACAAGGGCAATAAAACTTTGAAAAAATAGTACCTGAGTGCTCCATATACATTTTGCTTTAGGACTTGATTGATATTTTGTGTTTAGCTGTCTCCCTCCTGGACATGGCAACCATCTGAGCTCCTACTGCCAATAACATCATTTTGTATCTCCATAGATAATACACCTTGCCACGTTTTTCTGTATTTAACCTTCCCTGTTTCCTGGATTAAGCCATATTAAAAGAACTGCTGTTGTCACTAACATGCCATTTTTATCCTATAAATTGTACTACTGGCTCAGAACTAATCTGTTTAAAAAACAATTTTTTTTCTTCCATAAGTACTATGGTGAACTGTGTGAAGAAAAACAAAGTAAAGTTAGTAATATAATTATGGTTCTATATATGCACTACTTACAAAAAGTTACAAAATATTTGGCTTTTGGGTGAAGTTTCAGGATGAACCTAAAATGCACAATAACATTTACCGGTGAACTTCATGTGACATTCTCAAAATTTTAGATCAATGTGCCCAACTGTTCAATGTTCCAGTGCTTTTTACACAACTTGCTGTTCTGAAACAAGGAGCTTAAAGGCAAAATCCACAACTGTTTGATCCTGGTTCAATCAGAATTGCTATTTAAACAGTCCACCTCATCATGTTGTTCACATTTTGACAACATGAGACCAATTTGACACCTAATAATTGATCAACAGTACCTCAACATTGCAAGGGTTCAAACAGGTTATTCTCTGATGGAAGTGGCCACTGAGCATAGAGTGTCACAGAGTGTCATCAGCAGGTTCCAACAGAGATACAGAGAAACTGGAAGAGTCACAGAAAGACATAGAAGTTGACGTCCTTTAGCCAGATCCCACACTGATGACCCCTTCTTTGTGAGATATGCCCTACAGAACAGGATGATGAAGGCCACTCAACTCCAGGCACATTTAAGGGAGGTGACAGGCACTGTCACATTAGACCATTGAAAATTGTTTACATCAGCATAACCTGGGTGCTAGATGACCTGCAAGGTTACCTGACCACACTACCAGGCGCAGACATCACTATCTTACATGGACCAGTGAGCAATTATGCCGGACGAGAACCAGTGGGCCTCATCTGATGAAAGTCGATTCACTTGAGCAGAAATGATTAGCCACTGTTGTCACCAGACATGCCTTTGGTGGCGGTGGTGTTACAGTATGGGCAGGTGGGGGGTAAAAGGTTTCCTGATATACCTTTATCAAGAGAAACAACTCAAAGCAAAGGCGTTCAACAAAATGCAACCTGTACAGTGTCTCGGTTGTCTCAAGTTTAACTAACACAGGTAATGCGTCTGCAATTGTCTAGAGCTCCTGCCTCTACATGTTTCAGTTTTGCACACACTATTATCGTTGCCTAGGTTGCGATCACAGGGCTTCCCTCTTTCTCAGAACTCCATTAAATCTTTAAAGGTCACAGCATTCCTGTGAGAACTCACAAGTTCATACTCAGTTCAGCATGTGCACAGTAATTTAACATTAATGCTATAGAGTTACAAAGTATAAAGGATTACAGGGACATTACAAAATTCATTACAAAATGTCATTACAAATAATAAAGTCTATCTAACATTTCCCTCCTGTTTAAGATACTTTTTTTAAAGATATTTTTTCAGAAAGTACGCAGGCAGGACATGGGGGTGGAAAGAGAGGGGGAAGACGTGCGGCAATGTCACCAGGGCCGGGACTCCGCGTTGAGGACTATGGCCTCCTTACATGGCTTTGCATGCTTAACCCCCTGTGAAGAGTAATATTAACCATTTTCAACACAGCAATTACAGGTAAACTGAAAAGCAAGCGTGCCAATCTGCTGTGCATCTTCATCTTGGAAGGCCTGATGTTGAAAGCTGATCCAGCATGATCAGCTGGATCAGGATCTTAATTTTAAAACACACCTTGCAATACCCAAGGGATTATTATGCCCTGTGTTCTTCACCCACCTCCAGTGATTAGTTTACAGTTTGGTTTGTGGATGGGCTTTCCTTCATGGGGTAATCTCCTTTCCTTCAATCCTGTAATTGTTGGAGCAGGCCTAGTGCTCTAGCCCATTGGCTTGGGCTAACGCTGGTGGATCAGGAACCTGTCTGCAATTAGTTGCTGATGTCTGAGTCACCAGCAGCTCCTTGGAACAGCCCCGGTTTACATTTTGGACTTTCGATTTTTTGATGTCCAATATACTTGCTGCAGTTGGTGCAGATGACTGCATCCTGCTAATGGCAGACAACTCGCACCTGGAGAGATGCCTGATATAAGGTGTATGATGTTTGAGTAGGGCCTGATTACAGGTAATTATTTTCCATAGTTTCAGGATACCACATTATGTGGTTTTAAAGAAACAAATTCTGGCATAACTATTTACTTCAGCCAGAGTTAGTTTAAAATGTTCCCAGTTCTACTCTGGAGTGGCCCACGGGGAGAGGCGGCGGGCTGGTGTGGGTTTGCTTGTTGCCCCCAGCTCAGCCGTCTCGTGTTGGGGTTTACCCCAGTGGATGAGAGGGTCGTATCCCTGCGCCTTCGGGTTGGGGAGAGGTCTCTGACTATCATTTCAGCCTACGGGCCGAGTGGTAGTGCAGAGTACCCGGCCTTCTTGGCGTCCCTGTTGGGGGTGCTGGATAGTGCCCCTCCCGGGGACTCCATAATTCTGCTGGGGGACTTCAACGCCCACGTGGGGAACGACGGTGACACTTGGAGAGGCGTGATCGGGAGGAATGGCCTCCCCGATCTGAATCCGAGTGGTGTTTTGTTATTGGACTTCTGTGCTAGTCACGGATTGTCCATAATGAACACCATGTTCAAACATCAGTGCACTTGGCACCCGGACACCCTAGGCAGGAGGTCGATGATCGACTTTGTTGTCGTATCATCAGACCTTCGGCCGCATGTTTTGGACACTCGGGTGAAGAGAGGGGCTGAGCTGTCCATTGATCACCACCTGGTGGTGAGTTGGATCCGCTGGAGGAGGAGAAAGCCGGACAGACTTGGCAGGCCCAAGCGCATAGTGAGGGTCTGCTGGGAACGGCTGGCGGAGCCCTCGGCCAGGGATGTATTCAACTCCCACCTCCGGGAGAGCTTCGACCAGATCCCGGGGGATGTTGGAGACATAGAGTCCGAGTGGACCATGTTCTCCGCATCTATTGTCGATGCTGCTGCCCGTAGCTGCGGCCGTAAGGTCTGCGGTGCCTGTCGCGGCAGCAATCCCAGAACCCGGTGGTGGACACCGGCAGTAAGGGATGCCAAGGATGTCAGGGATGCCAGGGATGTCAAGCTGAAGAAGGAGTCCTATCGGCTGTGGTTGGGTTGTGGGACTCCTGAGGCGGCTGACGGGTACCGTGAGGCCAAGCGTGCTGCGGCCCGGGCTGTGGCAGAGGCAAAAACTCGGGCCTGGGAGGAGTTCGGTGAGGCCATGGAAAAGGACTACCGGTTGGCCTCGAAGCGATTCTGGCAAACCGTCCAGCGCCTCAGGAGGGGGAAGCAGTGCTTTGCCAACACTGTTTATAGTGGGGGCGGGAGACTGCTGACCTCGACTGAGGACATTATCGGCCGGTGGAAGGAGTACTTCGAGGATCTCCTCAATCCTGCCATCACGCATTCCGTGGTGGAAACAGAGGCTGGGGACTCGGGGTTGGACTCTTTCATCACCCAGGCTGAAGTCACCGTGGTGGTTAAAAAGCTCCGTGGTGGCAAGGCTTCGGGGGTGGATGAGATCCACCCTGAGTACCTCAAGTCTCTGGATGTTGTAGGGCTGTCATGGTTGACACGCCTCTTCAACATTGCGTGGCAGTCAGGGACAGTGCCTCTGGACTGGCAGACTGGGGTGGTGGTCCCCCTTCATAAGAAGGGTGACCGGAGAGTGTGTTCCAACTACAGGGGGATCACACTCCTCAGCCTTCCTGGTAAGGCCTGCCTATTGGAGAGGAGAGTCCGACCGATAGTCGAACCTCGGCTTCAGGAGGAGCAGTGTGGTTTTCGTCCCGGCCGTGGAACACTGGACCAGCTCTATACCCTGTACAGGGTGCTCGAGGGTTCATGGGAGTTTGCCCAACCGGTTCACATGTGTTTTGTGGACCTGGAGAAGGCATACGACTGTGTCCCTCGTGAAGTCCTGTGGTTGTGCTCCAGGAGTATGGAATCGGGGGCCCTTTATTAGGGGCCATCCGGTCCCAGTACGAGCGGAGCAGGAGTTTGGTCCGCATTGCCGGCACTAAGTCGGACCTGTTCCCGGTGCATGTTGGACTCCGGCAGGGCTGCCCTTTGTCACCGGTCCTGTTCATAACTTTTATGGACAGGATTTCTAGACGCAGCCAAGGGCCGGAGGGGGTCTGGTTTGGGGACCAGTGGATGTTGTCTCTTCTTTTTGCGGATGACGTGGTCCTGCTGGCCCCCTCTAGCCAAGACCTACAGCATGCACTGTGGCGGTTCGCAGCCGAGTGTGTAGCGGCTGGGATGAGGATCAGCTCCTCCAAGTCCGAGGCCATGGTACTCGACTGGAAAAGGGTGGCTTGTCCTCTTCAGGTTGGAGGGGAGTTCCTGCCTCAAGTGGAGGAGTTTAAGTATCTCGGGGTCTTGTTCACAAGTGAGGGAAGAATGGAGCGGGAGATCAACAGACAGATCGGTGCGGCTGCCACAGTAATGGGGGCGCTGTGCCGGTCCTTTGTGGTGAAGAGAGAGCTGAGCCGAAAAGCAAAGCTCTCAATTTACCGGTCGGTCTACGTTCCTACCCTCACCTATGGCCATGAACTTTGGGTCATGACCGAAAGAACAAGATCCCGGATACAAGCGGCTGAAATGAGCTTCCTCCGTAGGGTGGCCGGGCACTCCCTTAGAGATAGGGTGAGGATCTCGGCAATCCGGGAGGGGCTCGGAGTAGAGCCGCTGCTCCTCCACATCGAGAGGAGCCAGTTGAGGTGGCTCGGGCATCTATACCGGATGCCTCCTGGACGCCTTCCTCGGGAGGTGTTCCAGGCACGTCCTACCGGGAGGAGGCCCAGGGGACGGCCCAGGACACGCTGGCCTGGGAACGCCTTGGGCTCCCCCTGGAGGAACTGAAGGAGGTGTCTGGAGAGAGGGACGTCTGGGCGTTTCTGCTGAGTCTGCTGCCCCCGCGACCCGGTCCCGGATAAGCGGAAGATGACGAGTACGAGTACGGGTAGCTTCTATTCATGTGGGCAATATTCAATTCAATTCAATTGAAAGATACTTTATTGATCCCCGAGGGGAAATTAGAATATGGCATTTTCCTTTGCATATCATGTGAAGTGATGCGTATAGTTTTAACCTAGTTAAACCAGATAGGAGTGATGCATTTAAAATATTAATAACTTTTCTTAACTTTAGGTTTTGGCCATTTAAAGCATTAGAATTATTTATCAGGAATAATTTAATGTTGAACATTTTCTGTTCGACATTAATTTATTCCTGATAAATAATTCTAATCCTTTAACTTTTTCTAATGCTTAAATTAATGTATTATCGTGTATTTCAAATGAATGTTTTCATTCAGTCAAATTTGGCTGTGAATGTCCAGCCAGAAAACAGGTTGTAAATAACTGCAATTATCTCAGTTTTATTAACAATAAAACATACATTTTGTTGTTATGTATTTATAAATGAGTCACACATCATTTTGATTTGTCTTGTTTACAGATATGTAGATCTAAATTAATGGAAATGTGTCATGCAATTTTAATGCATAAACTCAAATTTAAATTGAAATAAAATAAAAACAAAAATTTGAACTAAATATTATATTCCTCTATGTATATAATCCTAACCCAGGTCCTTCATTCAAAATATATTCCTTATTTTTGGAATATTTTAAACTCCCTTTTAATGGCATTAGGGAATGCGTTCAGTCTAATGAATCCACAATAATTTTTCAAGCAAAATAAATTGTTTTGGAGAAGTTAAAACTATTTAATTAACTTTTAATTTGTACTCAGTTTAGCACAGTAATGTGACATGCTGTAGACCCATGCAGTGTAATGCTGTACAATTACAAAGTATAAAGGATCTTAACATTGCAAACTATCATTTTGCTAAAAGCAGGTGTTTATATTCAACAAAGAACTATCCTACACTTTGTGAATGTTACAGTAAGAAGCCCATAATACCTGAATAACATTATAAGTTCAGTCATTGTTCCCCTGCATTAACAACACAGGCCCAATTTCATCTTCATGGATGACAATGCTCTGGCTCACTGAGGTTGCATCATTAGGGAAGGACTGCCAATTCAGTCATCCTGCTGGAGGCTGGGGTACCTAAAATGGAGTGGCCTGCACTTTCTCCAGAGCTGAATCCCATAGAAAACATATTGATGTCAGGCCACGGAGCTGAGTGCAGGTATTGTGTGCTGTGTGAGTGTTATTCTCCCTTCCTCCACAAGGGTGCGACAGGCAGTTACTGGGGCAGCCCCACAGCTCACAGCTGTGCTGCATTTGGAGCAATCAGCGTGAGGGTACTTAAGCGGCTGGGACTCTGAAGGAGGCGTTGCTGTATGGTAATCAGACTGAACCAGCCCTGCTCTGAACCTGCCGTTATTTTTCCCTGCCTGCATCTAACCCAGCTCTGTACTCCCTCAAGGTTGCTGTCAGCAGTCCTGCTCTGGATAACCTCCGTGGTTCTGGTTGTTCAAGGTGAGTACTTCATTGGATTCACTCCCGTTCAAGGACTGCTCTGGATCCTTCAATTTAAATTCAAGAATTGCTCCCCGCTTCACTCTGCCTGTCCACCCTCCAACATCACACACCTTCTGGAGGAATCCGCTCACATGGCGCGCTTGCCAGCCAACCTCAGCCTCTGTGGTTTGCTCATCTATCCCTGGAATCACCACCTTCACCCACATGTAAGCCTTAAACTACTCTTCCTCATATCCGAGTTCATCTGCCAGATAGTAATCGCTCTCTCTCCCCTAGTGAGCTGTTTCCGGAAGCCAACCGGCTACAGAGTCCTGACGCTGCCCAGAAAACATCCTTTCAACAAACCTGCCTGCACTAAAAATCTCAGAGGAAAATGTAAATAGGCTTTTTCAGGGCATTAAAAGAAAGAAAGTTGGAGGACCTGATAACGTCTCCCCCATCATGCCTGAAAGCCTGTGCAAATCAACTCGCTCCGATCTTCACCCGGATCTTCAACAAATCACTGGAGACGTGTGAGGTCCCCTCCTGCCTCAAACGATCCACCCTCATCCCGGGTTCCCAAGAAACCCACCATCGTAGGATTAAATGACTACAGGCCTGTAGCCCTGACGTCTGTGGTCATGAAATCCTGCAATTTGCTTACCGAGCAAACAGGTCGGCAGATGATGCTGTTAACTTAGGTCTACATTTCATCCTGCAACACCTCGAGCGTCCAGGGACGTACGCCAGGATCCTGTTTGTAGACTTCAGCTCGGCCTTCAACACCATCAAACCAGACATCCTCCACCAGAAGCTCACCCAGCTCAACGTCCCAGCCTCCACCTGTCAGTGGATCAACAGCTTCCTGACGGACCGACAGCAGCAGGTGAGACTGGGGAGCATCTTCTCCCGATCCAGATCAATAAGTACTGGTGCCCCCCAGGGGTGTGTTCTATCCCCACTCCTCTTCTCTCTGTACACAAATGACTGCACCTCATCAGACTCGTCTGTGAAACTCCTGAAGTTTGCAGACGACACCACTGTCATTGGACTGATCCAGGACGGTGATGAGTCTGCATACAGACAGCAGGTGGATCGGCTGGTACACTGGTGCAGTCAGAACAACCTCGAACTCAACCCACTCAAGACTGTGGAAATGGTGGTGGACTTTCGGAGAACACCACCCCCATACACCCCCCTCACCATCCTCAACAACACTGTATCGGCCGTGGACCACTTCGGGTTCTTAGCAACCACCATCTCTGAGGACCTGAGATGGTCTTCACACATACAGGTCCTTCTCAAAATATTAGCATATTGTGATAAAGTTCATTATTTTCCATAATGTCATGATGAAAATTTAACATTCATATATTTTAGATTCATTGCACACTAACTGAAATATTTCAGGTCTTTTATTGTCTTAATACGGATGATTTTGGCATACAGTTAATGAAAACCCAAAATTCCTATCTCACAAAATTAGCATATCATTAAAAGGGTCTCTAAACGAGCTATGAACCTAATCATCTGAATCAACGAGTTAACTCTAAACACCTGCAAAGGATTCCTGAGGCCTTTAAAACTCCCAGCCTGGTTCATCACTCAAAACCCCAATCATGGGTAAGACTGCCGACCTGACTGCTGTCCAGAAGGCCACTATTGACACCCTCAAGCAAGAGGGTAAGACACAGAAAGACATTTCTGAACGAATAGGCTGTTCCCGGAGTGCTGTATCAAGGCACCTCAGTGGGAAGTCTGTGGGAAGGAAAAAGTGTGGCAGAAAACGCTGCACAACGAGAAGAGGTGAACGGACCCTGAGGAAGATTGTGGAGAAGGGCCGATTCCAGACCTTGGGGGACCTGCGGAAGCAGTGGACTGAGTCTGGAGTAGAAACATCCAGAGCCACCGTGCACAGGCGTGTGCAGGAAATGGGCTACAGGTGCCGCATTCCCCAGGTCAAGCCACTTTTGAACCAGAAACAGCGGCAGAAGCGCCTGACCTGGGCTACAGAGAAGCAGCACTGGACTGTTGCTCAGTGGTCCAAAGTACTTTTTTCGGATGAAAGCAAATTCTGCATGTCATTCGGAAATCAAGGTGCCAGAGTCTGGAGGAAGACTGGGGAGAAGGAAATGCCAAAATGCCAGAAGTCCAGTGTCAAGTACCCACAGTCAGTGATGGTCTGGGGCGCCGTGTCAGCTGCTGGTGTTGGTCCACTGTGTTTTATCAAGGGCAGGGTCAATGCAGCTAGCTATCAGGAGATTTTGGAGCACTTCATGCTTCCATCTGCTGAAAAGCTTTATGGAGATGAAGATTTCATTTTTCAGCACGACGTGGCACCTGCTCACAGTGCCAAAACCACTGGTAAATGGTTTACTGACCATGGTATCACTGTGCTCAATTGGCCTGCCAACTCTCCTGACCTGAACCCCATAGAGAATCTGTGGGATGTTGTGAAGAGAACGTTGAGAGACTCAAGACCCAACACTCTGGATGAGCTAAAGGCCGCTATCGAAGCATCCTGGGCCTCCATAAAACCTCAGCAGTGCCACAGGCTGATTGCCTCCATGCCACGCCGCATTGAAGCAGTCATTTCTGCAAAAGGATTCCCGACCAAGTATTGAGTGCATAACTGTACATGATTATTTGAAGGTTGACGTTTTTTGTATTAAAAACACTTTTCTTTTATTGGTCGGATGAAATATGCTAATTTTGTGAGATAGGAATTTTGGGTTTTCATGAGCTGTATGCCAAAATTATCCGTATTAAGACAATAAAAGACCTGAAATATTTCAGTTAGTGTGCAATGAATCTAAAATATATGAATGTTAAATTTCCATCATTACTTTATGGAAAATAATGAACTTTATCACAATATGCTAATATTTTGAGAAGGACCTGTAGACACTGTTTGAAAGAAGGCCCAGCAGAGACTGTACTTCCTGAGGCAACTCAACTCAATTCAGTTCTATTCAATTCAGTTTATTTATATAGCGCCATTTCACAACACATGTCGTCTCAAGGCTCTTCACAAAAGTCAGGTTCATACATTCCAATTAATCGTAACCATTGAACAGTTCAGTCAGATTCAGTTATTTATTAAAATTGGATAAAAAGTTTTTCTATCTAAGGAAACCCAGCCGATTGCATCCAGTCAGTGACTTGCAGCATTCACTCCTCCTGGATGAGCATGTAGAGACAGTGGAGAGGAAAAACTCCCTTTTAACAGGAAGAAACCTCCAGCAGAACCAGAACCAGGCTCAGTGTGAGCGGCCATCTGCCACGACTGACTGGGGGTTTGAGAGAACAGAGCAGAGACACAAAGAGAACAAAGAAGCACTGATCCAGGAGTACTTTCTATGGGAAGGAAAAGTAAATGTTAATGGATGTAACTTCTTTAGTGGTTTCATCTAGAAAGAAAGAGCAGATAAACTCTGAGCCAGTTTTCAAGGATAGAGTCTGAAAGAGAGCACATAGTTTGTTACAGTTAAGCTCAGTCAATAGCCATGTCTAGGAGAGAGAAAGGGTTAAACACTGAAAGACAGGGCTATGTGGATCATCGGTAGAGTGTGAGCATTAAGTTGTTGCCAGCAGAAGCTCGGACGATGCTCTGAAGTACAACCTTCCACAGGACCTGCTGGTCATCTTCCACACTGCCATCATTCAGTCTGTCCTGTCTTCATCCATCTCAGTGTGGTTTGGATCATCCACAAAACAGGACAGGTCCAGACTGCAACGAATAATCAGGTCTGCAGAGAGAATAATCAGAGCTGACCTTCCCTCCATCCAGGACTTATACAGGTCTAGGGTCAGAAAAAGAGCTGCTAAAAACTCTGCAGACCCCACATACCCTGCACATAAACTGTTTAGAGCTTTACCTTCAGGTGGCGCTACAGAGCACTGTTCGCTAAAACCAGCCGCCACAGAGACAGTTTTTTCCCCGAGGCTGTTTCTCTGTTGAACATTAAATAGAGTATAAAACAACAGCATACAGATGTTGCAAATGCACCTTTTTATTATATATGTGTATATTGTACATTGTAAATATGTATACTCTTTAATGCAAAAAACAAAAACCAGAGAGCAAAGTGTACCAAAGTCAAATTCCTTGTTTGTATGTACGAACTTGGCAATAAAGCTGATTCTGAGATATATATATATATATATATATATATATATATATATATATATATATCTGGAGCATGAACCTTTTAGGTTTTCCCTAAATTTCACCCGAAATCCAAATATTAATATATATAAGGTCTAATTTGTTGATGGACCCATTTTGCCAGCAATAGCAAGTTGAACTATTTTCCACAGTTCTTTTTTCCACAATTCCAAGGTTAAGGAGTATGTTCATACTTGAATGACAAAACCAGATTTTCAGCCTTTGCTCTAATTCATCCCAAAAGTGTTTAAGAAGGTTGAGGTCAGGACTCTGTACAGACCTGTCAAGTTTCTCCACACCAAACTTTATACACCAGAATTTGTTGATTTGATTGTGTGACCCAATACTTTTGGCAATATAGTGTAGGATACATAGATATTGCATGGTCTCCCCTTGCTTGTGTGAGTTCTTTTTAGGTACTCTGGCTTCCTCCCACAGTCCCAAAGCATAACTGTTACACTAATTGGTCATGCTAATACTGCCCTTTATTTGTTCTGTGTGTTTCTGTGTTGCCCTGTGATGGATTGGCAACCTGTCCAGGGTGTCCTCTGTTTCTCGCCCAATGCTGGATATAGGAACCAGCCCCTCCCACTCACAACCTATGTAGGGTTGCAGGGTCAAGTGGGTTTAAACAATAGATAGATGGATTATGTTTCTTGCACGTGGTTACCAGGCTTAGTATTTTTCATCTCTTCTATGTCCAGCTGGTACAACCCGAGAGCATTTGGGACTAGCCATGGCTCTGAAAGTCCCCATTTTTATTGTAGTCAGTAAAGTGGATCTGTGCTCCCATGGCACAGTGGAGCGAACTGTCCGCCAGCTGGAGCGAGTCTTCAAGCAACCAGGCTGCAACAAGGTTCCCATGGTAGTGCTGAACCCCGATGATGCTGTGACTGCAGCGCAGCAGTTCGCTCAATCTGCATGGTGGGTACTCACTTGTAATGATGCAGTTAAACACTCACTTAACTACCAAACTAAATGAAACAGCAGTTGTCAGTACAGAAAAATAATATTTTTCTACACTCTGACATCAGTGTTTGAATCTCACTTAAATATATGTTTATTCTCTATGGTCACTTGAAACCTTCAAACTAAAAGTTTTACGGCTACTCTTGTATGTATTTGTGTGTGTGTGTGCAGCATCACACCTATCTTCACCTTGTCCAGTGTGTCTGGAGAAAGTCTAGACCTTCTGAAGGTTTTCCTGAACATCCTTCCTCCACTTAGCAACAGCAAGGAGCAAGAAGATCTGATGCAACAGCTTACTGAATTCCAGGTCTATGGGCATAAACACACAACATGGATACGACATTACATTTTACATTCCCCTTTTCCATGGGTTCTACTTTGGCTGGCTCCATTCCACTCAGCATATTTTTCAACCGTTTCTATTACTGGCTTTTCCGGCTCGGTACTAGCTTTCTGCTCATCAGTCCTGAGCAGAGCCGAAATGTGAAGTGAACAGACTACTGTTCACAGATTGGCCTTGAGCATGGTCAGCTGTATGTCAACGGCACAAGAAAGTGTTTGCTGGGAGGGCTAGGAGAGAATGACGAGCAACGAATTTTACCACACATCACAGTGCCAGGAAATGCTCATAAAACCTGGGAGTGACAAAAGGGTGGTCTGAACTCCGCAACCTCAATATTTTGAGAGGGCATGATGTACGACTGTGAGTGTTTATTTTACTTTGCAAAGAACATAACACTGACGACTAGATGTAGGGCTTTAGTGGAAACACAACAGCTTTTCTAACGAGTAGAGCAGGGTAGAGTGGAGCGGAGCCATGCAGTGCTGGAATGTTGAATGGAAAAGAGGCAACAGTGTGGACTATAACCTGATTGAGATCCTGTGGCATTACCTTAAAAGAGACTGTTCATGCTTAAAACCCTCCAAAGTGGCCAGTTAAAACTATTGTGGGCTAAATTAATCCAAAGAAATCATCATGTTAAAAATGTTTTTTGTATGCTGCAGATGTCCCATCATGCCTCTGTGTTTGTAGGTGGATGAGATCTACTCAGTTCCTGACGTTGGGACTGTTGTAGGAGGCACTCTGTACAGGTTAGATGACATGGTCTTCACAGAAAAAGTTGGCCATTTTACTGCTGTTGTGATACATGATGAATGAATTAGCTGACCTTATACTTTTCTAATGTTTAGATTCAGTTTAAATTACACTTTTACTCAGTCCTTTTTTAACCTCTTACTTTAAATGCTTGAAAATAAAATCTGCACACTTTACCTTTTTTTTGCCAGTGGAGTGTGCAGGGAGGGTGAGCGACTAGTTGTGGGTCCCACAGAAGATGGCCGTTTCTTGCGTCTGAAAGTGGACAGCATCCAGAGGAACCGCTCAGCTTGCAGGGTGTTAAAGGCCGGACAGGCAGCCACTCTGGCTCTAGGAAACTTTGACCGTTCTCTTTTGCGCAAGGTCAGAGATCACTTAAAGTTGAGTTATTATTTACAATGGGATTTGTGGCTAATGGAGCTCATCTGCTAATGTACACTGAAGCAGTAGTTGTTGTTACTTTTGATTATCAGAAGCATTTCTGATCTGATTTAATTTGTTCTGAGATTCAGGTGATAGAGGACTAGTATTTTCCTGAAAAATCACCTTACATGGTTTCAATAAAACCAATATACTTTGGGAAACTAAAGGGACTAAGGAAGTAGTATCCCCTCTTTTTTTGTTCCAATACAGTTACTGATACGTGTATAGGGTCCCCAGTCCTCAATGCAGCTGTCCAAGATTCAATTACGGACCTGAGGACCTTTGCTGCATGTCTTGCCGCCTTCTCTGTCTCATTTTTTGTATTAAAACTATGAAATAAGGTCACTAGTGCTTAACAATCTGCTAACAAAAGAGCCTATTGGGTTTAGAAGCCTTTTTTCCTTGAATTATTGATAGGACTTTAATGAACACCAAATAAACTTTTCTCTATATTGGACTGGTTTGCAAATCACAGGGAACCAGCACAAGACAGGGCAAGTTCATTTGTATAGCACATTTCAGCAACAAGACAAGTACTTTACAAAATGAAAAATTTACACTGCAGTGACAAAAACTGTAACAAAAGTACATTGCAAAACTTTCCAGAACTTCACAATGATAATATCTTTACTTGTGGCCAGTGGCGGTTCTAGGCTAAATTTACCAGGGGAGCCAGGGTGGGGCTGCTGTTTTTTAATGGGGGACACATGAAAAAAAGAAAGAAACAGAAAAAACTGCAATATCGTACTCGTACTCACCGTCTTTGGCTTCATCCGGGACCGGGTTGCGGGGCAGCAGACTCAGTAGAGACACCCAGACGTCCCTCTCCCCAGACAGCTCCTCCCGGGGGAGCCCAAGGCATTCCCAGGCCAGCCGAGAGACATAGTCCCTCCAGCGTATCCTGGGCCTTCCCCTGGGCTTCCTCCCAGTGGTACGCGCCTGGAATGGAACACCTCCGGAGGAAGGCGTCCAGGAGACATCCGGTATAGATGCCCAAGCCACCTCAACTGGCTCCTTTCGGATAGCCGAGCTCCTCACCCTATCTCTAAGGGAGTGCCCGGCCACCCTACGGAGGAAGCTCATTTTAGCCACTTGTATCCTGGACCTCGTTCTTTCGGTTATGACCCCAAGTTTAAGGCCATAGGTGAGGGTAGGAACCTAGACCGACCGGTAAATCGAGAGCTTCGCTTTTCGGCTCAGCTCTCTTTTCTCCACAATGGACCGGCACAGCGTCTCCATTATTCCGGCAGCCGCACCGATCGGTCTGTCAATCTCCCGCTCTATTCTCCCCTCACTCGTGAACAAGACCCCGAGATACTTGAACTCCTCCACTTGAGGCTGGAACTCCCCTCCAACTTGAAGAGGACAAGCCACCTTTTTCCGGTTGAGAACCATGGCCTCTGACTTGGAGGAGCTGATCTTCATCCCAGCTGCTTCACACTCAGCTGCGAACTGCGTCAGCGCATGCTGTAGGTCTTGGCTAGAGGGGGCCAGCAGGACCACGTCATCTGCAAAAATAAGAGACAAAATCCTCTGATCCCCAAACCAGACCCCCTCCGGCCCTTGTCCATAAAAGTTATGAACAGGACTGGTGACAAAGGGCAGCCCTGCCGGAGTCCAACAAGCACCAAGAACAGGTCCGACTTAGTGCCGGCAATGCGGCCCAAAATCCTGCTCCGCTTGTACAGAGACCTGATGGCCCCTAATAAAAGGGGCCCCGACTCACTCCCAACAGGGCACCACAAGGGACGCAGCCGAATGCCTTCTGTAGGTCCACAAAACACATGTGGACTGGTTGGGCAAACTCCCATGAACCCTCAAGTACCCTGTAGAGGGTGTAGAGCTGGTCCAGTGTTCCACAGCTGAAACGAAAACCACACTGCTCCTCCTGAAGTCGAGGTTCGCCTATCAGCTGGACTCTCCTCTCCAATACCCTGGCGTAGGCCTTACCAGGGAGGCTGAGGAGTGTGATTCCCCTATAGTTGGAACACACCCTCCGGTCACCCTTCTTATGAAGGGGGACCACCACCCCAGTCTGCCAGTCCAGAGGCACTGTCCCTGACCGCCACGCAATGTTGAAGAGGCGTGTCAACCATGACAGCCCCACAACATCCAGAGACTTGAGGTACTCAGGGCGGATCTCGTTCACCTCCGCACCGTGGAGCTTTTTAACCACCTCGGTGACTTCAGCCTGGGTGATGAAAGAGTCCAACCCTGAGTCCCCAGCCTCTGCTTCCACCAGGGAATGCATGACAGCAGGATTGAGGAGATCCTCGAAGTACTCCTTCCACCGGCCGATAATGTCCACAGTCGAGGTCAACAGCTCCCCACCACTGTAAACAGTGTGGGCGAAAAACTGCTTCCCCCTCCTGAGGTGCCGGACGGTTTGCCAGAATCGCTTCGAGGCCAACCGGTAGTCCTTCTCCATGGCCTCACCAAACTCCTCCCAGGACCGAGTTTTTGCCTATGCCACAGCCTGGGCCATGGCACGCTAGGCCTCATGAGACCCGTCAGCCGCCACAGGAGTCCCACGAGCCAACCACAGCCGATAGGACTCTTTCTTCAGCTTGACAGCGTCCCTTACTGCCGGTGTCCACCACCGGGTTCGGGGATTGCCGCGGCAACAGGCACCACAGACCTTACGGCCGCAGCTACGGGCAGCAGCATCGACAATCAATGCAGAGAACATGGTCCACTCGGACTCTATGTCTCCAACATCCCCCGGAATCTGGTCAAAGCTCTCCTGGAGGTGGGAGTTGAATATATCCCTGGCTGAGGGCTCTGCCAGACGTTCCCAGCAGACCCTCACTATACGCTTGGGCCTGCCAAGTCTGTCCAGCTTTCTCCTCTTCCAGTGGATCCAACTCACCACCAGGTGGTGATCAGTGGACAGCTCAGCCTCTCTCTTCACCCGAGTGTCCAAAACATGCAGCCGAAGGTCTGACGACATGACAACAAAGTTGATCATCCACCTCCTCCCTAGGGTGTCCTGGTGCCAAGTGCACTGATGAACACCCTTATGCTTGGACAATCCGTGACTAGCACAGAAGTCCAATAACGACAATCTGCTCGGATTGAGATCGGGGAGGCCATTCCTCCCGATCATGCCTCTCCAGGTGTCACTGTCGTTTCCCACGTGGGCGTTGAAGTCCCCCAGCAAAATAATAGAGTCCCCGGGAGGGGCACTATCCAGCACCTCTGACAGGGACGCCAAGAAGGCCGGGTACTCCGCACTACCACTCGGCCCGTAGCCCGAAATGGCAGTCAGAGACCTGTCCCCAACTCGAAGGCGCAGGGATTGGACCATCTCATCCACTGGGGTAAACCCCAACACGAGACGGCTGAGCTGGGGGGCAACAAGCAAACCCACCCTCTCCCTGTGGGCCTCTCCAGTGTAGAAGAGAGTCCAGCCCCTCTCGAGGAGATGGGTTCCAGAGCCCACGGTTTGCCTGGAGGTGAGCCCGACTATTTCTAGTAGATATCTCGCGACCTCCCACACAAGCTCAGGCTCCTTCCCCCACAGCAAGGTGACATTCCATGTCCCTACCGTCAGCCTAAGCATCCAGAGATTGGGCCGCCAATGTCTCCACCTTCATCCGCTGCCCAATCCTCTTTGCACCGGTCCCTCATGGCTCCCCCTGCAGGTGGTGGGCCCACTGGGGGATGGCCTCGTGTCTCTCGTTCAGGCTTGGCCCGGCCGGGTCCCGCGAGGAGCAACCCAGCCACCAGGCGCACACTGAGGAGTCCCGACCCCAAGCCTGGCTCCAGGGTGGGACCCTGGCTCCGCCGTACCAGGTGACGTCACGTGCCTTGATTTTGTGGTCCTCATGAAGTTGTCTTGAACCGCTCTTTGTCTGAACCGTCACCCAGAGCCTGTTTGCAATGGGAGACCCTACCAGGGGTATTTAAGCCCCAGACAACATAGCCTCGAGGATCATTCGAGCACTCAAAACCCTCCACCACATTAAGGTGGTGGTTCAAGGAGGGGTGAAGGTGTCTTGAGCCGCTCTTTGTCTGACTCGTCACCTAGAGCCTAAAAATAGAAAAAAGAAAAATGCAATATTTCATCATTTATTATATTAAATATATAACTTGTGGCTCTGGAGATGCAGGTTGAAGACCACTGATCTAGCAGATGAAAACTGTAATCCTATCTCAATACGGCTGACGGTAAAAGCACCTTAATTTTAAATTAATTGTTAAAGTAAAACTGTAAAGGTAAGAAAAAACAATTAGTTGCAGTTTCTGTGACAGCGCATATCATCATAAGAAACTGATTTAGTATGATGTCTTCAGTACAGGGGCCAAGACCAGTTCTACAGGGGCACTGGTACCTTTCTAGAACCGCCCATATTTGTGGCTGCAGTAGGGCTGCTGGTTTCTCAGCTGATGTTCAGAGCCAGAATCAGTGGTGGAGCCATTTTCTGTGGACAATGAATAATCATTTTTTTTAAGCTGGCCTATCCCTTAAAATGTGATTAGCAGCAGTTGTTTGTTCATTTCAGGGCATGGTGATGGTCAGCCCCAAGATGAACCCAACCATCTGCTGTCAGTTTGAAGCTGCCATTGTTCTGCTCTTTCACGCAAAGACTTTCCGGCGGGGTTCACAGGTCACTGTCCATGTTGGTAATGTCAGGCAGACAGCAACAGTGGAGCGCCTTCATGGAAAGGTTGGTGAGTTTTGTTTATTTATCTTGCACATAAAAACAGACTATAAAGCCTTCACTGCTGATTTCAGGACGAGCTTCGAACAGGAGAGAGGGCCGTTGTTCGCTTTCACTTCATCAAGCACCCTGAGTATTTGCGACTGACTGCCAAGCTGCTCTTCAGGGAAGGAGTCACCAAGGGCATTGGTCATGTTACACGTCTGCTACCACACAACCAGTATCTGAACCATGACCAGAATCTGCAGGATTATTAGCGACTATTCACACTCTCTTCTTCATTTGACCAACAAAAACTAGCTTTATGATCCTGCCCAGTGTATGCATATTGATCCACCCTTTAATCCTTTACATAATTCACAAAAAAATAAAATGTGGTGTTTTCACCAAGGTAGCAAGAACATCAAACTCAAGTTAAGAATTTCTGGGAAGTCCTCATAGATCTATCTTACTGCAGCAAACATCAGTGTAGTAAACACACCCACTTTAAATTTCTGAGCAATTACACAAGTAATATATTCTGCCCAAGCTGGAAAGACTACCAGAACCCAGGCTAGCGTTGTAAAAACGTATCAATTTTTTTTCTTGCAGACCTGGGAGAGAACAAATTTCTGTGTTCTAATGTAATATTTTCAGGCTTTATGTTTTGTTTTCATTCACACCTTTGGGTCCTAATGAGTAAATCATCATCATTGCCAGCAGGCATATGTGCTTTATGTTGAATATGCATGACTGTAGTGGACTTCATTCTGAATAGTTCCTCTAATGTCATGTCAGAGACTAATTTAACAATGTTTTTTATTCCATCTTGCTGCTATTAGAAGAATTATCTGGGGGACCAAGCTTTACATTCCTTTAAAGAAATAGAGTGCTCACTTATCTTGATAAGGATTCAGATAAGAAACTGTATGCTGCACTTTTCAGACTGTTTTATTGAAAGATGTGAGAAGGTATCAGAGGTGTAAACTTGAGTCGTGACTTGGAATCGAGTCAGACTAGTCACAAATTTAATTACTTAAATGACTTGACTTGTTAAAATCACAAAGATTATGACTTGACTGGGACTTTCACACCAATGACAAGCTCCTTGACATAAAAATACTTGATATCTTACAGCAAACATAAAGTGTTTTACTATATACCGTGCCTGGAGCGCAAACCAGGCCCCTGCACCATTCGACTATGGAATTAGAATACTTTTTCATTTCATTGTGTACACGTACAGTACAGCAGAATTTGTTTAAACAGCTCTTTTATTTTTTATCCTCCTCCTGCTGCAACATGCACCATGATTAGCATGTGTTGCTTATTTGTTTTTCCTCTGCATCCTATGATGACAGCAAATAATCTGAGGGTGGTGGAGATGCACTACCATCCAGTGCTATGAGGAGAGGTGCACGCAAAGTTGGAAAAAGGAAAAATAAAAAGCTATTTGTAACATTCAGTGTTGTGCATGATGCGTCCAAGAGTAAGGATGTTTATTCTATTCTATTCTATTCTATTCTGTATTAAATTCACTTAATCAATACAAATGTCATTGATATAGCAAATAATTGCAGTTTTGTAGTGTTAGGATCATATGTGTTGCAGCCCACATAATCAGCAATGTGGAAGCCAAGTGGCCTGGGTCTGTGCATTACACATATTTTGTGATTAGTATATATATATATATATATAAAATCATATTTGTTATAATAATTTCAAATTCACCAATCACTTCCCAAACTAAAGACAACAGTCGTTTCATTTTATTAAGTGTTCTTTATTGCCTGCAACTGGAAATACAGTAGTTATTGATATTTTGTTTAAACAAATAAAATCATCCACTTCTGTGGGCACCTCACCTACGTTTAACTGATGCTCCAGCTGTTGTACTTTATGTTTTCTGCAGCTGCATTTTTAGGTATTCCTTTCTGATTAGACATGTTTCTATGTTTTCTTGTATTTCTTGTAAATACACTTTGTACAACTGTTTCACAGGAACGTTATGGAGAGAAAAATATCTCAATTGCAGTTGCATGTCTACTCTTTTTCATATTAACTCATCAGCCAACCTTTAACTTCTTACTCATCATTAATTGCATATGTTGAATATAGCCAGTGAATGCTAGGTAATTTAGTTGGTTAGTTGGTTAAACATACCAATAGCTGTTTTTGTAGCAGCAACAGCAATGCTTTTTTTCTTAAATATGTGCTGATATTCTACATATGCTGTCATAAATATTTCTAATTCCGTCGGCGGGAAACGCACTTCCAGGCTTCTTATTTCCTCCCTTTGCAATGGTGAATCACGTTATCTGCATTCCATTGATGAGGCCTTCTTATTTCCTTGCGATCATGCTTAACTCAGGCAACTTCTACTCAGAGATGAGTAACCCTGTTGTTACAACCTGTTCTCATTCCAAAACCCCTGTGTATAATATTGTGGAGTAGGTCTACTCACGGTATGTGCTCTCTACTTGGAGCTTGGTAACCCTGCTTTCTGAAACAGGGCCCCGATTTAATTGGATGCACACGTCCAGAAAGTTTCACTGGTGATCAGTTGTTCCTGTAAAGCTGGTTTGGGTAGCTTCTTTCTAATGATACATTGAATCATCATTGAATAATTATTAGAAAACGTTATTTTGTATTTACTCAGGCTATGTTCATCTGATACTAAATTTAGTTTGATCTGAAATCTTTAGGTGTGATTAAAAAGCAAAAACAAAAAATCTGTAAGGGAACAAATAACAGCTAAGCAACAGAAAAATGCATAAAACAAACTATATTGTTATTACCAATTACAATTATTAGTTGATTTGTTTCAGTTCTATACTTGCTCACAACATTAGAATTTGAACTAAGGTCCATGATTTGGGTGAATAGGTGTCTGACTCTGTGTATGACCGCACAGGATTTTAGAATTTTTTTAACCCCTTTCCACAAATGGAACTAGTGTCATATTTTGATATTTTGATGATAATTACCTATAGATGTTTAGAATTTTTTATGTCCAATAAAGGTGAAGACATCAGTGAGGATTCTTGTACTGCTAGGTGTACTTGCTGTTTATCAAACCGATCCTGGTGGTTTGTAGGTCAAGTCAACTCGCCAGGTCTGCACTGCATTTAGCTCCACCCAGCCAAATAAATGTGAGAAACAATGTATTCACAAATCACATACATTTCTGTCACAGTAAATAATCAACAGGTTGAGAAAATTTAGTTAAACAAGAAGTGTAAAGCATGGCATAGACAAGCTTTACTGCAACTTAATAATCAAAACTGATATTGAAAGCTACAAGGTACAATGGTGAGGATTTCTACATCAGAAGAGACCTAATTGAAAGCTACAACTTCAAGTATAGTACAGTATAAACATGTGCATGAGTAAGCTGCAATTTGGTTGCCATTGTAGTATGATACAACATGGGCCATCATTGGTAGATTTTTACAAAACCTCCTGTTTTGCATAAGAAATATTGAAGACCATGACTTCAATAGGCATTTAAGGATAAAAACTGTTCATTCTGAACTGTTTAAACAACATAGTCAGAATCACTGTTGACAGGAAGAAGTACTGAAACTGTAACAGTTGCATTAGAGAAATACAACACATAATTCAATTAGTATTTAGAGTTGAGGATGTGTATTTAAAACAACTTTTTGTCATGTTTTGTCATACTTTTACTAATAAACATTTATAGCATGCACATGTAGTGCGGTTTGTATTTAAACAGGCATCAAACATTTCACTACCTTTTGGCACATGTTAACGCTTCCCTCATTGTCTCTCATTTTGGTGGTATGAATTTGACCATCCTGGCCATAGTCTAAGGGAAACTTAACCCTAATAACTGTACAGCATGCTAAACATGGAGGGATTTTGACAAACTTTTACAGAAATTGGCTGTTTTGGAGATGAAAATCCATGGACTAGAAGTGAATGTGGAGGTGAATATGGGGTACAGCGATGATTCAACTCTGCCTGTGATCCCAAACAGTGACAGCCAGCTCAACAACTCAGCCAGCAATCAGAACACTGAGAATAAACCTACCGGCAGACCCCCCTGGCATGTTTTAGGGGCATGCCCAAAAAATCAAGGTGGACGACTCACTGGAAGATCTCAACAATTAAATAAATCAGAATGGCCAGAATTACAGAAAAATGCCCCCGTTTCCCCTGGGAAAAGGATACTTCGACAGCGAGCTGCTGTCACAACAACTGATAGGAGTGAGACAGCTGGAAATAATGGAGTTCCCTCCAGAACAGATTTGCTCCACTACAGAACGAAAACCAGGAAAATGATCCATCTTCTGAGAACAATAAAAGGTTTGAGAACAACCTTCACTCTAAACAGTCTTCTCCTAAGCTGCCAGAGAAAAAGTACCCCACCAGACCAAGAACCCTAATAGTGGGCAACACAGCTGTGGATGGGATTAAAAACTTCTGCAACAACAAAAACACAAACGTTATGATTAGTACCAGAAACGTGGTGTCCGATATCTCAGAGAATATTCTTGCAATCACAGAAAAGCGCCCGTCTCTAGAAAACCTTATTATACACTGTGGAGCCATGGATGACGTGGCTAAGAAAAAATCAGAAGGATTGAAGGATTTCACTCGTCTTGCTGTTTGATTTATTCATTTGATTTGTTTTTCTGTGTCTGTATCTGTGTTTATTCTCTTTGTGATTGTATTATAATTGTATGTACAGCGTTTTGAGTGTCTCGTTGCTGAAAATCGCTATATAAATAAACTTACCTTACCAACAGTGTTAAATTCTGCAGGTTTAGATTGGGTATCTTCTTAGCCATTTGTGTCCAGTATCTGATAAGGCACCATATCTCTGCCTCATGGTGTTTTTCTGCATTTTGAAGGATTCAGGGGTTCAGCACATCTTAAATTTGCCTTGTTGATGGTAAATTGTATCAGCTGGAGCTGACACATTGAACACCTTTTTCAAATTACCTGCAGTGAAATATTTGTGTTCTAGCTTTACATTGGTTTGTATTTCATGTGGATTTCAAAGGTTCGTGGATTTAATACACACTGCATGATAAGTGATGGGCGGAGGTTCCTATCCCATCCTCATCTCAGCATTAAGTTCTATGTGGTGACACAAATTTTGACCTTTTTTGCGTGTATTAAACCGCACGCAAACCTGTTTGCGTCCGTAAAGCTGATCTACAAACGACGTGGTAATCGGATTGCATGTGGAAAATCAGCAGAACTGCGGGCGCAAACATTTTAGCGTGTCTGCCTTCATAAATATGCATAACACGTGATAATGACCCAAACCCGCAAATTTATGGGAGGATATATGCGAATCTAATCCTTCTCCACCCGCAATGCCATTTTCCAAACCTGGAAGGGATTGCGGGCGCAATTGTAGCGTGTGAAATTAGCACATTTAAAATACAAGTGCTAACTGGGACGCAAAAATGTCTGCTGTCTTTGGCCAGAAGGAGGCATAGATAAAGTGACAGATGATGTGGAGAAAGAATCTTCTGTACACCGCGGTGAAGTTAGTTGGATATTGGATATTCAAGCTCCGCGCATTCAGCGGCGTCAGCCTTCTATTTGGGCCAGCACGGGCAGGTTGATTTCGGGAAACTGCTCGCTGCCGTCTCGCTCCTCCTACACACGGTGGTTCCCTTTGAGACCTTCAATAAATGTCCGAACCAAACACTCGGGGGGTGGGTGGAACTATAACTTTCATGTCTTGTGAATAAGTGACACAAAATCAATCATAAATCAATAGACTGGAAGAAGGAGTGACACTCATTTCTGTCTGATTTAAATGCATTTCCTATTTTTTTTTTTATTGTATTAGGGTAACCCTAACCCCTTCACTATTTTTCTTCAATAGCTTGCAGGTCATGTGACCAGTTGACAAAATCAACCATAAATTATCCTACTAGACTGTAAGAAGGAGGCACACTCATTGTTTCTTGATTTAAATGTATTTTTCTATTTTTCGTGAATTTTTAATATTAAAATTCACAATTATAATCTCAAGATGGTGCCGACGATGGCAGCCTCGGAGCTTCGCTCTCTCTTTGTTTTTGTATTTTGTGTGTTTTTTCGAGCCACAATCCTGTGGTCTCATTCAGTAGAGAGGAACTTCTCAACATCAGAGAATCCTCTCTTGGGATTTTTTCACCATCTTTCATTGATCTGAGGTTCACTGAGCTCCTGGCAAGCGGAGCTGCGGCTCTATACGGGATACTGCACCGAAGGCGTCGAAGGGGAAACTGTGCTGGCGCGCTGGTAAACTTCCGCAAAAGAGGACTTCGCACACCACTGCCTTCAATCCACCTGGCAAATGTCCGCTCTCTAAACAACAAGATGGACAAGCTGCTTCCTCTCACCGGTAAAAACACGGACCTCTGCGGATCAGCGGTTCTATTTCATCCCTACTGACCGCCAGAGGCGGTGCTTCAAGCACTGAATGATCATTCTTGCGCATGCGCAGGTCGAGAAATTAATAACAACCCTGTCCGAGCGCTTGAGGCGTATGTCCGCTCCATGGCACCCATTCGTCGGACTGACTGTCTCTTCGTTTGTTATGCTGGCTCTCGGAAAGGTCAGGCCCTTTCTAGACAACGGTTGGCACGTTGGATTGTGGAGATGATCTCTGTGGCTTACTCCTTGCAGGATCAGCCCCTGCCGAGCGGCGTGCGCTGTCACTCCACTAGGAGCCTCTCCACCTCGTGGGCTGCCATGACCGGGGTGCCTCTGGAGGCCATTTGTGAAGCTGCTTCCTGGACGGCGCCAAGCACCTTTGCCAGGTTTTACAGGGTGAACGTCGCCGCGCCGCATCCCCTGCAGGGAATACTGGTGCAACGGTCTTCTGCGTCCCGTTGAGGTTAGTGGTGTTGCTGTGTTCCTTGGGGCCTCCGTAGGATCCCTCGGGACCCTGTTGGTATGCGTCATCCAGTGCTTGAAGCAGTCAGTAGGGATGAAATAGAACGAAAGTTACGTATGTAACTACGGTTCTATGAATCCCGGATGACCGCCAAAGCGCTCGGTCCCTCGGTCTCCGCGTGCTCGCGAGAAGATTGTCGGGACTGGACTCCTGGTGTCATGTGACTATATAGACTCACGTGAGCCACCGATAGGTCACATGTGACCATGTTGTTATTAATTTCTCGACCTGCGCATGCGCAAGAATGATCATTCAGTGCTTGAAGCACCGCCTCTGGCGGTCATCCGGGATTCATAGAACCGTAGTTACATACGTAACTTTCGTTCTCTGCTTCACCGAGACATGGCTGAGTGAAAACATCCCGGACCGCGCACTGCTAATGCTGGACTTCCAGATGTTCAGAGCGGATCGCAGCGCGGAGCTATCGGGTAAGAGGCGAGGAGGCGGAATCTGCTTTTATATAAATGAAGGTTGGTGCAGAGACGTAAAAGTGCTGGGAAAAACATGTAGCCCGGATCTGGAGTCATTTTCCATAATCTGTAAACCGTTTTATTCACCGAGAGAGTTTTCCTCGTTTATAATAATTGGTTCATATTTTCCACCGCATGGCTGTACTTCTGCTGCTGAAAAACATCTTGTTGAGCTGATTACAGATGTGGAGAAAAAATACATGGACTCTTTCATTATAATACTGGGAGATTTTAACAGAGCAAACCTCTCAAATGAACTCCCCAAATACAGACAGCATATTAAGTGTCCCACCAGAGACAAAAACACACTGGACCATTGTTACACAGCTTTAAAGGACTCATATCATGCTGTTACCAGGGCTGCTCTGGATTATTTGGATCATTATCTAATCCACCTCATCCCAACCTACAGACAGAGACTAAGAGCTTCCAAACCCAAGGTTCACACTGTTAAGAAGTGGACTGAGGAATCAAAGCAGATGCTACAGGCCTGCTTTGAATGCACAGACTGGACTGTTTTTGAAACTTCAGCCACTGACTTAAACCAACTAACTGATGTGGTGACATCATACATCAGTTTCTGTGAGGACATGTGTGTGCACACCAAGACCTTCTGCACCTTTGGGAACACAAAGCCATGGTTTACTCCACACCTCAGGAATCTGCACAGGGAAAAGGAAGAAGTTCACAGCAGTGGAGATCGGCGCGGTACAGGCAGGCCAGGAACACACTAACAAAAGAGATCAAAGCAGCCAAGAGAAGCTACAGTGAGAAGCTGAAGAACAGCCTTTCTACTGGTGACACTTCAGCTGTATGGACCGGTCTGAGAAACCTGACTGCCTATAGGAGCCCCCCCCCACCCATCCTGAACAGAGTCGTCTCCTGGCCAACCATCTGAATGACTTCTACTGCAGACATGACAAGAAGCCATTCACACCTCAAATCATCTCCTCCACATCCCATTCAGGAACAAATTTGACCCGTAAAACAACCAACCCCCTACCTTCAGATCCTCTGCCTGCACTAAAGATCTCCGAGCATGATGTAAACAGGCTCTTTCAGCGCATGAAAACAAAGAAAGCTGGAGGACCTGATAACGTCTCCCCATCATGCCTGAAAGCCTGTGCAAATCAACTCACCCCGATCTTCACCCGGATCTTCACTCACTCTGCCTGTCCACCCTCCAACATCACACACCTTCTGGAGGAATCTGCTCACATGGCGCGCTTGCCAGCCAACCTCAGCCTCTGTGGTTTGCTCATCTATCCCTGGAATCACCACCTTCACCCACAAGTAAGCCTTAAACTACTCTTCCTCATATCCAAGTTCATCTGCCAGATAGTAATCGCTCTCTCTCCCCTAGTGAGCTGTTTCAGGATGCCAACCGACTACAGAGTCCTGACGCTGCCCAGAAAACATCCTTTCAACAAACCTGCCTGCACTAAAGATCTCAGAGGAAAATGTAAATAGGCTTTTACAGGGCATTAAAAGAAAGAAAGTTGGAGGACCTGATAACGTCTCCCCCATCATGCCTGAAAGCCTGTGCACATCAACTCGCTCCGCTCTTCACCCGGATCTTCAACAAATTACTGGAGACGTGTGAGGTCCCCTCCTGCCTCAAACGATCCACCATCATCCCGGGTTCCCAAGAAACCCACCATCGTAGGATTAAATGACTACAGGCCTGTAGCCCTGACGTCTGTGGTCATGAAATTCTTTGAGCGGCTGGTGTTGAAGCACCTGAAAGACATCACAGGTCCCCTGCTGGACCCCCTGCAATTTTCTTACCGAGCAAACAGGTCGGCAGATGATGCTGTTAACTTAGGTCTACACTTCATCCTGCAACACCTCGACCACCCAGGGACGTACGCCAGGATCCTGTTTGTAGACTTCAGCTCGGCCTTCAACACTATTATACCAGACATCCTCCACCAGAAGCTCACACAGCTCAACGTCCCAGCCTCCACCTGTCAGTGGATCAACAGCTTCCTGAAAGACCGACAGCAGCAGGTGAGACTGGGGAGCATCTTCTCCCGATCCAGATCAATAAGTACTGGTGTTCTATCCCCACTCCTCTTCTCTCTGTACACAAATGACTGCACCTCATCGGACTCGTCCGTGAAACTCCTTAAGTTTGCAGATGACACCACTGTCATTGGACTGATCCAGGACGGTGATGAGTCTGCATACAGACAGCAGGTGGATCGGCTGGTACACTGGTGCGGTCAGAACTACCTTGAACTGAACCCACTCAAGACTGTGGAAATGGTGGTGGACGTTCGGAGAACACCACCCCCATACACCCCCTCACCATCCTCAACAACACTGTATCGGCCGTGGACCACTTCAAGTTCTGAGGAACCACCATCTCGGATGACCTGAGATGGTCTTCACACATAGACACTGTTCGAAAGAAGGCCCAGCAGAGACTGTACTTCCTGAGGCAACTCAAGAAGTTCAACCTCCTGGTCATCTTCTCCACTGCCATCATTCAATCTGTCTTGTCTTCATCCATCTCAGTGTGGTTTGGATCATCCACAAAACAGGACAGGTCCAGACTGCAACGAATAATCATGAATGCAGAGAGAATAATCAGAGCTGACCTTCCCTCTATCCAGGACTTATACAGGTCTAGGGTCAGGAAAAGAGCTGCTAAAATCTCTGCAGACCCCACACACCCTGCACATAAACTGTTTAGAGCTTTACCTTCAGGTGGCGCTACAGAGCACTGTTCACTAAAGCCAGCTGCCACAGAGACAGTTTCTTCCCCCAGGCTGTTTCTCTGTTGAACATTAAATAGAGTACAAAACAACAGCTTACAGATGTTGCAAATGCACCTTTTTATTATATATGTGTATGTTGTACATTGTAAATATGTATATTCTGTAATGCAAAAGCAAAACAAAAGAGCAAAGTGTACCGGAGTCAAATTCCTTGTTTGTATGTACGAACTTGGCAATAAAGCTGATTCTGATTCTGATTCTGATTCTGAATTGTTCTTCATTAGCTTCCAGGTCATGTGACTTACTGACACAATCATGACATCAATCATAAATTATCCAAATAGACTGGAAGAAGGAGGCACACTCTTTTTTTATTCCATTTTAAGCCTTTTTATATTTTTTTTTTACATTTGTTTTAGTGCAAAATTAGCATTTTTCGTCAATAGCTTCCAGGTCATGTGACCCACTGACACAAAATCTGTCTGAAATTGTTCTACTAGACTGAATAGATGAGGCACACTCACTTTTATCTGATTTAACTGCATTTTCTATTTTTTGTCAATAGCTTTGAGGTAACATGCCTTTCACAAAACTGATGTTAAATCATTCTACTAAACATGACACAGTCTTAAAGCAATCTGACAGATCTACAGTTTTAATTCCAACATATAATTTCTATAATTTCCTTCTAACATTATTGGACAAACTTCACACTGCACCTTACTTGCATGATGGACATTTCCATCCTTTCTTTGCATTGCCATTTTCTATGCCGTTTGTGTTGAGGCACTGGACATGGAGCCATCTGTCAGTCATCACACTGGATCTGTTAATATCGTTGTAGATGCTGATGGCTGTGGGCAGGAAGGATCTCCTGTAGTGATCTGTTTTACAGCAGATCTGAAGTAGCCTCTGACTGAAGACACTCTTGTTGTTCAACAGTCTCATGAAGAGGATGCTCAGGGTTCTCCATAATGTTCTTCATTTTATGAAGAATCCTTCTTTGCACAATGCTCTCCAGGGGTTCCAGAGGAGTTCCCAGAACAGAGCCAGCCTTCTTTATCAGCTTGTTGAGCTTTTTTAAGTCGCTGGCTCTGATGCTGCTTCCCCAGCAGATGATGGCAGAAGAGATCACACTCTCCACAACAGACTTATAGAAGATATGCAGCATCTTGTTTCAAACTCAAAGGTCCTTAGCCTCCTCAAGAAGTACAGTCTGCTCTGTCCCTTCTTGTAGATGGCTTCACAGTTGCATCTCTACTCCAGTCTGTTGTCCAGGTTAACACCGAGGTATTTATACTCCTCCACCACCTCCACTTCTTCTCCCATGGTGGAAATAGTGTTTGACCTATTCCTGTTTTTCTTAAAATCTACAATCACCTCCTTTATTTAATTCATGTTCAAGATGAGGTTATTTTATTCTACACCATGCTACAAAGCGCTCCACCAGCTCCCTGTATTTCTGCAGATGACAGGAGTGTCATTATGTTTGAAAATAGCTCGGACCCACATACAAAGAACACGCAGGAGGAGGAGGTAAAATAAGGATTGTTTATTGAAGATATAGTCAGGAACGGAATGCACGAAATATCTCACTGTAAGGGGGAAGTGAAGAGAATGGATGAGTACAGGTAACAGAGGGAAAAACTAAACTAAGAGCAAATAGTTATTTTGATACTGAGATCGGCTTACTGAGTTATGATGGTCAGGTTGCCAGGGGGAATGAGATTCAGGATCCAGGTCTTAAGCAGGTATATCCGTAGAGAGTTCACTTGGTGCTGTTCTGTGGAGCTCAGGTTACAGTAAACAAGTTCGATGTGCGGTGGGTTACGTTGGAGGGTGGACAGGGTACGCTTGTGGCTTGGCTCAGGAGACAAAGAGGACAGGAAGCTGCCAGCTTGATGCGAATCCAAACGAAGGTAGATCACAGGACAGGAATCCTCAGAACGAAGACAGGCTTGATCCTTAAGAGTAACTTTCAGAAACGTAGTCCAGAAAACTCAGTGACATAGATCCAAAGCTTAGGCTTTCAAAATCTGCAGAGGAGCAAAAAACAAAGTTAAACGAGGTCGAAGAACGAAGCATAGACTTAGAGCGTGGCTCGAGTTTGTACCACTGTGGCAAAAACACTCTCGCCTTGAATTGCTGGCAACCTCCTGGTTAAGTACTCCTCCTGGCAATCAGTGGAACAAGTCGCACCTGTCACCCAGCACACCTGAGAGCTCCAGCACCACCTGAAAATGAGCACATGTAGCAAGCACAAAAACAAACACAAACCCAGATCCTGACCAGGCGTCTGTCTTATACTGGAAGTCTGAGGTGTACAGAGTGAAGAGGAATGGTGAGCGTACCATCCCCTGTGGTGCTCCTGTGCTGCTGACTACCTGGTTAGACTCATAACTCTCCAGTCTCACAAACTGTGGTCTGTTTGTCAGGTAGTGTTTGATCCAGGAGATTGTTGAGGCCTCCACCTGAGTCTTCTGGAGTTTCTGATAAAGCAAATCAGGTTGGATTGAGTTAAATGTTCTGGAGAAATCAAAGAACATGGTCCTCACAGTGCTGCTGGCTTTGTCCAGATGATAGTGGGTTTGTTGAAGCAGGTGTTTGATGGCATCTTCAACTCCAACTCCACAGCGATAAGCAAACTGAAGGGGGTTCTTGTACACCTCCCTGCTGTATCTTATCCTGACTTTAAGTTGCTTCTGTATACTCCTCAATAATTCCCTGTCTTCCTCTCTGAAGGCTCTTTATTCCTTGTTAAGTATGTCCTTCAGGTCACTGGTGATTCAAGGTTTATATCAAACCATATTCGTGTTTTAGAAAGTACAAGTCTTTTTGTGGACAATCCATATGATTTGTTTGAGCCATTATTACATCCTGAAACTGGAGGAAACATATTGACAAAACATTTGCAGCTGTAAAGAACCCAATGGACCTAAAAGTGTTGACTAGTGGGAGCTAAAAACCCATGCAGGTCACACTTTTCAGGTTTTGCTTAGTTTAACAGCAGCAAACAAAGTGTTTTTATCATCGTACTTTGTTTTGGTCATCACATAAAACTCCACTAAAATGCATTGTAATTAGTGGTTTCACAGCATTAAGGCAGATAAACATGTAATAAGTATGAATAGTTTTTTCAGTGCAAGTTGTGTTGCTTAATAAAGAGAAAATATATTGACATATTTGGTTGTACAGCATCACTTGTGGAACAACCTATGGGGTATGAATACTTCTACCAGTGTTTTAAGAATTCTTAAAATATGTTTTCAAACCACTTAGAGGTTTCCACATTTTAAAGATGTGTCACCACAATCAGCAGCCTCCATCATTAGTAAATGGGAGAAGTTTGAAACCATCAGGACTTTTCCTAGAACTGGACAGTTATCTAAACTGAGCTATTGGAGGAGAAGAGCCTCAGTCAGGGAGGTGACCAAGAACCCCATGGTCACTCTATCAGAGCTCCAGCATTCCTCTGTGGAGAGGGGAGAACCTTCCAGAATGACAACCATCTCTGCAGCAACCCACCAATCAGGCCTGTTGGTAGAGTAGCCAGATGAAAGCTACTCCTTGAAAAAACTCCTTAATAAAAGGCACATGGCAGCCTGTCTGAAGTTTGCCAAAAGGCAGCTGAAGGACTCTCAAACCATGAGAAACAAAATTCTCTGGTCTGATTAGACAAATATACATCATGTTTGGTGGAGTCCAGGCACCGCTTATCACCAGGCCAATACCATCCCTACAGTAAAGCATGGTGGTGGCAGCATCATGCTATGGGGATGTTTTTCAAAGCAGAAAATGGCAGACTAGTCAGGATAAAGGGAAAGATGAATGCAGCAGCAATGTACAGAGACATCCTGGATGAAAACCTTCTCCAGAGCGTTTTTGACTGGAGTGACGGTTCATTTTTCAGCAGGACAACGACCCGAAGCCCACAGCCAAGATCTTAAAGGAGTGGCTTCAGAACCACCCTGTAAATGTCCTGGAGTGGTCCAGCCAGAGTCCAGACTTCAATCTGATGGAACATCTGGAGAGATCTGAAAATAGCTGTGCACAGACCTCTCTCATCCAACCTGATGGAGCTTGAGATGTTCTGCAAAGAAGAATGGGCCAAACTGGTGTGCTAAGCTTGTGGCGTCATATACAAGGCTGTATTTGAGGCTGTAACTGCTGCCAAAGGTGGATCCACAAAGTGTTAAGCAAAGGCTGTAAATACTTACGTAAATGCGATTTCTATTTTTAATAAATTTGCAACAAACTTAGTGTTAGGGTTAATTAATGATTATATATGTTTTAACTTTAATAGAAGTGAAGCTTGCTGTTCAGAGTGATTATATCTTATATGTACAAGAGCTGCAAGATAGAGACAGGATGTTCTAGAACATTCTGTCAGTGCAGCTGTTTCTAATCAATATGAGTGTGCATCTCTCCCTGTTTTGTGCTTGGAACATTTTGTAACCAGGGCCTCTTCTCTTATGAATAAAAGGCAGAGAGAGCAGGGGCTGTCTCAGAGTGTGTTTGGAGGATTGTAATTGAGCAGCCTCTGAGACACTCTCACCTGCAGGTTAAAATGAACTAACTTCTCTGTGTCTTTCTTTGTGCAGAATTGTGAAAGTGTTTGGTGTTTAAACCTAACATAAATGGTCCTTCGAGCCGGAGACCAAGACGCTTGACGATCCCAGTGGGTGAGTGAGATTCCAGACAAATCTGTGGCCACAGTACTAATACCCTTTCCGGGACTGGTCCCTCCCTGACAGGCTGGGGTCTGACGGCTGACGGTACTCCCGAGGACACAGAGAACCAGTGAGTAGGTCTTTCATTTAAAAGGAATGAGTGATGAAATGCAAATGACCTAAAATAGTACAGTATAGAGAAACCCTGACAATTCTAGACACTATCAGGTGAACTAAAATAGACAGTTAAATTCCGCAGGAGGGTAGACTCCCTTAGTTGAAATAGACTAATTAAACTCTACACAGGACGGCGGAGTCCTCTGTTGAACTAAAATAGACAGTTAAATTCCGCAGGAGGGTAGACTCCCTTAGTTGAAATAGACTAATTAAACTCTACACAGGACGGCGGAGTCCTCTGTTATGTTTTTGTGAAAGTAATTACAGTAAGAGTAAAACGCGTAAAAAAGTGTGACTGAAAAACGTGTGGAAGAGTGAATGGAATCGTAATGACCATTAGGTCCTTACTTTTCATATAAACTGAAAACAGATAGTAAATGGTGAGCCTTTGTGGATGCTTGTAGGCAAGAAAATCCCACCTGAACAGGGTTGAAGTGGATTTTACCACAACTGACTTCTTGATCACCATCCTGTTTTCAAATACATAAATCCAGTATTTAGAATACACCAGGTATTAAAAAACATACTGGATCTAAATCTAGTTCAAAATGGGAAAGGGGCAAAGTAAAGAGAAACAAAGTAAACTAATTGACTTAGAAGGGGAGGTAAAGTTTATGGAGAACTATGTAAAAGGAGCAGGTATGATCTGTCATAGATGGAATAAAAAATAAAAAACATGGGTTTTTGGGCAAATTAGATACAAAGGATGTCTTAAAATTACAAGGGGATCTAAAATTAGCAATAATGAAAACTAAAAAGAGAAAAATAACAAAGAACAATGGGGGAAGAACAGAGAAAAAGCTCTGATTTAACAGAAATATGTACACGATGGCATAAAAATACGGATTTTCAGGTAACTTAATTATCACTGAAATCCTAAAACTACACGGGGATCTTAAACTGGAGATTATGCATTTAAAAGATTCAAGAGACAATAAAAAACCTTGCCAGATTATAATTTCAAAGGGGACTTTTCAGTCCCTGAGTGCTCACAGTTGATAAACAGATTAAAACAAAAAGATGAATTAAAAAAAAAAACAACAATAAGAGCAGCTTTTAACTGACATAGCCATAATACTGAGGCCTTAAGAAAAGCACAGGAAAAAACTTTCAGCTTAACTGAAAACAAATAAAGGGGGGGGCGGACTGCCACCCATCCCAGTTTAGAATACCAAGGTAGCCCCAAATTATAAAGACTAAGAGGTGGTTTTAGAGGACGTGGTA
The DNA here is from genome assembly GCF_021462225.1 of Girardinichthys multiradiatus. Classification (NCBI taxonomy): domain Eukaryota; kingdom Metazoa; phylum Chordata; class Actinopteri; order Cyprinodontiformes; family Goodeidae; genus Girardinichthys; species Girardinichthys multiradiatus. Next base: position 267,418 of record NC_061798.1, read on the forward strand.
AAAGAAGTTAAAAGAGGAGGTGACAATGTGGACAACATGGAAACTGTCCAACTGGACAACCCAGTGAACAATGACTAGAGTTGTTAAAGAAGTAATCTGAGAGTAAAAGATTTTGTAGGCAAGCATTAGTGAGAAACAGGTGCTTTAAAAATCATTCTATGGTGTTATACTACCAACAATATCATGATAAAATGCAAAAGATTCATTTTACAGGGAAATAATTCCATATTTGGCTCAGATTGTGTGCATTCTTGATTTTTCCTCTTTGAGAGAAGTTAAATTTCAGCTCTGTGAAACGACCTTGACAAAGAGATGCAGCTGCCTGAAAACAAAGATAAAACTAAGCCTGTCTCTGCTGAAAGGTCTGAAAAAAAAAAAAATTGTAACTCTACCCTGCATGTGTCAAACTCAAGGTCCGCGGGCCAAAACCGGACCCCAGAAGTTTAGTGATTCTCTAGAAGTAGAGCCTTTTAATATGGTGATTGTGTGCTTGAATGTTATTTTGTCAATCAATAAGCAGTTTTGTTTACATTCTGCCACAATCTGCCTTTTGAAAATGTTTTGAATCTTGCTCTTTATGTATAAAAAAAAAAAGAAAGAAAAGAAAAATTGGCTAAAGTCTGCAGACATAAAATGAACCTGGATTGAAGCTCTAACTAAGTTTATTTAATCTGAGATCTTCTCCAAATGCAACAGTATATGTCAGTCTACATGAGATACTAACAACTTCACCTACTGATATAATATAAAGATGTGAGTGAATATGTGAAACAAACAATGATGAAAGTTTTTCAACAGGTGATGCTCATCCAGGAGGAAGACAGTGTTCCTAGGAAATGCAGCTCATTCATTAACAATCATTTTTTCTCCTATAGGTGGACGTTTTGCTGATTAATCATAGGCTGGATTTATGAAACATTATGTGCACAGAACAAATGACCAAGGTTCTGACTGACTTATGAACCTCACTGACCTGACAATGATAACATGACACCCAACAGATAACACCTTTAAGGTGGATCCACTAAGACCACCTTATTGATTCTTGGTGAATAAAAAAAAAAAAAAAAAAAAAAAAAGAATTGAAGCGTTCAAAACAGACCTTGTGGAAACAAAAGGGGTTATGAGGAAACAATGTGCATTTTAAGAATAATAGAAGTCAAATTATGTTCAAATCTTTGCAAATAAAAATTACTCTGACAGAGAAATAAGTAAGTAGTGTGTGAATGTGTGTGAATGGGAATGACTGATTTCATTGTAATGCATCTTTGAGGGACATTAAAAGCGCTAATAAAGGTCTGATGTTCTGATGATCTTTGCCAAATTTATATCTTAATAAGGTTTCCAGAATCTTTTCCGAAAAATCATATAAAGATAGCAAAGGTTCTACCTGTATTAAAAATACTGATAACTATAGGAAAGTTCATAGATCTGTCTTCAATTTTTCCTAATTCTTTTACAAACAGGTTATTTAAACTTTCATGTGGCCAAATGTCTGTGTTTGACTTTCTGTTTTTGTGAAATAAATGTCTGTTTCATGTTATGTAAAAATTAGAGTCCTCAACATTACCATAATAATATTAGGTCAGTTCTCTATGGTAAAACAAAAAGATTTTAACAGATGTTTAGACTTTTTCCAGTCAGGTTCAAAATGATTGAATTAGACTCAAACTTAACATAAGATTAAATGAACCTTAACAGAATTACTGGACTGGACTGAAATAGAGAAAACTTGAGTTAATTGAAACAAACTTTAGTTACTTGAACTAAATACAAAGCTGACTGAAACTGTATGTTGTATCTATAAAACTGGGTAAAACAAACTAAGATTATAAGATATAATATGCCCTTCATTTTTTGTGTTCATCAGTGAGTGAGTTTTTATTTTTTATTTTTAATAAGAACTAAACCAAACATTATCTGAAGAAATAGCAAAAAGCCGAAAAGACTTAAAAGATACCCCTCTGACAGATGGAGAAATATTATTTGTAGACGGGTCTTCCAAAAAGGATGAGAAAGGTAAAACAAAAACCGGATATGCTGTAGTAACTCTTGATAAAGTACTGAAAGCAGAAGCACTCCCTTCACACTACTCAGCGCAAGCTGCTGAGTTAGTAGCCTTAACTGAAGCATGCAAATTAATGACAGGAAAAAGTGCAACAATATACACCTGACCAGAAAATAAACCTATCCTACCAAAAAACCTATACAAATGGGCAGCAATATCGAGTCATGGAGTTTCTCATGTCTCGAGAGGAGGAATGGTAGGATTAGTGAACAAAATATACACAACATATGGATTTAACTCTTATTCAAAAAATTTTTGTAGAACATGTTTGATCTGTGCTAAACACAATGCACAAGGGAACTTCAGACCAAAAAGGGGACTAAAATAAGTTTCTTAATAGCAGTGTTTATTCTAACCATCATAATTTGTGTTGTGGTCATAGCATTGTGGTATCTGTTGTAGCATTGTAGCTCTTCATCTGACCTTCAGAGAAAGTCCGGCTACAAAGGGAGCTGCAATCATAGTTTGCAGCTGTCTCAAACCGGTGAAGATTGTCCACAGCTCTGTTACAGGTTTTTAGGAAGGGCGCCAATCTACAGAAAGATGTTCACACCAACACACAAAAAGATATTGATAATAGGGGGCACCATCTCGATCATAATTGTAGGTGTCCTGCTAATATGGGAAAGAAATCATAGAACACTGCACAAAAGATCCCAGGCACGTGACACACACATGTGTAGCGCAAGTAATGCCTATCAATCCGGATTAATGGTGTGTGCACAGTCAAATACCACCACAAGTCTTGTCATTCCACTTACCAGTCTGAGCCATTCGAGCACAAAAGGCCAAGATTATAAAAACTACAAATGGTACTTGACTAATGATCAAAAACAAACACAATGGGCCACAATAGTAGCTGATGCAAATAATGAGTGGACCCCAACGTGGGGCACTACTGCATATGCAAAGCACCAGAAAAAACTGTTCAAACTTAACGTGACAGGTTCAGTTGTATATTTAACCGTGAACCTTACGAAAACTTCCCTAAAACCCCCTGGGAGCAACTTACAGGGAGATTGTTGGCTTTTCCTACTAAGGGCCTATTCATCAGGGACGGATCCCAGTTTCCTACTGTTTATTTGTGAACATAAGAATACAACGACTCTCTCTCAAAAAACAGTAGAGAAAGGAGTTAGAATTGATCCTGAGAACCTGACCACAGACGACTGGTTTAAAATAACTACAGGAATATCTAAAATAGATAACAACTGGCTCTTAATGGCAGAACAGGCTGCCCAGGCAGTAAAAACAGATTGTGTAGTATGTATGGGAGCCAGACCACTGTTACAGGTGGTCCCCTCAACGTTGACAGAAAAATGCTTAGTAGAAGTAATGAACAGCACAAGACTCTCAACAAACTGTACTATGTGGGATAAGATTTATCCCTTGACTACAGCTGAAAAACAAAAACCGATGTTTTCAAATAAGGTTGCTCCAGGAAATTTTTCCTGTATAAACCGAACAGGTGTGGGATCAAACATAAGCAGACTCAATAAAGATCAATGTCACTCCATCATAGCAGTAGGTGTCAGCTTTAAACCTAAAGCACGCAGCGACATCTGGTGGTGGTGTGGAGACGATAAACTGTATGACAGGTTGCCATACAACACAACTGGTTTGTGTGCATCAGTGTCATTAATATTTCCCGTGTCTGTCATTCCACTCTCAGTGGCAGAGTTGTTGGGAACAGTAGCCAGCATATTTCCACACACCTGGAAAAATAGAGAAAAAAGATCAGGATGGAGTAAAGACGACCCTACTTATATAGATAGCATAGGAATACCAAGAGGAGTTCCTGATGAATATAAGTTAGCAGATCAAGTAGCAGCAGGTTTTGAATCCACCATATGCTGGTGGTGCACAATAAATAAAAATGTTGACAGAATAAATTACATCCATTACAATGTGCAACGACTAGGAAATAAAACTGAAGAAGGATTCTCAGCCATCCATGAACAATTGTCAGCTACCTCTCTAATGGCTTTCCAAAATAGAATTGCTGTCGATATGCTCTTAGCTGAAAAAGGTGGAGTATGTTCAATATTTGGGCATCAATGTTGTACATTTATTCCAAATAACACCGCAGCTGATGGGAGCCTCACCAAGGCCCTGGAGGGCCTTAGGTCACTTAACAGCAAAATGAAAGATCATTCTGGAGTTGACACCACAATGTGGGATGGGTTTGGAGAAATGTTTGGTAAATATAAACAATTAGTGTTGTCTATCCTTATGTCAATAGCAGTCTTTGCAGCTATTCTCACATTGTGTGGATGTTGCTGTATTCCGTGTATAAGAGCTTTGTGCACTCGCATAATAACCTCTGCTATTCAGCCAGTCAAAACAGAAATGTCAGAGATGTATGCCCTCCTGAGACCTGAGGAGACAGAAGGAGCCAGTGATGATGATGATGATGACCAGGAAGAAGAAGAGACTTCTCTGCATTTCCCTGATCTGTATCTTGACCCTGACGACAATTAGTTGTATACAGTAAACTTAAAAGACCTCCTGCTACTTTTTTAATGACATGTACAGATAAAACACACCATGATGTCTTAACTGAAAATCTGAGAAGAAAAGGTTAATGATTGATGTATCAAGTGTTTAAAACATTTATAAAGAGGAGGAAAATGTTAGGGTTAATTAATGATTATATATGTTTTAACTTTAATAGAAGTGAAGCTTGCTGTTCAGAGTGATTATATCTTATATGTACAAGAGCTGCAAGATAGAGACAGGATGTTCTAGAACATTCTGTCAGTGCAGCTGTTTCTAATCAATATGAGTGTGCATCTCTCCCTGTTTTGTGCTTGGAACATTTTGTAACCAGGGCCTCTTCTCTTATGAATAAAAGGCAGAGAGAGCAGGGGCTGTCTCAGAGTGTGTTTGGAGGATTGTAATTGAGCAGCCTCTGAGACACTCTCACCTGCAGGTTAAAATGAACTAACTTCTCTGTGTCTTTCTTTGTGCAGAATTGTGAAAGTGTTTGGTGTTTAAACCTAACACTTAGACAAACATTTTTCAGATTGTCATAATGGGGTGTTGTGTTTAGAATTTTGATGAAAGAGATTAAATTGATACCATTTAGAATAAGGCTCTAACATAACTAAATGTGGAAAAAGTGCAGCGCTGTGAATACTTTGCAGATGTACTGTATGTCATTTATTTTAGTGACAAAGTACACCTTCTAAAAGAGAGGTATTATTAAAACTCTTCACTGGATTACTGGTTTATATGCAGATTTGTTCATTTCCAATCATGTTTAACTCAGTGCTGATGTGTGAGAGTTCTACTTCTTGCATTGGTACAATATCACAATAAACAAACATATACAGGGGTTGGACAATGAAACTGAAATTGAAACACCTGTCATTTTAGTGTGGGAGGTTTCATGGCTAAATTGGACCAGCCTGGTAGCCCGTCTTCATTGATTGCACATTGCACCAGAAGAGCAGAGTGTGAAGGTTCAATTAGAAGGGTAAGAGCACAGTTTTGCTCAAAATATTGAAATGCACACAACATTATGGGTGACATACCAGAGTTCAAAAGAGGACAAATTGTTGGTGCACGTCTTGCTGGCGCATCTGTGACCAAGACAGCAAGTCTTTGTGATGTATCAAGAGCCACGGTATCCAGGGTAATGTCAGCATACCACCAAGAAGGACGAACCACATCCAACAGGATTAACTGTGGACGCAAGAGGAAGCTGTCTGAAAGGGATGTTCGGGTGCTAACCCGGATTGTATCCAAAAAACATAAAACCACGGCTGCCCAAATCACAGCAGAATTAAATGTGCTCCTCAACTCTCCTGTTTCCACCAGAACTGTCCGTCAGGAGCTCCACAGGGTCAATATACACGGCCGGGCTGCTATAGCCAAACCTTTGGTCACTCATGCCAATGCCAAACGTCAGTTTCAATGGTGCAAGGAGCGTAAATCTTGGGCTGTGGACAATGTGAAACATGTATTGTTCTCTGATGAGTCCACCTTTACTGTTTTCCCCACATCCGGGAGAGTTACGGTGTGGAGAAGCCCCAAAGAAGCGTACCACCCAGACTGTTGCATGCCCAGAGTGAAGCATGGGGGTGGATCAGTGATGGTTTGGGCTGCCATATCATGGCATTCCCTTGGCCCAATACTTGTACTAGATGGGCGCGTCACTGCCAAGGACTACCGAACCATTCTTGAGGACCATGTGCATCCAATGGTTCAAACATTGTATCCTGAAGGCGGTGCCATGTATCAGGATGACAATGCACCAATACACACAGCAAGACTGGTGAAAGATTGGTTTGATGAACATGAAAGTGAAGTTGAACATCTCCCATGGTCTGCACAGTCACCAGATCTAAATATTATTGAGCCACTTTGGGTTGTTTTGGAGGAGTGAGTCAGGAAACGCTTTCCTCCACCAGTATCACGTAGTGACCTGGCCACTATCCTGCAAGAAGAATGGCTTAAAATCCCTCTGACCACTGTGCAGGACTTGTATATGTCATTCCCAAGACGAATTGATGCTGTATTGGCCGCAAAAGGAGGCCCTACACCATACTAATAAATTATTGTGGTCTAAAACCAGGTGTTTCAGTTTCATTGTACAACCCCTGTATATATTACCTTTGGTTAACTGTGAGGAGGAAGCTCTGTTCTGTCACCAAACAGAATCACACCAGCTGTGGAGGGATTTAGGAGGTAAATCCCGATGCATGGACTGCCACATTAAAAAGGCTTGCAATATTCTGCATAAGTAACATAATAAATTTGTCAAGATGAGATTTTGGGGTGGACCGAAGCGCAGACAAGAGCTTGGAGCAGCATCTTAAATAAATCCTTATTTTATTTGAAGGATCAAAAAACATAACAAAATCACTGCAGGTACAACACAGAACCGGAATCCGAAAACTTAAGAAGCTGCGACACTGCAAGAACAAGGCAAGGACGAGGGTAGTGAGCGTGAATCCACAGGCAGAACAGAGTGTAAACAAACAGAGGAACCAGCAGGGAACAATGAAACAAAACCAACTAATATACAGAGGGAGAACAAAGGCAGGTAATCAAAGGAACTAAGAACAGGTGAGACAAGGAGGCTGGGAGGCAGAGGGAGCAGGTGAACCTAATAAAACCAAAGCATGAGGAAAGGGACTAAAGACAAGACAGTAAGCAGACCTAAATGAAACTATAAACCAAGATAAAAATAAAGCATAAGAATCAAGGATAAACATGAACTGAAGGAAACTGAGAAACTGGAGGGAACACAACAACCTAAGCACTTAGCAAAACAGAAACCATAAGGAAACCCTGACTACAAAAGTAAAGAAACCTAAGTAAACAACAACTAAAGCTAACCTATAAAGGAGAGGGTGGAAAACAAAGATGAACTAGAGGAACAAAGCTAAGAAGAACTGGAGAATAAAGGGAACTTAAACTGAGTAATAACTAAAAAGGGAAAACAAATGATGAGAGGAGTAACAGAAAAGAAACTAATAAATGAGAATGCAAGGGAACCAGAGAACTAAGAGAAATAATAATCATAAGAAAACCATTCTAAGAAAATAAACAGGAAAGCAATGCCAAGAGAATGTGGAAATATAAAAGCCTTATCATTATCATTAATATAAATGACTTATCATTAGTAGCTAAAGCTAAGATATATTTGGGATTTGCTGCTTATAGATTGATTATTATTAGGAGTTTTTAGTTATGCTTTTGACAGTTAGAAAAATCCTTAGACAGTAGCTTCTAGTGTGGTCACACAATGAGTGTTTATTATTCAAGGTTAAAGCTTGCAGGTGTTTTCTGTCTGTATCGTGAGAAACCACCAGTATATTAGGGAGGAATGGTAACTCCTCTCCCTGAAGATTCATGAAGACGTGTGAGAAACTGACCTTCAGCAAAGGAATGTGTGAGAAAACTGAGAAGGGCTGCACAACAAATGTAAAATGTATATTTCTGTAGTATGTGTATGTTCAATAAAAGAACGGTGCAGAGGAGAGACAAACAGATGTGTTCCTGAATACGCAGACGCAGCATCTCTTCCCCGGCCGGGTGAATCAGCTTCAACCTCTTGTCCGTGTTTTCTTTTCTTAGACATTTAAGTTTAGTTTTTTCTCGTACAGAATTAAGATGCTTTGACCAAATAAACGAACACTTGGTGACCACCGACGTGATTTGGGAAAAGCGAGGACTTTCGGCTAAATCAGAACTTCACCAAAAGATGTCTGACACCGGGGTACCCCCGCACTTCTTACAAGGTAAGCAGAAACCTGTTTAAAACGAACTCTGCACTTTTGGCATTGTCGATAGACCTAAATTCTTGGTGTCAGATGTCTGAGTAAGTGAAATGTTCTGCTAAATTTAAAATGCGTAGACTAGTGTGTTAAGATAATATAAAAGAGGTCAAATACTGTTTAAGTGAGCAACAACATAAATTGTAGCCGAGATACTTGAATGTTGAGGCTGTAACATACTTTTCACTGAAGATACTTAAATGGTGACGGTGTTGAAGGACCCCAAGACCATGTACTGGCAGGTGAGGGAAGACAGTTGAGATACTTAAATGGTGAAACTGTAATAATAAGCGAGAATTCAACAGTTTTCTTGGAATCAGAAGCTAAGAAAGGGCAAAACACAAAGGTTTGAATGCTGTGTTTTATTCGAGTTCTGTCTCAATAAAACCAGATTACAGATGTGGTACTTCATAAAACACATAGTCTGAAGTCCCGTGAAGCTATAAGTTACTGTGAACAGTTTGTATGAATCTGTAAGACCAGTAACAGTGAGTGCATGACTGTGCGTTATGAATGACATTTGTAACAAGACCAGCATGAGAAAACTATGAGCTGAATAGGATAATTCAGCAAGACTAGTCAGAAACTGGAGCGCATTTAGTGCACTCCAATAATAGAAAAAGTGCACAAACATAAAGACACATAAAATAAATGAGCTGTCCTCGGAAGAATAATCTGTGAGACAGACTTGTTAGGAGGAGTGTGTGAAAAATACGGTGTGACTGGAGAGAGGCGCAGCGGTTCGCCAGACTCTCATTGGCAGGTGAATTAATGCAGCATTCCTGTATGGAAACCTAACTGGTGTCAACAATGACAGAGTGCTGATAAGCTGCTTGGTTTGGGGGAAAATTGAGGTGTCTTGAGACGTGTTTATGTCACTCTCAAATAGTCCAGATACCAGGGACACTGCGTGCCATATTTTCTGGACGGCCTCAGTTGACCAGTGAATGAACAGAGTGGAGTGAAGAAAGGTGTGAATACAATAGAAATCTTGACAGAGCATCTGATTTTTTTTCAATCAGGTGAACGGTTCATTCAGAAATTTTACAAGGGTTAAAGTCTCCATCTAGTGGTCACACGGAGGAATTACACAAGTGGCTGGCAGTGCAGTCGAATTTCAATATTTGAACACACATTCTGACTTAAACATGCGGTTGGATTGTTAATTACTTAAGCGAAAATAAAATGCATTTGTTGTATATAGGGTGAAGTGGCTTGTAGTGGATTGTTTTTGCATATTTGTGCATATTTCCTGTGGGCGAGTGTCTGTCAGAATTGTGTCGAATTGAGGAAATACGAACTGGAATGTGTTTCTGTGAGGAGCTCTGACCGTGTGTGTGTGTGTGTGTGTGGGGGTACAGCCAGTGGAGAAGCAGCTGTGTCATTGCAGATGAATAAATGCACTGTGTTGTTAACAATGGCAACACAGTGATAAGCGGATTTTGTGCGCATATTGTGTAGAGGTCATTGAACATTTATTTCACATAATAAAATAAAATACGGATTTGAAAAACTTTTAAAAACCTTTGAGAGTAATTGGTTTTGTTAAACACATTTTCCTTGGCCAAACAAACCTTTACTGGACAAATTGGGTTATTTTTGAAGGTAAGAAAGATCCTGATTGGACAGTGGTACCACACAAAAATTAAACTAATCTCTAAGATTGGAAAACTTTTGAGGGTGCTAAAACTTTTGGTGAAGAATTTATACAGGCTAGCAGGATGGATGGTGAATTTGACCGGGACACAGATGACTCAGGTTGGGGTGAAGAGGCACCAGTGTGGAAAACATTTAAGGAACAGGTGTATGTGGTGAGGCAGTTGGTGCAGCAGACACAGGAAGAAAAACAGGCAGAAAGGTTGATTAAGAAGATGAATCAGAAAATACAGGAGGAGGTCGAAAAAGATGGAACTGATGAAAAGAGCAGAAAAAACGTGGGAAGGTGGTTTTGGCTGAATATGAAGAAGGCTAAGACAGAAAGAGAGTTGGCTGAGAAAAAATGCAAAAATAGTGGACGGTTTAAAGGGAAGTTTAAAGAAACAAGAGATAAAGCGGCAAAGAATGAAATGTTTTGGTCGCAAATGGTGCTGATATGGCAGGGAGGTAAACATGCTATGTTTGACAAACCCCACACAACACCCACCAACACACACACTGGAGATAAACTACCACCATATGGTCTTCCTCCTCCAAAATCCACCACTAAGGAATCTTTTCCTCCCACTCCAGTGGGCCTTTACCCCACATTGGACATTTCTGAGGGCAGACTGAGGATTACTGGTTTGCCTGAACAAAACTCTCCAGCAGGCGGAGCATCATCTCCCCCACCGCAACCACCCCCCACAGCATCTTTCTCTACTGTGTCTTCCGGACCTCTGTCCGGTCATATATCTCCCGGAAATCCTTTCTCTTCATCCGATTGTACCTCTAAATCATCCACAGGTGAAGAACCCTCACTTGACACATACAGAGGGTTGCCTCTTGACAATTGGAACGTGCGTCAGATGAGAGAGCATCTCCAACAGATTGTTGACTCTGCAGGTCCTCTTGACTCATCTCTACCCCCACAGCCGCATACCAATTACTGCGAGCTTAACCAAACTCCCACCCAACCCGCTCCTCAACACACTCCACAAACTCCACAGCCAACACAGGGCTCAGTTGTCATGGCCCTTAACGGCCAGTGGTACCCAGGCCCCCAACCCTTGCCTACTCCTATTCCGTCAATGCTTCCACCCCTGCGTATCCAGCCCCCCCAGTCAATGAGCCCACTAGTCTTGCGGAAGAAAATGAGGAAGGTGTGGGGCCCTCATCCATGCATAGTGGGCCCATACCTAACAGGTATCTTTTGCATACGGTGGCGTCTAGGGAGCCAGGACATACGTACAATTTACCGCTTCTTGAACAGCCGGGGTCCAGAGGTCAAACAAAATATAAACCTTTCTCCTTAGGAGATCTCACCACTCTGTGCGACAAATTACCCCCTATTACAGGGGGTGCATCTATTTGGTTGCAAACATTGGATTCTTTAACTGCAGGATCCACTTTCGTTCTAGGGGACTACTGCGCAATTGCAGTACGTTGCATGAAGCCACACAGCTGTAGAGAGGTTGAAGCGAATGCTCGCTCCCTTCTCTTCCCAGACACAGCTCCTTTCTCTTTCCATGCCCAAGACATAGGGGACGCGTTGACGGAGTTATACCCTGTAACCAGGGGGCGCACTATCCCTAAATTTGAATGGAATCCAAATACCAATCCAAGAGAATATTTGGACCAGTGTAAATCCATTTGGCAAACACAAACCGGTACTAATCCAGCCAATGAGGGCTCACAGAGGGATTGGTTCAGAGATGCTGTGTTAAGAGGCTTGCCCACACAGGTTAAAACCAACATGGAGGACAATCCTGATTTGCTAGGGGCTGATACTGGAATATGGGTCCGCCATTTAATCCACCATTTATCTAAAATAAGAGAGGAAAATAAAAAAGATGAGGAAGAACTTAAAACATTACAAACTCAGCTACTGAAAATGCAGTTAGCTGAAGCACAATGAAAAGCTGGAGAAAAGAAGAAAGAAGGTAAAACCCCTAAAATAACGTATGAAAGTGCTGTGTCCCAACCTCCACAAGCTCCTCCCTTTCCTGACCACCAGGACACGTTTGCACAGGGGCCTATGGCCTCTGGTCCTTATCAGGCACATGCTGGTCACTTCAGGGGAGGGGTTGGGCCCAGGGGAAGGGGATTCCAGTGAGGACCGCCACGGAGGGGGGGGAATGCTGATGTGTGCTATTACTGCGAAGAGCCTGGGCATTGGAGCAGGGATTGTCCCTACAAACGCGGTCCACATGTGGGTTATGGATGGCATGGACCTATGGGAGGGTCTGCGAGACGCCCACAAAGGGGACGAGGCGGTCCATCACGTGGAGGCCAACAGCAGCAGCCTTCACTCCAATTGCCAGCCTGGGATGAGCCCAGTCACTGGCCAGAGAACCATTGAGGGTCCCCACAGAGCCCCCCGGACAGAGGGACTGAGGACCCCTTACTGTCCGTGACGGTGTATGGACAAAGTCTTCCTTTTCTAGTGGACACTGGGGCTCAACCATCCAACAAGCCCCTCCTAACACTCTCTCCACACGGACTACCACTGTCATGGGGTTTTCTGGGGCTAAATAGGTCCTACCTTACACCAAGCCCCTAAGAACTGAAATAGGAGGGCAACTTTTGAACCACAGCTACTTAGTGTCCGCAGACAAGGACTGCAGGTGCATCTTCCTAATGGCACCCAACTCTCATGTGGCAGAAACACATTTTTTTCATATGGACAGTATTTAATCCAGCCCTTGCCCGATCCTATGGCTGACATTTACTGGGTCTTGCTACACCCAGAAACCACGGCATGCAGAGGTGTTCTCTCTTCCTTCCTTCGGTGGAAATCCTGGATCTCCGCTCTGGCACCCTATGTTCCTCCCCCTCACCCACCACATGTCACGCTGTTTTATGACAGACATAACTGAATGCTACCAGGAAAGCTTTGCTGATGAGCTGGAGGGTAAGACATGGGACATTGTCACCACTGACATTTATGTAGCTCCCGAGGGCGTTGTCGCATCTGTACAGTTATCAAAAGAACAGGAAGAGTGGTTTAAAATGTGGTCTGATGGCGTTCCCCACGTTTCTTTAGCCCTCCATCCAGGACATCAAGCACGTGAGTTAGGGGGTGTGTTAAAACGCTCCCTCTCCCTACAGGATTGGCATCTCTCTTCCACTCCTAACCTCTCCTATTCACCTTCAGGGAACACTTACCGCATTCTTAATCATTCCACAGATGTAGGCACCCTGGAACATGTACAGTTAGACAGACATCATGGCAGAGAAAAATGAGATCACCCACTGGCAGCAGCTGTTGTCCAGAGCATGCCCTCCACAATTTGGGCTGAAGGTCCTACGGACGTAGGTCTCATACACTGTACTCCTATTACCTCATAAATCCAAGATGGCGCCGCAGATGGTCGCCTCGGTGTGTTGGTGCGCATTGTTTTGTTTTCTTTTGTTTTTTGCTTTAAAACGGTCTTCTGTGATGGTACCCGGAGCTCTCTCACCAGAGAAGAACTCATGAACATCAGGGCTACTACACCAGAGGAGTTATTTCCAACTTTTCTGCCTACTGCTCTGGAATTTTTGGACATTCTGGTCAAAGGTGCGCTCACCTTTGTGAAACACCGGAAGAGAGGGAAACGGGCTGGGGTGCTGGTACGTCTTCGCCAGCGTGGACTACGAACACCGTTACCTGGAATATTTCTCTCTAACGTGTGCTCACTTCCCAACAAAATTGAGGAACTACAACTGCTGTTGGGGAAAAACAGGGACTTTTATTCATCGGCAGTTTTGTGCTTCACGGAGACGTGGCTGTGTGGATTAATACCAGACTCTGCGCTGAAGCTGGCAGGATTCCAGCTCTACAGAGCGGACAGAGACACGGAACTCTCCGGCAAAGCGAAAGGTGGAGGAATCTGTTTTTACTTCAACAGTGGTTGGTGCAACGACGTGACAGTGATTCAGCAGCACTGTTCTCCAGACCTGGAAGCCTTCATCATAAACTGTAAGCCTTTCTATTCCCCCCGTGAGTTCGCTTCGTTCATCCTGGTCGCTGTTTACATCCCGCCGCAAGCTAACGTGCAGAAACGCACAGCGCATGCTCACCGACCAGATACTGAGTGTGGAGCGGACCAACCCGGACTTCTTAGTACTCGTCGTTGGTGACTTTAACAAAGGTAATCTCACCCACGAACTCCCCAAATATAGACAGTTTAAGACAGTTAAGACTGGATAAGGAAGAGGCCTTCAGGAGTGGGGACAAAGACATATACAGAGAGGCAAAGAACAAGTTTGGCAAGGCAGTGAAAGAGGCCAAACGACTGTACTCTGAGAAGCTCCAAAACCAGTTCTCAGCCAACGACTCTGCGTCTGTCTGGAAAGGGCTCAAGCAAATCACCAACTACAAGCCGAAAGCCCCCCACTCCATCAACGACCGACGCCTCGCCAATGACCTGAACGAGTTCTACTGCCGCTTTGAAAGACAAAGGGACAGTCCTGCAACCATCCCCCACGACGCCCCCCAACAGCTGCAGCCACAATCCACCACCCCCACCTCCCCAACCTCAAGAGGGGCCTTGGCACCTCCAACCCCCACCCTGAAGTTCCCCCCCACCAGCCCCCTACCCACACCGAGGACGGCTCTTTCCATCCAGGAGAGGGACGTCAACAAACTCTTCAGGAGACAGAACCCCCGGAAAGCTGCTGGTCCGGATTCTGTCTCACCAGCCAGCCTGAAGCACTGCGCTGATCAGCTGTCTCCAGTCTTCACAGACATTTTTAACACCTCACTGGAGACATGTCATGTGCCAGCCTGCTTCAAGTCCTCCACCATCGTCCCTGTCCCCAAGAAGCCAAGGACCACAGGGCTTAATGACTTCAGACCCGTCGCCCTGACCTCTGTGGTGATGAAGTCCTTTGAGCGCCTTGTGCTCTCACACCTAAAAGACATCACCGACCCCCTCCTGGACCCCCTGCAGTTTGCCTACAGAGCCAACAAGTCTGTAGATGATGCAGTCAACTTAGCCCTTCACTTCATCCTCCGGCACCTGGACTCTACAGGAACCTATGCCAGGATCCTGTTTGTGGATTTCAGCTCTGCCTTCAACACCATCGTCCCAGTTCTGCTACAGGAGAAGCTCTCCCAGCTGAGTGTGCCCGACTACACCTGCAGGTGGATAACTGACTTCCTGTCTGACAGGAAGCAGCGCGTGAGGCTGGGGAAGCACGTCTCTGACTCCCTGACCATCAGCACCGGTTCCCCCCAAGGCTGTGTTCTCTTTCCTCTGCTCTTCTCCCTGTACACCAACAGCTGCACCTCCAGTCACCAGTCTGTCAAGCTTCTGAAGTTTGCGGACGACACCACCCTGATCGGACTCATCTCTGATGGTGACGAGTCCGCGTACAGATGGGAGGTGGACCATCTGTTGGACTGGTGCAGCCAGAACAACCTTGAGCTCAACGCTCTAAAGACAGTGGAGATGGTTGTGGACTTCAGGCAGAACCCAGCCCCACCTGCCCCCATCACCCTCTGTGACTCCACAATTGACACTGTGGAATCTTTCCGCTTCCTGGGAACCATCATCTCCCGGGACCTCAAGTGGGAGCCAAACATCAGCTCCCTCATCAAGAAAGCCCAGCAGAGGATGTTCTTCCTGCGGCAGCTGAAGAAATTCAACCTGCCAAAGACTATGATGGTGCACTTCTACACAGCCATCATTGAGTCCATCCTCACCTCCTCCATCACCATCTGGTACGCCGCTGCTACAGCCAAGGATAAGGGCAGGCTGCAGCATGTCATTCGGTCTGCTGAGAAGGTGATTGGCTATAGTCTACTGTCGCTCCAGGAACTGTACACATCCAGGACCCTGAAGCAGGCAGGGAAGATTCTGGCTGATCCCTCCCACCCCGGTCACAGACTCTTTGAGACTCTCCCCTCTGGCAGGAGGCTGCGGTCCATCCGGACCAAAACCTCACGCCACAAGAACAGTTTTTTCCCATCTGCCACCAGCCTGGTTAACAAAGCCCGGAAACCACCCTGACACTCTCCCTTTCCCCCACACCCCCCTTTTTTGCTGACAGGACACCTGTAACCTGTAACTCTATGCGTTACATTAACGCTCAGCTTGGACTCCTGCTTTACTTGCACTGCCATACTTGCACAATGATCACCTGCACTGTTGTATTGCTCTTGCATCTTATACTGCTCTATACTTACTCTCACTCACTTAAAACTGTGCACATATATTTATATTATATTGTAGATATGTTTATACTGTTTAATTTGTACTGTATTGCACCGACTACGCCAAAACAAATTCCTTGTATGTCCAAAAACGTACTTGGCAATAAAGCTTTTCTGATTCTGATTCTGATTCTGACCTTTCAGCTTACGACTGATCAACCAATCTGGAGATCTCAATACCCTCATAAACCCGCTGCTGAACTGTGCATTAGGAGCACAATAGAGGGGCTGTGTAATGCAGGTGTGCTGGAGTCGGCTGACTCCTCCTCGTGGAATACACCTATTTTGCCAGTAGAGAAAAAAGGGACAGGAAAATGGAGGATGGCACATGATTTGAGAGCTATTAATGCAGCACTGTCCACTCCCACTGTCCCAGTTCCAAATCCTTATGTCGCTCTCACTAACCTTAATCTGGAACATGCATGGTTCACATGCATTGACCTGGCCAATGCTTTCTTTTGTCTGCCTTTAGCTGAGGAATGCAGGGATGTTTTTGCTTTTACCTATAGATCACATAGGTATCGATACACTCGTTTGCCACAGGGTTTTGCTCTATCTCCAGGAATCTTTAACCAAGTTCTTAAAGACTCTCTACAGGACTGCCCCCTTCCACCACACACCACAATGATTCAATATGTGGATGACATCCTTTTGGCAACGCCAACTGTTTCAGAATGTTTGGAGGCCACGGCTGTGGTCCTCTCACACCTTGCTTAAGCCGGTTACAAGGTCAGCAAAGCCAAACTGCAAACTTGCAGAAAACAGGTTGACTTTTTAGATAGAGTTATCTCCCAACCGGGCACTGGGATGTCCCCTACTCATCAGTCAGCTGTTCTTTCCCATCCCAAACCCGTTTTTGTGAAAGACATGCTTTCCTTCTTGGGTCTTACTGGATACAGTAGATCTTTTGTTCCAGGATACACTGATCTCACTGCTCCACTTAGAGACCTGGTCAAAGAGCAGGGCATGAGAAATCTCACTGCCCCACTGGAATGGACTCGAGAAGCTGAGGAAGCTTTTATAGCTTTGAAAACCAGCCTATCCCAAGCTGCACACTTGGCACACCCCGACTACACATTGCCGTTCTATTTAGATGTTTCTGTAACAGCACACACAGCCAATGGCGTGCTGTTTCAGAAAAAAGGGGGAATAAGAACAGTGCTAATGTACATAAGTGTTTTGTTGGACAACATGGAACAAAGACATCATGAATGCACCAGACATGCAGCAGGGATGGCTAAAATAATCCAGAAAACAGCCCATGTAGTTATGGGACACTCACTCCACATTCTCACATCACATGGAGTAGTGGCTTTTGTGAACTCAAAGACATTCACACTATCACCACTGAGACAACAGAGACTGAGCAAGGTGCGGGAAGCTCCCAACATCACATACACACATGAAGGCATAAACATGGCAGATAGAATGACATCAGGAGAACCACATGTCTCTGCAGAAAAAGTGGAGTTTAATGAAAAAATCAGACCAGATTTACAAAGCACATCCTTAACAGAGGCAAGAAATCTGTATACAGATGGTTGCTGTTTCAGACATGACACAGAAGGACTGAAAGCAGCGTATGCAGTTGTGGAGGACACAGGGACAGACTTTGTAACAGTGAAAGCGGAAAGGCTGACAGACACACAATCAGCACAGAAAGCAGAAGTTTTGGCAGTGATCGTGGCCCTAGAATTAGGAGAAGGACAAAAAATAAACATTTACACAGACTCAGCATATACCACAGGCGCAGTGCATGTTGAACTGGTTGAGAACAGGGTTTAGGACAGCAGGACAGAAGCCCATCAAGCATGAACAGGAAATGAGAAGGTTGGCTGAAGCATTGCTCTTACCACAGGAGGTGGCAGTTATCAAGTGTAAAGGACATGACAGCAGTGATACCAGAGTAGCACTAGGGAATCAGGCGGCAGATCAAGCAGCAAAGCAGTGTGCGGGGTATCAACCAAAAAATATATTATTGTGTTCAGAGGTAGGGTGGACACCAGAGCCCACTCTGGAGGAAGTAGTGAAACTACAAAAGGGGGCCTCACCAGAAGAAAAGTCGATGTGGAAGGCGAGAGGAGGCAGTGAGGACCAAAATGGACTTTGGAGGAGTCCAGGCAGACGTCCAATCCTGCCACCAGGGCTCACTACAGCAGCCCTGGAGGAAGCCCATGGCATGGGGCATGTAGGAACCACACAGATGCTGAAAAATCTCGAACATTGGTGGCATCCTTATTTAAAACCAATGGCAGTGCATTGGATAAACTCTTGTGAAATCTGCAGACAGTTCAATGCCAAACCTACCCTGAAGCCAGCGCCAGGGAAATTCCCAGTGGATCCTATTGCAGGGAAAGAAATTATCATTGACTATACAGATATGACTGAGAGAGTGAATGGGTTCAGATATATGTTGGTATGTGTGGATGCATTCACAGGATGGCCTGAAGCCTGGCCAGCAAAAAAGGAAGACAGCAAAACAGTGGTGAAGTGTCTGATTAATCACTACATTCCCAGGCACGGTTTTCCTGCGAAAATCAGATCAGACAATGGCACACACTTTAAAAATGAAGAGCTGAAAGAAGTGGAAAAGTTTTTGGGTCTCAAACATTCTTCTGGGACAGTGTACCATCCACAGTCCCAGGGCAAGGTGGAAAGGATGAACCAGACAATCAAAACCAAATTGGCTAAAATCTGTGCACAGACCAAAATGAATTGGGTCACAGCTTTACCATTAGCCTTAATGTCAGTAAGAAGCTCTGTAAATCAGAGGCATGGTCTAACTCCACATGAACTGCAGACTGGAAGACCTTTTCCAGGCCCAAAAACCAGGTTACCTTTTCTGACTGAATGTGAACAATCTATGTCTCACCGTGATTACTATAGATCTCTCCACAGCTTGGTTGCAGCATTCTCAAAACAAGTGGCCGCCCAACCATCCGAGGCTCGGGCCACAACCTCAGACGCGGAGTGGATCCTTCTGAAAGTCATCAAACGGAAGTGGTCAGAGCCCAGGTGGATGGGTCCATTCCAGGTCACAGAAAGAACCTCACATGCGGTGAGGGTCAAGGGCAAAGGAGACACGTGGTATCATTGGAGCCAGTGTGCAGCAGCAGAGGCACCACAGAGATCGCTGCCAGAGGTCCAGCAGAACCTGAGGGACAACACCAGCACACCTCAAGACCTTTCTCACCCAATTCAAGGGGCAGAATAATCCCCTAGGGTGAGAAAGTTTTAATTTACACCTAAAGGTTAGTCTACACCTTAGGTGCACCGTTAAATCAGTGGTCCCACCAAATAGGGGCAGAATAATCCCCTGGTGAGACCACTTAGCTCCAGGTCAGTCTACACCTGTGAGTGAAGACCAGGACATCACACAGAAGAGGCGGATATGATTGAGCTTTCCTCTCTTTCACTGGTGGTTGTAGCTGCTCTCCCACCAAAGAACTGAACTGAACATTCTGAAAAACAAAAACAAAAAAAAAGTTATTTTTGTGTTTCACCATATTGTTAATCCTTATCTAATTTTACAGGTTTTTTGTGTTTCACCATATTGTTAATCCTTATCTTCTTTTACAGGTACCTTTGAAAAGAATGGGAGATCAAAAGTTAGGACCCAGGCCCCTTGAGGGTTGGGTCATGGGAGGTATAGGTGTTTTATCAGTTTTCATTGTCACATTGATTCTAGGTATGTATTGTGAACTTCCTTTCCAGACATGCTCCAGTCATCTTCAGATCAGTAAAAGACAATCCAAACCCCAGGGTCCAGATAAATGCCTCCAGGCGTTTGGGGGAATAGAATTAAATTACACTCTCGGCGCGACCACGACTTTCCAATTTGATCTCTGCGATGTTATCAATTGTAGCTCTTACCAAATCCCAGGCAGCACATGGTCGACGAGGCTCCACTATTACCTATGCACTAATGTTGAACTCTCCACACACTGCGCATCCACAAGTACAGACACACCCACCCCTTTGTGCGGTAGGGGGTGGAAAATACTATATATTACAGCGGATCATGGAATACCGATATTTTTAACCCTGACCCGACACCTAAACTTGAAGCGCTAAACATTTCTCTGATACCGCCTCAAACGGCCCACAGCCATTTCTTTAAACACTTAAAGCCTTGACACACAACCCCCAAGGAACACACATCGCCTATTTCATGTTTGGTCTTCGACTGGGATGGAACACACAGAATCCGGAAGGCATCATCAAGATAAATTTCGTAAATCACTCCAATCAGGCAGAGTCAGGCAAGGGGAGGATAAAAATAGACTACAACACCTTAAAACCCATAGAAGTTATCCAGATGGCCACGGGATATACCGAAGATAACCTCTGGCTCCAATGGATATCTCAGACTGCCAAAGAACAAAGTGAATCAGATTGTGTGGCATGCGCGGCTGCAAGACCACATTTAACTACTGACCCTGCTCCCCTGTATCCAGAGGACCAGTGGGGTTATAGCTGTATGCTACAGCTGACTAGAGTGGCTACTCCCACAAACTGTACCACTTTGGCCAGTCTGTTCCCACCCATTGCCAATAACACCAGAGCAGGCCCTTTCAACCCTCAACGAAGAAATGGCACATACATTTGCTTTACCTTCACTTCCACAACACCACAGGTAAATGTAGGACAAATTCCTCGCGATTGGTGTAACATCACGGTGCCAGGCTCAGTGATAGGTCCCTGGGCAAGATCAGGACTCTACTATTATTGTGGAGGACATCGGCTATTAACTAGGATTCAAAATAATACTATTGGAATGTGTGCCATGGTTAGGTTGCAGGCACCTCTCATTCTGTTAGGTAAAGACTTTAAGTATCTTCCCTCAAAACATGCAGAAAGCACAGCTCTCACCCGCAAAAGGCAACGGCATATTATGAAACGAAGCACTGCTGGATTTGATTTAAGTCAGGGCTCCCCCACCTATGTAGATGCTATAGGTGTCCCTAGGGGAGTACCAAATGAATATAAATTGGCTGACCAAATTTCTGCAGGATTTGAGAATATACCAATCATTGCTGCCCTTTTCCCTGTGACCCCTAACAAGAATGTCGACCGCATCAATTATCTTCATTACAATATCCTACGCCTCGCAAACTTAACTCGAGATGCAGTTGAGGGACTCGCTGATCAATCAGGACCTACTTCCCTTATGGCAGTACAAAATAGGATGGCCCTGGACATGGTGTTAGCTGAAAAACGGGGCGTATGTGCTATGTTTGGAGACATGTGTTGTACTTTCATACCCAATAATACCGCCCCTGATGGTTCCGTCTCAAAAGCTTTAGAAGGGTTAAAAACACTTTCAGCCACTATGCATGAGCACTCAGGAATAGACAAGTTCGAAGACTGGATGACTGGTATGTTTGGACACTGGAAAGGTTTAATTATGTCATTGTTTATATCCATTGCTGTTTTTGTTGCTATTATGGTGACGTGTGGATGTTGTTGTGTACCATGTATTAGATCTTTGATTGTGCGTTTTATTACTGCAACTATTGAAGGCAAGGCAACCACACCCCCTCATATGATGCCTTTGTTGGCTATCCCTGATGACGACGAGGAATATGAAGGGGTGTTGAGAATTTGATTCAATTTCGCTGTGCTTAGGCTTCTGGTATAGACGTTTACTTTCTGTATTCTTTTAGTGAAGTCTTAACAGACTTCAAAAGGGAATTGTGGAAATATAAAAGCCTTATCATTATCATTAATATAAATGACTTATCATTAGTAGCTAAAGCTAAGATATATTTGGGATTTGCTGCTTATAGATTGATTATTATTAGGAGTTTTTAGTTGTGCTTTTGACAGTTAGAAAAATCCTTAGACAGTAGCTTCTAGTGTGGTCACACAATGAGTGTTTATTATTCAAGGTTAAAGCTTGCAGGTGTTTTCTGTCTGTATCGTGAGAAACCACCAGTATATTAGGGAGGCATGGTAACTCCTCTCCCTGAAGATTCATGAAGACGTGTGAGAAACTGTCCTTCAGCAAAGGAATGTGTGAGAAAACTGAGAAGGGCTGCACAAGCATTGTAAAATGTATACTTCAGCAACAGAATGTGTGAGAAACTGAGAAATGGCTGCACAACAAATGTAAAATGTATATTTCTGTAGTATGTGTGTGTTCAATAAAAGAACGGTGCAGGGGAGAGACAAACAGATGTGTTCCTGACTACGCAGACGCAGCATCTCTTCCCCCGGCCGGGTGAATCAGCTTCAACCTCTTGTCCGTGTTTTCTTTTCTTAGACATTTAAGTTTAGTTTTTTCTCGTACAGAATTAAGATGCTTTGACCAAATGAACGAACACGCAGGAGTTTAGGAGGACAACTCCAACAAGAACTAGGAGAGCACACTGGGGGGCAGAAGATAACCCAAAACAGAAAACCACAACTAACATGAATACAAAACACAAGTAAGAAACATCTAGCTAAAAGGTAAACAAAAACACAAACCACAAACAAAGTCCAAAATGTCACATCCTGACAAAATTATAAATATTTAAAGTGGCTAAAACTGTTTGCCTGCAAATCAAAACATTTGTTGATATAATGATGAAGTAAATGTTGACAAATAAGTGAAACATGAACTTAAAAAATACAATCACACACATACCTCTCCTGTCAACTGCTGATGTGGACAAAAGGAGCATAACTCTGAATGATGGACGAACAGGCTTTGACTCTTGATTTGTGAAAGGATGTCTGGGCCCCTCTTTTTCCTAAGTAAGGGTAACTTGCAATCAGATATACCAAGAAACTGGTTCATGCATTGAAGACGTATACAGTAAAGCTGGACAGTTTCAAAAAAGCAGGTGTGATCTGCTAAAATTAATGTTTTACATTTGACTGGAGCTTGTAAGCTTTGAGAATTACCTTGCAACTGATCACAGTATGTATTATAATCCTATGTTTAATCAATGTGATCAATTGTGATTGCAAAAATTCTTTAAAAAGAAGTGTGTCTCATCTATTCTGTCTAGTAGAATGATTTCATGTTAACGATTTCACATTAGTTTTGTATCATTGGGTCATGTGACCTAAAAGCTATTGAAAAAAATCATGATTTGTGATGAAAGAAATTGTTGAAAATTTTTAAAAGATTTAAAATGGAATACAAACGAGTGTGCCTCATCTATCCATTGTAGTAGAGCCATTTCAGACAGATTTTGTGTCAGTGGGTCACATGACCTGGAAGCTATTGAAGAGAAACGGTGAATTTTAATGTACAAACTTCATAAAAAATAAGAAATGCCTCTAAATGAGAAAATAATGGGTGTGCCTCCTTCTCCCAGTCTAGTAGGATGATTTAAGAGTGATTTTATGTGAATTGGTCACATAATCTCAAAGCTATTGAAGACAAATGGTGAATTGTAATATTAAAAATTCATAAAAAATAGAAAATGCACTTAAATTCAAAATAAATCAGTGTGCCACATCTTTCACGTCTAATATGATTATTTGACATGTATTTTGTGTCACTAGGTTACAAGACATAAAAGTTATTAATATTTGTTTCTCCCCAGTGTTTGGTTCGGACATTTATCGACGGTCCCTAAGCGAACCACCGTGTGTAGGAGGAGCGAGACGGCAAAGAGCAGTTGCCCGGAATCAGCCCCCTTTTGCCGGCCGAAACAGGAGGCTGACCCGCTGAATCCGCGGAGCTCGAATATCCAATATTCAACTTCAAACTACACCGCGGTCAAACTATTTTTATGTTGCTAATATTACATTCAGGCTTAAATATTGTGGCTGTTTATCATTAACTCTGAACTCTTTAAACACAACAATCAAAAAAAACTAAAAAACCCGTGAGTCTTGTAGAATATAAAATATCTATGTGTGTAATATTAACTATCTCTGTGTGTAACTGACATGTGTACAAAGGCCAGAGGGGTTCAAGCTTAGGGAGTGAAGTAGAGAGTCCAAAGTCATAAATTAGTGAAGGACAAGGAATCACTGATGGGGGAGAAGAAGACAGGGGAGAACAGCGCACAGAGAGGGCAAGGTCATAAATTGGGGAAGGAGACAAGGCTAGAGACAAGGCAGGATAAGTTTGTTATAAGAGAAGAACCAGAAGTACTCCTTATTTGGATATGAGGTTATATGGTTGCTGGGGAGATATCCACAGATAGAATGATTGTGTATGTGTACTGCATAGCAGCAAGGAGTATATAAAGGTATTTGTGGCCCCTCCAAAATGGACAACACACAGACGTTTCCAGGTACCAGTGTAAGTGTGTGTCTCCTCTCTGAATTCAGATTGGTTTTTTATAAACTTGTGGAAACGTACAACTGATCTCTGACTGAGGATAGTCCTTTGGGTGCCAAATAAAAGAGTCGGGGAGAGGTAAGGAGTAATGTAAGAGTTAACTGACGGCCAGTAAAGTTTTCCTACCTCAACAATTGGTGCCGAAACCCGGGATTTGGCACTAACTAAAGGATAATTAATTGATTACGAGGCGGACGTCGTTCTACAACAACACTGGGTCGACCCACAATAAAAAAAGGTAAGGAGATCTATATTTATTCTCCTTTTGCCTGCTAATAGTGTAGGTGGTGTTGTGGAATAGATATCTGTTTTCTCTTAATTTTACAGTCTTGATCAGTTTTGGGTAAAATATTTGTTGGTTGAAATAATGGCTTACGGTAAAGAAATGATATATTGCGTAAAAATATTTGTTGATTGAGACAAGATAAATTTTAGCCGAGATACTTGAATGTTGATGCTGTAACATACTTTTCACCGAAGATACTTAAATGGTGATGGTGTTGAAGCAAATAAGTTCCGGATTTGGCAATCCAAACTCAGTCCTGACGAGGACTGGGGTGTTTAGGCTGGGGTTAGTAAGAGCCTCCCCGAGGGATTGGGACGCTTCAAAGTGGCCAGTAAATAAGTTCCGGATTTGGCAATCCAAACTCAGTCCTGACGAGGACTGGGGTATTTAGGCTGGGGTTAATAAGAGCCTCCCTGAGGGATTGGGACACCTCAAAGTGGCCAGGGATAGGACCCCGAGACCCTGAACTGGCAGGTGAGGGAAGACAGTTGAGATACTTAAATGGTGAAACTGCAATAATAAGATTAAGGAAAAGGAATTCCAGGGAGTCAACGGAGGGTTGGTTCCTAGGTGTCAAACTGGGTTTGGCATCACAGCGGTCGGACAAGGAGAGATTTAAAAAGTCCCGCTCAGTGGAAGGGTTTAAGGCCCTCTGCGCGATTGTGTTAAATATGCTTTAATTTGGGAAGATAAGTTTGGTTTTTCACAGAGTGGAAGTTTTAGGGTAAATAAGTTAAATAGTTTAAAGAGGTTCAAGTAAAACAGTTAATGGATGGAGATGAGAAAAATAAGAAACATAAGAAAAAGATTAAAAAGCACAGAGTGCATCAATTAAGGTGTTAAAGAGTTAAGACTTTCCTGCAGGAAGTTTCGTTTGTCTTAAATATTGCGATCAGTCGGAAAAGAAAGGAGTATAGTGCATGTTATGGTGGACAACTGACTGACTGACTGATAATATTTCTGTGTGCAAAATCTGAACCTATACTAAACTTTTTCATCTGCCTCTTTCACACACACACACACACACATACACACATGTATGGGATTTGAGTATAACATCTGCGTTTTTGAGTCTGGACTTTAGTAATCTGCCCTTCCCATGGCTACTCGACGCTTCTCCAGCACAGCCTGAAAGAGAGAGCCTGCCTGCCTGCTTGCTGTAAATCCCAGTGTGAGTTTCCACAGAACGAAACTCAGAAGACGTCTGGCCCAAACCCACTGAGATGGACAACGATCCATGCTGTTTGCCAGAGCCAGAAGAGCGATACACTGGATTTATATTGAAAGCACATCTTATGCGGGCAGAAGAGAAACAGGCCGGAGCAAAGTTTCTTCTTTCTCCGTCCTGGAGAAGTTAAAGTGGACAATGAAGGAGTGAATGTCTCACCAACAGACCTGGGAATGGCCTGGGTTGTTTTTGGACTGATAGAGGACTGTGTACCATGACAGTCTGACTCCGGAGCTTGTGGAAAGTACAAATTCATTGTTTTTCACAGCAGCTGCTGGGAAGAGGTTATATTAATTTTTCCTTCCCTCTTCTGATTCATGCAGTGTGTTGATTTACACTGTACCTTATATCAGATCCTGACAAAAACTATGAAAGGCTTGGTTCTGCAGTTTCTTTCCCTTTGGGGAAGGAAAGGACACCTAATCAGTTCTGTGCTGCAGAGAAATATTAAAAGACTTGTTTTCTGAGATATCACCAGCTAAAACCTTTAAAACTTTTGAGTGATTGGTTTTGTTAAACACATTTTCCTTGGTAAAACAAACCTTTAAAATGAAAATGGGAAAAATTTGGTTATTTTTGAAGGTAAGAAAGATTCTGATTGGACAGTGGTACCACACAAAAATTAAACTAATCTTATGTTCCATAAAAGACTCTGCATAGAAAAGGCCTTCGGAACCGTGGAGTTATTTTCCACCACAGTACCAAGTTTTTTAAAGCATGCTTTTTCTTTATTTTAAAACAGATCTGTATTTTTGTTTTGTTTTTGGCTTTGGCTTTTTAGCATAATGTTTGTCTGAAGCTGCTTATGAACTGGGTTAGGAGTGAATATGATCTGAGGTAAATTAGGAGCTGTGAACTAATCATTTTAAATCTGATTATTGTCCAAGCAGAAATAATACACTAACAGGTCTGGGGATATTTACCCAATCCTCTCTTCAATCTGCAGAAAGCCAACATCATTGTTCAATGCAGGAGTACTCAACCTGTGGTTTCTGGACTCCTGAAGCCCATGAGCCATAGATTTTGGGTCCATAAAATTATAATACTTAATTAAAAGTAGACCGATAACCTATTAAAATAGATCTAAGCCAATGATGAGTTCCAGTCATTTGGTGGCTTTGAAATGCAATAATACTCAAAATGTCTACTCTGGGGGACACAGATTGGAGTTGAAGAGTTTTGTTTTGGAACCAAGGTTAGGATTTTTATAACGAAATAAAGATAAAGAAAATCCTTCATTTAGGAAAAGAAAAGAAATAAAGGTTCCTTGTTTGATTTCTTAGGGTTTAAAGATTAAAACAATACATAGGAGTAGAAAGGTACACAAGGTAATTTCAGATTACTAAGAGATAAAATATTGGAACATTTATCAGCATTTGGATTATTAAAGAGGGGTTCTAGTAATAATTTTCTACCCAACTCTCAAACTTTAAATAGCCAAATTAAGGAAAATTATGTGTGTCTTCCCTTTGAAACACTATGTGGAAAAAGTCCAGTTTGGAGTCAAGTTTCTTATCTTAATTTCTGATTAAATCAAACACTGCAGTTTTTGTTTTGTTTGGGTATACCATAAAAATGTAAACGTCGGCTTAAAATACTTTGCATTTAACCTGAGCAGATAAATTCTTGAATGCAGCTGCGATCAAATTGAGCCAAACAAAAAGAAAATTATAACAATAACTCTCAGGATTGTAGTTATTATTATTACAGAGTTACAGTACAAAGAATTAGCAAAAGGTTTCAGCATCAGTGAATTTGGATTCATTTAAGAGAAAACTGTTGCTGTGCTTCTAAATACTTTGAGATCTTTTTTCGACTATGTGGACTAATTTTTTAAAAAGGATCCTGAAGATTGTCATAACAAAATTGATCAATTACAGCATTAAAAGATATGGCTGAGAAAACATATTCTGAAAAGAGATTGTTAAAAATTTCTTTGAATTCTTGAAGCTTCAAATTTGGCCATTTGTTTGTCTTTGATGTTTTGTCTTTGTTTTGTTGGAATTAATGTTTGTTTATTTGTTGCATGACAATAATCCATGTTTAGAATAATGTTTCTAAATCCCAGATTGATTAAAACTTTGAGTTTTCAGGAGAGTTAAGAAGCAGCTTGTTTCTGAGGTAGGTGCATGTTAACAGTTTTGCAGTTTAAGGTTCATTAAGATGGGTTGGAATGAAGAAACTGTGGTCCCGCCCATAGGCTGCCAATCAGAGGTTGGTTCTGCCTGACTCCGCCCACCAACCAGGTTGGTTCACGCCTTTGTTGTCATGGTGACGCTCACCACCTACCTTCCTGAGTTTTAACATTGTTTAAGAGACAATAGAATCAAAATGCTTGTAGTGATTGTTGCCTTAAAAACATGTTTTTTTGTATAATAATTAAGGATGTAGCATGTCATTTAGATTTATGTGTTTTACTATAAAAAGGTTAATGAAATATTTTAAACTAATTTGAAGAATTAGTTTTGCATACAGAATTATTGGTGATTTATTAGATTGAACGTTTTCCCTGGTGCCATTAAGCTAACTGACAGTTCAAGACATGCCAAAAGTAAGGAATATATTTTTGATAAAGAATTAGAGTTATGATTTCATACTTGACAGGAATTATTTATTAGATTTAATTTGTAGAGTGTATGCATCAGAATTACATTAGATTTACATTAATCTAAAACTTATCTTCATGCAAGACAAATCAGGAAGATGTGTGACTTATTTCTAAGTGAATTATTGATGAACTGTACAACGACTGAAGTTTGTGTTTTGTTGTTAATGGAACTGAGTTCCAGTTATAAACATCTGGATTTTATTTATGTTGTTTTTGTTAAATTCATAGAGACACAGTTAGGTCACTCTTTCATCACCCAGGCTGAAGTCACCGAGGTGGTTAAAAAGCTCCACGGTGGCAAGGTTTCGGGGGTGGATGAGATCCGCCCTGAGTACCTCAAGACTCTGGATGTTGTAGGGCTGTCATGGTTGACACGCCTCTTCAACATTGCGTGGCGGTCGGGGACAGTGCCTCTGGACTGGCAGACTGGGGTGGTGGTTCCCCTTTATAAGAAGGGGGACCGGAGGGTGTGTTCCAACTACAGGGGTATCACACTCCTCAGCCTTCCTGGTAAGGCCTACGCCAGGGTATTGGAGAGGAGAGTCCGACCGATAGTCGAACCTCGGCTTCAGGAGGAACAGTGTGGTTTTCGTCCCAGCCGTGGAAAACTGGACCAGCTCTATACCCTCTACAGGGTGCTCGAGGGTTCATGGGAGTTTGCCCAACCGGTTCACATGTGTTTTGTGGACCTGGAGAAGGCATTCGACTGTGTCCCTCGTGATGCCCCTGTGGGGGGTGCTCCAGGAGTATGGAATCAGGGGCCCTTTATTAGGGGCCATCCGGTCCCTGTACGAGCGGAGCAGGAGTTTGGTCCGCATTGCCGGCACTAAGTCGGACCTGTTCCCAGTGCATGTTGGACTCCGGCATGGCTGCACTTTGTCGCCGGTCCTGTTCATAACTTTTATGGACAGGATTTCTAGACGCGGCCAAGGGCCGGAGGGGATCTGGTTTGGGGACCAGTGGATTTCGTATCTTCTTTTTGCGGATGACGTGGTCCTGCTGGCCCCCTCTAGCCAAGACCTACAGCATGCGCTGTGGCGGTTCGCAGCCGAGTGTGAAGCGGCTGGGATGAGGATCAGCTCCTCCAAGTCCGAGGCCATGGTACTCGACCGGAAAAGGGTGGCTTGTCCTCTTCAGGTTGGAGGGGAGTTCCTGCCTCAAGTGGAGGAGTTTAAGTATCTCGGGGTCTTGTTCACGAGTGAGGGAAGAATGGAGCGGGAGATCGACAGACGGATCGGTGCGGCTGCCACAGTAATGGGGGCGCTGTGCCGGTCAGTTGTGGTGAAGAGAGAGCTGAGCCGAAAACAAAAGCTCTCAATTTACTGGTCGGTCTATGTTCCTACCCTCACCTATGGCCATGAACTTTGGGTCATGACCGAAAGAACGAGATCACGGATACAAGCGGCTGAAATGAGCTTCCTCCGTAGGGTGGCCGGGCACTCCCTTAGAGATAGGGTGAGGAGCTCGGCCATCCAGGAGGGGCTCGGAGTAGAGCCGCTGCTCCTCCACATCGAGAGGAGCCAGCATCTATACCGGATGCCTCCTGGACGCCTTCCTCGGGAGGTGTTCCAGGCACGTCCCACCGGGAGGAGGCCCAGGGGACGGCCCAGGACACGCTGGAGGGACTATGTCTCTCGGCTGGCCCGGGAACGCCTTGGGCTCCCCCTGGAGGAACTGGAGGAGGTGTCTGGAGAGAGGGACGTCTGGGCGTCTCTGCTGAGTCTGCTGCCCCCGCGACCCGGTCCTGGATAAGCGGAAGACGACGAACGAACGAACGAACAGTTATGTCAGAATTCATTTCTTTGGTTCTATGTAATGTGATCTTGATTACTAGAATATTCTTGTTTAAACTTTTTGCTGGATTGTCGCAGGGGTTGGACCCTGCGCCAAAAGGGGGGAATTGTCAGAATAAAGTAACATGGAGTTATTGCCAAGATCATTTTCTTCCACATCTTTGTGTGAAGATAGGATGCTGTTTTACTGTCAAAACCTGTCCACTGTGTTTTCTCAAGTTTCACAGATGGTGAAGGCTGCATTACCAGTAACAGCCACTTCCACCCTCCAGTCCTTTATCCCTGGCGACTGGATTCTGGTCAGAGAATCTAGAAGAAAACACTGGAAGCCACAGGTGCTGGAAAGGCCCATATCAGATCCTACTAGACACCCAGGAAAGCTGCAGGAAAGCTCCCCAGCTTCATCTGGCTTCCACGACACAAGTCATCTTCCAACTGGATCATTCATGGCCTGAAAGGTGTAAGGACAGCGGACCACCACAAGACAAAGAACTGTAAGCTGATCACTGGCGAGTGATTGAAGAGGTGGTTGAAGAACACTGTTCTGACAAAGGCACAATAATCTCTTGGGCAGTGCAACATTATTTCAGAATCTACTTAAGGCCATCGCATTGCCTGAAAGTTGGAAATCATAAGGTCATTTGCCTCACTGCACACACACCACAGTGAGAGACACATAGGAAACATACAGGGAAGACCTCTACACATTGCATATAACCTTTCCCTGGATGATGGACTGGAGACGTCTGCAACAGAGAGACAGTCAAACATGTGCCATGATGCTTATTCTCCTTAATTTCTTAACATTTGGTGGCTATTAGGCTCCTTTGCCTGGACAGCAAGGGTCAGCCAAATTCTTTTCTCCCACTTTGACAGCGAAACTGACTCTGAGAAGGAAATCTCGGATGCTTTTATCTAACTTTCATGTTTATTGCTTGATATCTATCATTATGGTACTAATTTGAAATGTGTTCATTTCCGCCGTTGTGATAATTTGTTTTCAGTACCAGAAGAAAGGAGTTCTAATGTAAATTCTTGTATTAAGTGCTCTAAGGTGTTCCAAAGTGTATGACCTTTAGGTTACCTCTCTTTCTGCAGAACATCTGTGTTAGTGGAGGAAGCTGTCAAAACCAGGAGCAGCTGGATCTGCTCATAGATAACGTTTACACCTGACCCGAGGACGGTTCAGGGTCGTAAAGCATAAACTCTTTTAAGTGGAGATAACACCCACATACTCTTTAAATACTGTGTGTAAATGTTGACACCACACTGAACCCAAAGACAGAAGAAGAGGCGGAATGATTGTGACCACAGAAAAGTGAAAAAAAAAAGATTTTCCACAGTCAACATTACTGTAGCTTAAATATGGTTTTGGAGTTTATGTGAATTGCAAAAACCTATTTCAGTTTTTATTTACACCTAACATTTGCTGCAAACTGGTTTTTTATGAAAGTAAATCTGGGGCAAAACTGTTTGTGCATTGTAACTTTGAATTGGACGTCCCAGAGAGAAATACTAAATGAGTTTTGTAATTGTAGAATGTTTTCTATCTTTCACAAACATAAAACAACAGTTATACCTCTTGAGTTTCGTAAGTACAAGTGCACAAACTGAGTTCAGTCACACATCAAAAGCCGCTTATATTCACAGTTTTGATCCAAAACAGATGACACAAAACAAATTCACACACCTTTATTAACATCTTTCCACAAACACTTTTTTTTAAATCATATTTTCCTCCTTAACACAAACAGATCAATGAATGCAACTGCACAAATCTGCTACTGTGAGTCACAAATGCTGCTTTACAAGTCACACCATCTTTTTGGTGCTCTTTCACTTTTGCCCCAAATATAACCATGAGAGTGGAGCAAAACAATCTTTGACTTCAAAGTAATTCGCATGTCCGCTGCCTGCTCCAGACTCAGTAAGTATGCACCACCTGGAAATACAAATATGGCCTGTTGAGGACTTTGAGTCCTAAGAGTGGGTTTGGGAGTCTTCAGCTGAGCGTCAACCATTTAGCACATATTATTAATAAAGCTGTTTGTCCTGGCCATTTTTTCTAAGTGATTGGTGTTGGGCCAATATCAGAAGCTAGTGCACCAGTGTTGGAAGCGTGACCCCCGCCTCTTTCCTCCAGGTGAGTGTGTTTAGTGTTTTTTTAAGATCACGATGAATGAATACAACATGGTGATTAAAATATTACAACCAGATGTAAAGCAAAGTTTACTTGGGAGTTCATGGCTGAACTTCAGCCGTTCAGTGCATATTAAATTGGCAAAATATTCCAATAGCTCTTTAAGAGGCAGAAACTGAAGCGTTCTGTGATGAACAATTATTTATTGAGTGTTTAACAGAACTGTGTGGACTCTCTATCTTTATATAGAAGGTTATCATTTGCGTAATTTGGACAGATTAAGCAAGGCAAGCGTATTTATATAGCACCTTTCAGTAGCAAGACAATTCAGTGTGCTGTACATAAAAAAAAAGAAAAAGACATTATAGGGTGATCTTCAGATGAGATGACTCGTCACTTCCTGTTTTCTCTATTGCACTCGATGGATTGCTGTGTGAAGGCTCTCTTGTTTGATCTGATTTCTCTCTACTGTGATATCGCTTACTTGTTCTAATACACAAGCACGTTAAAACACATACTTTCTGTTGCTGCATTTAACGTTTGGGGACTCTCCGTGTCTTACACGATTTATCAAGTAGTGGTAAGGGGTCGCCAGCTTAGCATTAGCTTTAACTCCACCATGGCTACCCGTTCTGCTGTTTCTATGTCTGAGTCTCCTCCTCTCTCCTTCTCTCTGTGTCAGATGTTCAGTTACTCATCTGCCTCCTTTAGTAATTCAATTCAATTCAGTTTATTTATATAGCGCCAATTCACACAAGTCAGATACATACATTCCAATTAATCCTAACCATTGAACAGTGCAGTCAGATTCAGTTATTAATTCAAATTGGATAAAAAGTTTTTCTATCTAAGGAAACCCAGCAGATTGCATCGAGTCAGAGATTTGTAGCATACTAATGGTACGTGTAATAAATGTATGATATGAAAATGGCGCCACAGATGGTCGCATCGGCGTGTTGGTGCGCATTGTTTTGTTTTGTTTTTTGCTTTAAAACGGTCTTCTGTGATGGTACCCGGAGAAGAACTCATGAACATCAGGGCTACTACACCAGAGGAGTTATTTCCCACTTTTCTGCCTACTGCTCTGGAATTTTTGGACATTCTGGTCAAAGGTGTGCTCACCTTTGCTCACGCAGTGAAACGCCGGAAGAGAGGGAAATGGGCTGGGGTGCTGGTATGTCTTCGCCAGCGTGGACTACGAACACCGTTACCTGGAATATTTCTCTCTAACGTGCACTCACTTCCCAACAAAATTGAGGAACTACAGCTCCTGTTGGGGAAAAACAGGGACTTTTATTCATCGGCAGTTTTGTGCTTCACGGAGACGTGGCTGTGTGGATTAATACCGGACTCTGCGCTGCAGCTGGCAGGATTCCAGCTCTACAGAGCGGACAGAGACACAGAACTCTCCGGCAAAGCGAAAGGTGGAGGAATCTGTTTCTACCTCAACAGTGGTTGGTGCAACGACGTGACAGTGATTCAGCAGCACTGTTCTCCAGAGCTGGAAGCCTTTCTCATAAACTGTAAGCCTTTCTATTCCCCCCGTGAGTTCGCTTCGTTCCTACCCACTTTGGATGGAGCTGCTCTTCTTTCTTGGAATCTGGCCAAATTTAGTTGTTCTCCAAAACTCTGACAACCCAGGGTTCAGACCAGGAAGCAAGGTTGTAGTTTAACACTACTTTCTGCAGCTTCTGTACTGTTTCCCACCCATTACCCTATTAAGACAGTGTCTCGCCCACGGCCAAAACTGAATAAATTGAAAGATAATCTAAAAGGAGGAAATCAGGAACATCTCATAAAAATAAACACAACTCAGAATAAAAAAGAAAAAGAAAACAATTAAATGTGGCTTACTGAACATAAGATCTCTTTCTTCAAAGACTTTGCTAGTTAGTGACCTGATTTGTGACAATCAGATTGATTTATTTTGCCTCACAGAAACCTGGCTGCAGCAAGAGGGTTATGTTACTATAAATGAGTCAACTCCTACTAATTATTTAAATTTTCACATTCCTCAAAATACTGGGCGAGGAGGAGGGTATGCCCTAAAATGCACAGGAAGTCGGCCATTTTGGGTCAAAGGCCGATTTTTGGCCGTTTTTCACTTTTACTCACCTCGAACTTTAACGAACTCCTCTCTCCATCTCCCGGAATGAAAAACTCAATTGGGCCTCCATCGGTGATTGCTGATAAAGGCTGGATCTCAGTGTAAATTTTATCCTCGATTGATAGCTGCGTCATCGGGGCAGAAAATAAGTCCAACTCTGCCAGCGTGCACTCTGATGATTTGTTCTGTAAAAGAGCCATTATTTAAATATATTAAAACTTGCGGAAGACTTTCGTCCTCTTCGTTTGTCAGCTCCGACTGATCTCCTTTTTTGTGTTTGCCGTTGTTTTTTAACCCTCCTTAAACAATTACCAGGGGGTCTTGTTCTGGGTCTTTTGGATAAAACCATAATTCCTCAACCTTCTTGACCTTCGGTGTGTGTAGAACCATTCATTTTACTCACAGCTCTACCAATGACATCCGAAGCGATATTTGATGCAGCCGTTTTAAGATGGGGTTTTGCAATAGCAAATCCTTTTTTAACCAGAGGGGATACGAAGCGGAATAATTTTGAAAATAATGATCCAATTCCGCGTCCGTACATGACCGGAGCCCCATAAAAACCTGGCAGATTACCGCCTGATTGACTTACATAGTAATTTATAAAGCGATTTGGATCACGTCTCAGACTTAGCTGTGCCATGTTCTCTCTTGCCTGCTTGATGCAGTGTTGAAGGACTAGGGGAATATGAATGATAACCAATCGGTCTTAGATGTTATATATATCTCTGTTTATACAAATAAAATTTATCTCAGGCTACGTTGTGATATCACCGGTTTGAAGTGTAGTCTTACGATGGTCTTTCCATAGACGAAATTTACAGGAACATTTTGGTCCGATTTAATTTCTATATGGATATTTTCAATATGTCTTCTGGAAACTGGAAGGTAGTGGGCGGGGTTAAACGTCAGAGTAACCATATCACTAAATTTGCCTTGTACTTTGATGGTCCTCAGTAAAGGTGCAAAAGTGTCGCCTACTATTTGCGGGCTGACCACGTCGCTGTAGCAGTATAGGTGATAGAAACCAGCCTTTATATCTGCCGGAAAAGGAGCCAGTTTTGGTTCAGATACATGAATCCATTCCCCTGGTTTCACGCCCAGCATATAAGCTAAGTGTTGAAGAAGCGTATTTCATACTGACTGCTTGCTTGAAATGCAAATCTCTTTTGAACTTTGCTGAATTTAATGCGGATACCCGAGTTAATTTTTTTGAAAAACAGTTCCATCGCTGTCTCGAGTTGAATAACGCTGTTATAGTAGCCACTTCTGATCCTTTGCGTATTGATCTCCACATCACCAACCTTCCTCCATTCCAGGTAGGCATCATGATCCGGTAAATTATGCCATGTATGAAGGTATGAAATCTCTGCTAATGCAACCATCCATTGGCCTTCTAAATCAATATGTTGAGCTAAATTTACACGGAAACTTGAACTGGTATTATTTTTAAACACTTCCATGCTAGCGTTAGAGTGAAGGGTAACGTAAAAGCCATCATCCTCTACCTGACGGTTCATGATGCTGTGTCAACTGTGACGTTTAGTGCAAACCTTTTTTATACGTTTTGAAGTTCATCAAACCTGATCCAACTGTTTAATTTCTCAGGCCAGTTTTTCCAGCTTACAAAAACCTGTTTGATACCCTTGACCGAACGTCGTTTTAATATTTTTTCCACTTGATACATCTTGTCGTTAAATATTTTTACTTTTTGAAGTTCCTCTGCATAAAAGAAACCCTGGATAGGTTCCCCGTCCAAATCTTTGAGTTTGTATACAGGAGGAGATCGAGGTATCCGCTCACACACTTTAAACACTTCATCCGTAAAACTCTGTTTGTATTTTTTGTCAAACACTCCACGGACCTTGGATCTTCTGACAAGATCCCCTTATTTAAATGTTGTCACTGAGTCCTTGCAATATCTGTTGGAGTTGACATCATACAGATGCTGAAACACTTGAAAGGCATTTTGTGAGGTCACTTCAATAGGGCTCATTTTAATGCTGGAGTGGTAGCTGTGGTTGTAGCTTCTAGCTAGGTTTTGCAGGACATCGACATACCGCCGGGTGTTGTTAGCTGTAAAATATCTCCACATCCTTGTTTTTAATGTGCGGTTAAATCTCTCGACCACTGAAGCGTTTGCTTCACTCGCTGTCGCGAAATGTTCAATACCGTGTTTCTCCATTAAAACCTTAAATTTCTTGTGAAAAAATTCTTTACCAGCATCAGTCTGAAGTTTTTTGGGGATCTAACTTTCTTTAAAAAATGATTAAAATGCCTTTACCACCTGAGCGGCTGTTTTCCTCTTCAAAACTCGTACATACGCCCTTTTTGAAAAGATGTCAATGACGGTTAATAAATAATTATGACCATAATTTTCCTTGGCCAGAGCTTGCATGTCACAGAGATCAGCCTGGAACTGCCTCAATGGTCTGGTGATAAAAACTCTTTCTCGGGAACTTTATTCTTGCAGGTTTATGTAGAGTATAGGTATCTTTTCCTGATAAAAAATCTTTAACTTTTTCAACCGCTACCTTCTTTCCCATTTCATCTTGCGTAACCTTCCTCAGTCTGTCTATACCCCCAAAACTTCCCGGATTTGAAGGGCTATAATATACTTTCTTCATCAACCGTCTTCCTGCCATCTCTGCCTCATGCTCACTCTGACGATTACTTGTTAAATAATGAGAAAAAAACACACCGGAGGGTAGATTTATCCCTTTTTATATTTTTGTATTAAATAGTAAAATAAAATAAAAAAAGAAGAATCAGATAATGCAGATTAATTCAAACAACACTTTTGGGAAAGGTTAATATGTTCCCACTTTAATTGTATTTAATAGTAAAAAAATTAAGAAAAATCATATAATGCAAATTAATTAAAGTACTGGAATACTAAAAATGATACAACAAGTCATCAAACATGTGACATCAGTTTGTCAGTCCGTAGCACTCTGAAACAGAGTTAAGTTGTTTGAGGTGTTTCTCTTCGACCACGCGATCATAAACATGCGCTATTGCACTGTGGATGCCTTGTACCGATTTCAGTTCATATAAAACCGTCTCTGCAATTGTTTTCACTCTGAAGTCATCCGCTTGTATGCGTCGAAGTATCAGAAGATTCTGAATAGCAGGAACGAGTTTGGGGGTTACGAGTCGTCGCACGATGCGTTGAAAGTTGACTTGGTAATAATCCTCCCCCAATACCTCCAGGCATTGGTGCTGACGCTGGCTTGGGTGGTTCGTTATGCACCCGTAGCAGGTTTCTCTGAGATAGTTCAAAGAGGTTATGTTGAATAAATGAAGTATCGCTGTTTTCACTGTATTGATGAGGGCGGTTGAGAACCATCCGTCAATTTCGTCCCCCTGGTTACTCTCATCCTCCGCTGAAGGCTGAGGGTCCTGCATCGGTTCCAGGGTTTGTGTAGGGGCTTCGGGAGAGGGTGAGTAGCTGGTAGCTACCTCATCCTCCACGACCACCTTCTTGTCTTTAGGCAGGACATTCGCGTCTACAGACTCAGCCATGAATAGCGGCGATGGTGAGTAGAGGTCTGGAGAAAGCGGTTGATACATTTTCATGTTGTATCTTGTGGGTGATGCAGGACTGAAGTGGGTCTCTGATAATGAGGATGTTGAGGTGGATGGTGAGAAGAGGTCCGGGGAAGGCGGATGATATGTTCCAATGTTGAAGCTTTCATCGTGCTCAGGAGAGAAGTGGATCTCTTCTCGGTGGTTGTAGAGATCCCTATATGGTGTTGGCTCACTCATTCTCAGGATTCGGTTCTCAGTGTCTGTGAGCTTGCTGTTATCCCCCCGTATATATATCATAGGAAGGGAGCGGGTCCTCAGAAGAGGGTTTGTTTTAGATGTAAAACAGGAAACGTCAGCATTTTTTTCACTGACATGACATCGATCCAACTGCGTGAGTTGTGGAAAAGGTCGGAAAGACGCTGTCCAATTTCACTCATCTTCTCTGCCCAAGCTTCAAACGGCAGAGCCAGCATTGTCTTGAATATGCCGCAGTCCTGATTGAAAGCCTCCAACACAAACAGATCTGAAGGGTTCGTCCGGTTGTTCTTGCGTCTGCTTGCCCGAAAAGACCAGCGACCATTTTCTGTGGTTTTTGACCCCCACACTGCGCTAAAGAGAGGTTCTCTCTCAGCTATTTCAACATCGGATGGCATATGAAACATTCTCGCCCATTCTGCAGGTCGAGGAGACAGTTCATTTTCTTCTTCTTCCTCCCTCTCCTGCATTGAGACTGTTTCAGGGCTATCATTAAGGTGCGGGATTGCAAGCCTTAACACAGCTCAGTCGCTGTGGGTGAGAGTACACAGAGCCAATGATCCATTAAATACCTCGTCTTGATCCAATTGATACAGGTAAAGCTCTCCTATTTCATACATGAAAATATAACCCCAGGTACCACTCAGGCCATATGGTTCCAAAGACCATTCTTCCTGCAGAGTGTCGAACGGGGGTCTTTGTACCTTACAGATGTAGTATGTTGATTTCTTAGGAGCATTCAATTCACGGGATGAATGCTGGTAGACGGTCACTGGGGTTTCGCACAGAACTGACGTACCTCTTGGCCGAACCGAGGTCTGAATTTCAACCGTGGTTGTTGAAGTTGATGTTGGATCCTCATCATCGATAGAGTATGTTATGACGGGAATTCCGATAGGTATCTCAGATGAGGAAGTAGATGATATAGCTGATGCAGTTGCTTGTTCATCATCTTGGCACGCGTTGTTTCTCCTCCGCTTGACAATTAACTCTCTTAACTCTAGCCATTGCGGAACGGGTGTTCTTTTCCAACGAATGCTGCATGTAATGTGCAGAGTTTTATGCCTGTATTTAAAATAAACACTAAAGCACGCCCCATTGTTTTCATTGGGTTATTCAAGGTTTAACGAGGCTTACAAACACACCCCTCTATTTTTAATTGGTGCTGATGCCATACAGTTTCTGATAATACCATATTTGTCTTGTTCCTATTTATAACATACACACCCCTGTGTTTTAATTGGTTCATTTAAGGTCTTCCCCGTAACACCCTTAAACACACCCTTGGGTTGTAATTGGTTCATTTAAGGCCTTCCCCGTAACACCCTTAAACACACCCCTGTATTATAATTGGTTCATTTAAGGTATCGCCCCTAATGACGACAACCAATCAGCATGCACGGTTACACCCCTCGGACACACCGCTGTTGACCCCATGACCTCCTTGCCCCCATGACCCCCCCTTAATTTCAAAAGTTCACCTGTCGAAAGTTTGATTAAAGGGCGTATTTTAGTCTCTGTTGTGTGTATGGGTCCCAGGCCTTTGTTACAAATAATTCCAGGTGTGATACCACAACTCTGTCTGATGGAAGTAATTAATCAAACTACTCGTACTCGTCGTCTTCCGCTTATCCGGGACCGGGTCGCGGGGGCAGCAGACTCAACAGAGACGCCCAGACGTCCCTCTCTCCAGACACCTCCTCCAGTTCCTCCAGGGGGAGCCCAAGGCGTTCCCGGGCCAGCCGAGAGACATAGTTCCTCCAGCGTGTCCTGGGCCGTCCCCTGGGCCTCCTCCCGGTGGGACGTGCCTGGAACACCTCCCGAGGAAGGCGTCCAGGAGGCATCCGGTATAGATGCCCGAGCCACCTCAACTGGCTCCTCTCGATGTGGAGGAGCAGCGGCTCTACTCCGAGCCCCTCCCGGATGGCCGAGCTCCTCACCCTATCTCTAAGGGAGTGCCCGGCCACCCTACGGAGGAAGCTCATTTCAGCCGCTTGTATCCGGGATCTCGTTCTTTCGGTCATGACCCAAAGTTCATGGCCATAGGTGAGGGTAGGAATGTAGACCGACCAGTAAATTGAGAGCTTTGCTTTTCGGCTCAGCTCTCTCTTCACCACAACGGACCGGCACAGCGCCCCCCATTACTGTGGCAGCCGCACCGATCCGTCTGTCGATCTCCCGCTCCATTCTTCCCCCACTCGTGAACAAGACCCCGAGATACTTAAACTCCTCCACTTGAGGCAGGAACTCCCCTCCAACTTTAAAAGGACAAGCCACCCTTTTCCGGTCGAGTACCATGGCTTCGGACTTGGAGGAGCTGATCCTCATCCCAGCCGCTTCACACTTGGCTGCGAACCGCCACAGCGCATGCTGTAGGTCTTGGCTAGAGGGGGCCAGCAGGACCACGTCATCTGCAAAAAGAAGAGACGAAATCCACTGGTTCCCAAACCCGACCCCCTCCGGCCCTTGGCTGCGTCTACAAATCCTGTCCATAGAAGTTATGAACAGGACCGGTGACAAAGGGCTGCCCTGCCGGAATCCAACATGCACTGGGAACAGGTCCGACTTAGTGCCGGCAATGCGGAACAAACTCCTGCTCCGCTCGTACGGGGACTGGATGGCCCCTAGTAAAGGGCCCCCGATTCCATACTCCTGGAGCACCCCCCACAGGGCATCACGAGGGACACAGTCGAATGCCTTCTCCAAGTCCACAAAACACATGTGAACCGGTTGGGCAACCAACACAAGCCAACCACAGCCGATAGGACTCCTTCTTCAGCTTAACAGCATCCCTTACTGCCGGTGTCCACCACTGGGTTCTGGGATTGCCGCCGCGACAGGCACCGCAGACCTTACGGCCACAGCTACGGGCAGCAGCATCAACAATAGATGCGGAGAACATGGTCCACTCTATGTCTCCAACATCCCCCGGGATCTGGTCGAAGCTCTTCCGGAGGTGGGAGTTGAATACATCCCTGGCCTGAATCAAACTAATTCTAATGAAACGTGTCAGCACTGGGATTCTGTTTTTCCTGTAATTACAGCAGATAAGGATAAATCAGTATTCCATAAACGGGTCACCACTGGAAACTACACATGTATAAATATGACAGAGAGAGGCAATAAATTGGGAAATCTCACTGCAGTATGGTGTACTACAAGTGTAAAAGTAAATAGGTATTTTAAACCAGTCTCTAGAGGAGACATTTGGTGGTGGTGTGGTGACAGGTTGTTTGATTGATTACCTTCAAAAGTAACAGGACTCTGTGCTCTAGTCACGTTATTGTTACCAGTTTCAGTATATCCTGTCAGTAGATGAAGTAACAGATGGACTATCTAGTGTAAACCACATGATTGGCGTAATAGAAAGTGCAGAGCAGTATCTTGGCAGACTGAGGGAGACTCTACATACATAGGTGCTATAGATGAAGATAAATTAACTGAACAAGTAGCCGCAAGATTTGAATAAAGTATCTGTTGGTGGTGTACGATGAACAAAAACGTAGACAGGATCAACTATATCCACTACAATGTGCAAAAACTAGGAAATTGGACACAAAGCGGGTTTGAAGCTGTCCATGACTAATTGGCTTCAACTTCCCTGATGTCATTCCAGAATAGAATTGCTTTGGACATGTTGTTAGCTGAAAAAGGAGGAGTTTGTGTCATTTTTGGAGAAAAATGTTGCACATTTATACCTAACAACACTGCTGCTGATAGCAGCCTCACTAAAGCCATAGAAGGTTTGAGATCTCTAAATGGCAAAATGAAGGAGCATTCTGGAGTAGACACCTCGATGTGGGACTCCTGGCTGGATGTGTTTGGGAAGTATAGCATTTTAGTATCATCAGTAATAATTTCCTTTGCTGCAATTTTTGATATTGTGTGGATGTTGTTGTTTTCCCTGCCTTCGTTCTCTGCTTAACCGTCTCATCACCACAGCTATTTCTCCTATGGAAGACAGAGTTACCCAACTCTATCCGTTACTTAAACATCAGGATGATGAAGATGATGAGGATGCGACTGACCACTTTTCTGGCCTGTACCCAGATCCATTTCTATATGATTCTGTGATTTAAATGTCAGTAAGTACCTCTGAGTATAATTGTCTTTGTACTCATGAAAATACTCTTACAGTTAAAAAATCCGAAAGAAGTGGCTGTTAAGTGATATGAGAAAATGAACAAATATAAGATAAACAGGGAGGAAATGTTGGAATAATTGAATATAGATTTATCTTATATATTTTCCTTTTCTTTAACTTGACTATTTGATCTTTATAACCTTTCATGATGTATGTGTGAGTAAGGATGTGATGAGTTTGTGCTGCTAATCGATGCAGGGCCTTAGAGACCCGTCCTTTTTGGACACAAAAAATATAGCTCCTAAG
Source organism: Girardinichthys multiradiatus (assembly GCF_021462225.1). Classification (NCBI taxonomy): domain Eukaryota; kingdom Metazoa; phylum Chordata; class Actinopteri; order Cyprinodontiformes; family Goodeidae; genus Girardinichthys; species Girardinichthys multiradiatus. Next base: position 310,235 of record NC_061798.1, read on the forward strand.
GGAGAGGAGGAGGGGTGGATTATGCCTG